>NW_006293313.1:1693681-1705256 GCF_000327345.1 Myotis davidii
TTAGTATCTCACTTCCGCACTGCGCCTCCTCTGAGTCTCAGTGTTTTTCTCTTTCCTCCTAATTGTAGAATTTCCACTCAGCCAGCCCTCCTGTGGTTCTGGACGATGTCCGTTTCATCTTTTAGTTGTATTTTTGAAGTGGTTGTTCAAGGCAGCAAACTCCGGTGTTTACCTATGCCATCTTGTTTTTTCTCGGGTTATAGGATTTTGAGTGATTTTTTATTGCGGAACATCCCCTTCCCCTGAAATCTCCAAGTTTTCTTTATGACACCTGTCTTCTTAATTTACTGGAAAAAAATTGTAAAGAGAATAGCAAAAGGATGAAAAGATAATAGAACCGATTTTTATATCTTAAAATTATAAACACATTCTGCTAACCACTTAGATTATATCCTCAGTAGACATGTTTTTTATTTTGCCATTCCATTTGAGCTCACATACATTAAAAAATATAATATGGAATAGCTCTACTTGTACTAAATAGTCTGTTATCATTGTGGCAATATGGGTGTTGCTAAAAATTAGTTTAGGAACAACAGTCTGTACGTATTGCTGCATTTCATCAACATTTTGCACTTGAAACAGAGTCTAATAGAAACACTAACCTTGAGTTTGAATGAAAATGTAAAAATTTTATAGGAGATAATATTTTGTTATCTGCCTTCTATAAATGTAATCCCTCCTCTATGCGCAGGATATCCACACACAAGTTAAAATAAAAAGACAGTTTGAAAAATTTGGCAAGTCACCTCTGCTATCCTCATCTCTTCCCCAGAGAGAGGGGTGCTGAGTTCTCTTCCTGCTGCAGAATTCTTTTGTGATTCAACCCAGAATCCACCTGTGGGAGGAAGCTGAGAGAAATGCTATTCCCAAGGCTGGCCACTTGGGGGTGCAGTGACTCCTCCCAGAAATGGTGGGTGCTGGGCTTCCCTGAAAGTACAATATCTACACCCAAAATTGAGTTATTCCAGAAGATGCCTGACCGGTCTGATGTGTTTCTGGTAAGAGCAGAAACTTCATAATTTTCCTGCACACAAAAATGTGGTTAGGATTCTGCCAATGCAGGCAACTATTTCTCTTCTGGTTTCTGATTGAAAGAGGTATTGTGTATTGAACTGCGTATTTGTAGACTCTTTTCTCTTGTTCTTTTTGAAACAATGAATTGGATAACGGCCAGTAGTTTATTGGCGGCTTCTGTCATCACTCTCTTTAGCCTTAGTTAGCTGTCTCAGCCCTGCACCTCTTCTAGTTGTGCCCTGACTCTCCAATCTTTCCCTGTTACTTTGCGCCTCATGACCATAATTAATCCACCCTTCAACTCATCACAGCTTAGAGCCTATGCAGTCTTCTAAAGGTCACTGGCAAACTTAGTCCAGCAGTGGGCAAATTACGGCCCGTGGGCCGGATCCGGCCCGTTTGAAATGAATAAAACTAAAAAAAAAAAGACCGTACCCTTTTATGTAATGATGTTTACTTTGAATTTATATTAGTTCACACAAACACTCCATCCATGCTTTTGTTCTGGCCCTCCGCTCCAATTTAAGAACCCATTGTGGCCCTCGAGTCAAAAAGTTTGCCCACCCCTGGCCTAGTCCAAGGATGCTTTCTCTGTCTTTAACACCCCATCTTAAAAACCTTTGGCCTTTACTTCCTTGACTCCTATCTGTCTTGGCAGACCTCCTGCTTCTTTGACAATTCCTTTCTGGTCTCTATAGATGCTTCCCTTTTTGTGTATCCACTAACCACAGGTACACCTCAGGATTCTATCCAAGTCTTTATTTCTCTCTGTACATACTTGGCTTCGGGAGTCTTATTAATGTCATTGTTTTATCTGTCAGTGGAATGATAATCAATGCCAAATTTTTATCTTTAGCTTTGACTTTATATATGATTTTTAGTTTCATATATTCTACTAGAGGCTCAGTGCATGAAATTCGTGCATGGGTAGGGTCCCCAGAAGCTGCAAGCTGCCGGCCACAGCCTCTCTTCCCCTGGCTGCCTTCTGCTGTCGCCAGCCAGGGCCTCCCTTTGCACCCACCTTGGCCTGGCACCGCCTGCTCACCTGCTCCACTGTCCCACCACAGTCCCGCTCTCGTCAGGGCTCATCAGGGCTGGCACCACCTCCACTGCCACCTGCTGCCAGCGCTGCGTTGCCGATGCTGGCCATGTTCCACGCTGCCCTCTGGTGGTCAGCACACGTCTAACTCCCAGTTGGTCGAATTCCCGCCCATGGGGACAATTTGCATATTAGCCTTTTATTATGTAGGATAGCCATCACAAACTCATCGTATCCAAAAACTGTCCTCATTGTCATTCTCTGCTCATCACCTCCAGTCCTAACCACCAACTCCCCCCCCCCCCAATGTACTATAGCTCTTTTATTTCTGGCTTGATTACTGGTACCATCATCCATCCAGTTGCTCAAAACAGAGACTTTAGGGGTCATGTGAGACTTCTCATTTCCCCAAACCTCCCATGTCTAGGCAATCAGCAAGTTCTAATGGTTTTAGCACTTCAATATTTTTTTCAAATCTGTCTTCAGTCCCATCCTAATGTCAGTGTCCTCTTGCAGGTTCTTATTATTTCTTACCTGGAGCATCATAATAGATACTTTCCCTTTTCTTGTGTTGCTTCCCTTAAATCTGGTCTCTAACTATAATGTAGAGAGAATTCTCTACGAAACCCAATCATGTAACATCCTTGCTTAAGCATTGTTAGTGGCTCCTTAATTATTTACAGATAAGAGTGCAAAGTTCTTCATAGAGTTTACAAAATCCCACCTGCTTAGCTTATTCCTTCTGGTTACTTCTGTTTTATCTCTCACTAGTCCTTGCTCACAACATTACAGTCCAATGATACTGCTTTGAGTTCTTCACTCCCTTCCCACCTTTCTTTGTCTTAGTTTTTGCTTATCTTTTAACGTTCTCTTCACATGATATCTCTTCTGGAAAGTTTTCCCTGAACCCCTAGTTGGATTAAATGCCCTCTTTCTCACCCTCATAGCATTGTGTTTACCTCTAACTTAGAACTTCCCACATTTTAAAGAAATGGTATTTATGTATTTGTTCCTTCCATGGGCTATAGTTCCTTTAGAGGAGGGATCACTATATTCATTTACCTCATCCCCAGTTCATATCACAAGGCTTAATGTATAATGGGTGGTCAGTAACTTTTTGTGGAATAGAATTTAAGATTTTTGAGGCTCAGAGTCCTTGAAGGTGCTCCAGTGAAGTCTGCTCCAGTTCTAAGAAAACGAAGCTATGTTTTTAGTTGGGCCAGCTTCCTGGAAGAGAGAGGACTTGAGCTGTGCTGTGAAGAGTTGGGTGTATGGGGTTTGGAGTAACTGACAGAAATAGAATCAGACAGAATTGAATAAGCAAAGATGAGAAGGTTGTGTGGAGGATAGTGCAGAAATAGCATTAAGCAAACTTCATGTTTCTGATGTGAAGTAGAGGGGAATGAGTTGGGATAGGTCGAATCAGCTTATGAGAAACTTCCAATGAGGGCCTGGTAAATTTGGGGCTTATTTCCATAGGCCCAAAGAAGCACTTGAGATAGCTGAATGGAGGAGTGACATTCTCAGAGCCATGCTGTATGAGGAGTAATTGAGCACAAGATACAAAATGAATTGAAGGGAGAAACAGACAGGAATCACTGAGACCAATAGGTGGTTTCGGCAGTTTAACAGGTGCCAGATGAGGCAGCTGTAGGGGAAAAAAGGAAAGAATTAATTTTTGAGCCATTAGAGAAAAAAGTAACAGAGATTTATGGCATGTGGTGATAACAGAGAATGAAGATGCATGATGTTTTTAATGAAACTGCAGAGGTTGGGGAGATAATTAACAAATAGGGAAATTGGAATGTAAGAATAGTTTATGGGCAGCAGGTGACTTTGGTTTGCAATCTTTGAATTTGAGATGATAAAACTTCATGATGTTTCATATTTACTGGGCATACTGGAGAGGTGCTGTGTGCATTTGAGGGGGTGGGCGAGCAAATAAAATCTTAATGAAAGGGTACATCAGGCAAATTAAACCATGCTGCTGGCTGATAGGTAGACTGATCAGAATTATTAGCTTAGCGTTGTGAAACTACCGGGGTACATGAACTTCTGAAGGAAGAGATAGGGGCAGAAAAAGGCAGAGGGCCCAGGTATGATTTTTGGGAGACTTCCTCTTCAAGGTAAACAAGAGCCATTAAAAACCTATGAGTGTGTAGAGTCAGCTAGGTACAGATTTGTTGCTCTGAGCCTAACTAGCTATACCTCAGTTCATATTTCCAAAGAAACCGGAGTTGTTTGGGCCAATCAAAAACCAAATTTCCAATCATGAAAACTAATTTTTAATGTATATGGCCTACAAGTAGTCAGATTATATGAAAACTTTTGGAGGTCAGTTAGAGCAGAATGAATATTTCTATAGAAAAATGAGCAGGAGGCATAAGCAGGAAATTTCTAAAACAAATACAAAAGTCCAAGAAACATACAAGAAAAGCATCCAACTGCACTGGAAATAAAATAATGTGATATAATTTTGTTGCTTATCAAGTTGGAAATATTCTAATTGAAAAACAATACCCAGAGTTAACCAAGGTGTGGGAAACAGGCACTTAGTGGAAAGTAAAATCGCACCCCTTCTGGATGACAATTTGGCTGACCCAGTGATTTGGAATAGTGAGTTCTTCAAATGTAAAAAATAATTGTTTGGCACCAATCTATAAATGTAAGTGTTCATATCAACTTTGTTTACTAGTTATACAAAGTATAACATAAACTATTTCTAGCTGATTTAATAGTTGTTAACATTATTGCATATATTGTTCTTAACTTTTTTCCTGAATATCTTGCATTACAGTTCTCCTAATTATAACTTATTTCTTACGTGATGCTCTTGCACATTGTCTTCTATTGATTAACGTGTGGCGTTTAGTTCTGCTCATTTATAATTGCATTTCTTCAATATTTTCTGCCAGACTCGTTGTGGAGTCTCATTTGGATGTGGTAGACATCTGGTCACTGTCACTGTTTCTTGGACATATTTTTTACATCAGACTGTCTTATACTCCTATTGACTACACATAAAGCAGTACTTTTTATGCTTCTTGAATTTCTTCAAAAACTGAAAAAGTAAACAGTGGTTCAGAAATGCTTAAAACACTATCACAGTCAGAAATGCACTCAATTTTTGCAAGCCTTTTGATGTTCCAGATTAAGTTTTAAATAGATGACTTTAACATGTTATAGAAATTCTAGATCTAGTTTCTAAAAAATATGAAGGAAATACAGACTTAGAGGCTTATACAATTCCTTATAAGTGGTGCATGAGCCCACTAACTGCCATGGTCAATATTTATAGAGAAATTAGTTATCACTAAATGCTAGAATTTCCTTTGCTGGGGTTATCATGTGCCAGCCATTCCCTCCTGACCCTTGGGAAGTTAACCTAAGTGTTTTCTATATAATGATAAATATTATATATATATCTATATCTATACACACACACACACACACATATACACACACATATATATGGATGAATGGCAAGCTGGTATTTGTAAACATTGGGAGATTGGTTAAATAAATTCTAAATACATAATAAATTATTTTACTTTTCTAACAAATATAAAATGAGGTAAGTCACTGAGTTATAAGTTCTTTGATATTACCAAGAACTAGGAGGGGAACAGGAGAAGTCCAATTAATTATTAGTCATTTAGACATAGTTGAACTGGTTAAGTGTTCAGGTTCAATTTCAGTTTATACTGAAGTGTCACTCTACTGCCCAGTCTTACTAAACTGGTTTCTTCTCCCTCTGGCAATGACATGTAGTTAGCATACTGCCAAATGCATCTTAAAAATACAGAGCAGCTTGATTTCGTCACTTAGCATTTGAGAGAGTGGGAGCATGTAGCTTATTACAAATCTCATTGAAGTGTTCCTGTAACTTAGGAAATGTGTTGTTTCTCACAGGTGTGCTGGAAAAAGATTGTGAAACACTGATCCAATGTCACATGGACAATTCACTGGACAACCCTAGCTATAAGAGACCCCAGAGAACTTGTTCCTGGCCCATTCTGCCTTCCTCATAGGAATAGAGGTAAACATCTTCATTCTATAGTTTATCAGTTTTATTATCGGCAGAATGACATGCTATTTTTGTTGTGTTTGTCATGTGGAAAATGCTGGTATTTGGCCAGAGATTCAGGGTTGCAAATACTTGAGTTCCATGCGGCTACACTCAGTTCCTTGGGATGGTCATAAAAGAAACATAGCTACAGAGGTCCAGGTGAGGCAAAGCACATTCTGCATTTCTATAGAGCTGTTGGCCCAAACCCCAGTAGTTTAACTTGTTGAGTTAATTAGATTCATTTAAGTCCTGCCCTTTCCTTAGCCCCATCCATCCTTGGCTTCTGTGCCATTCCATTCTCAAGATCAGAGAAAGTCAGTCCAAGGAGGTACAAGGTAGAGAATGTCTTCTTGGTATCTAGCATACCTGTGGTTTAAGCTGAAAGTCCCAGGGGAGCATCCTCAGCCACGTAGGGGTCACCTGATGTGAGGGGCTTTCATCTCTTTTATAGCAAGAACTTTTAATGCCTGGTACTTTAGGACTGTGAATATTTTTTAACTTAACCCAAAAAGGATAGGTGGGAGAAGTAGAGAGGAAAGGCCAATATGTCACAATGGTGGAGAGACAGGATGGAGGTGCTATAGGACAGTGGTCAAAGGAGCAGGCTCCAGTGCCAGATTGCTGGGCTAAAATTCTGCATCTGTCACTTCATAACTTAGTCAAGTTACTTAATGACTTTATGACCCTGTTTTCTCATCTGTGAAGTGGGGATAATACTACATGATCCATGAGAATTAACTTACTTAATAGAGGCAAAGTCCTTTTGGAATATAATAAGTGCTTAATAAATGTTTGTTATCATCATCCAGAAATATCATATGACCATTCCACTGTAACCTCAGACAGTCATGTTTCTAACAAATGGTCATCAATGTCCAGAAAACCTACTTTTATCAGTGTGCTTAGAGTGGACTCAGATAGACTTGTTTGTCCTAACCACCTGCATAGTCAACTGATTTTGAGAATAAGCAGCCAACATATTAACTTAGAATGGAAGGTAGAATTGCCTGTGATCTAGAATGTTTTGATCTCGACCTTTGGTCAGTTTTCTTCCGTGTAGACAAATTGCATGAGATGGTAAGTCAAATTACAATCAGAAGAATGCATAGGAAACATAAAATTAGATTATGAGGGTATTATGTGGGGAACTAACTTTGGTGATCAGATGTCCCAGTTATCTCTCAGAACAAATCTGTAGATTGGTAGGTCGTAATGCCATCTTTATCACGTAGTGCAGAAGACGTAGGGAAAACACAGCTTTTTGAATTTCTCTTTTCTAGACTCCAAGCAGTCCATCCCTCTTCCCATGAATAGGTCCCACTTTCAGATAGAATTCAAAAGGTTGAATTTGCAGGTTTATTAGTTGCAATCATATTCTAATCTTGTTTTCGTGAGTCTCCATCTTATTTTCCCTAATTCAGTTTGGAGATTCCTGAATTTTGGGTATGTAGTTATAAATAGTCCTGTAAAGCAATTCTTCTCAAATGTGAATGTACATAGAAAGTACCTGGGCATCCTGTTGAAATTCAGGATCTGACTCAGTAGGCCTAGGGGCGGGGGTGGTGGTGGTGGTGGGGCTTCGATTCTGCGTTTCTGACATGCTGCAGGTGATGCCCATCCTGCTGTCCACAGGTGCGCTGTGAGTAGCAAGTTTGTATGAATCCGGATACCATCTGTTGCCTCTACATCTTTTTCTAGTTTTACTGTTAGAGAAAAATAGAACTCCATGTTCTGAAAGTAGCATATGAAGTGGCTCTTACTAGAATATTTGTGAGAGTTTTTGTAAATTATGAAGAATTATACAGATGAAGTGGCTTGCTGGGTGTCATTAACTACCTCTTAATAAAAAATAAATCCTCCTGGCTACATAGATTGTCAGCATAAGAAGAAAATGCATAGTAAAGTAATGCCTATCGCTTACACCATCTGCCCCTTTATTTTTATTTGGGCTTTCATCTGAATTGATTGTTGTTTTCTGTTTGTGAGGTCTAGCCACTCGTAATGAGCAAGTCTTTTTGTTCTCATTTCCAGTTTCTGAGGGGTGACTTCCTATCTCTTTGAACAAATTGCCAAGGTGTAGTCTTTTTATACAACACAGTCTCTGTTTAAAGTCAATGTTTCAAACACTTGCATCATATCTGGTAAAAACCTGTTTGAATATTTTCACTTGATGGAATAATAGGTCTACTTGTTTTATTCTACAGACATTATTTTTAGAGATTGTTAAATCATCATCATAACTACTATTTTTTGAGTTCCAATCATATGACTTTGTACCATGAACTCTTACATAGTTTACATTACATACATTTATTTTTTTCTTAGTCATTAAAATAAACCTGAAAAGTGAGGGTTTTGTATTGGTAAGGACGGGATCAATGAAGCTGTAGTAACAAATTACCCCTCAAATCTCAGTGGTTTAGCAAAACAAACATTTATCAAACAGTCACACAAAGTCCAGGGCTGGTCAGGGAGGATTCTTCATTTTATGAGGCCATCATCTTGACTTGTGCCTGGGTCTTAATTTAGAAAGGTGACTGAGTGATGACATCGAGAGGTCAATGCCATTAAAAGTTTATTGTTAGTCACAATTCCCCTTTAAAAGAGAGGCACAGCAAACCATGCAGGGCCCATGGGGAAGTACCAGAGTTGGTTGGGAGGCAGAAGCAGGAGCAAGGGGAAGCATAGGCCAGTCCAGAGCTTCTATTGTCTTGCCCTTATGGAAGGCAAAGCAGGGTGGGGGATATAGCTTAATACTAGCTACTTTGAATAGTGTTTGTAGGCTCTGAACTGCAGGGTGGTACCTGGCACTGGGTGATTTAGGGCAGGGGAAATATTGGCTTGGTAAGTGAAAATTAGAAAAAGGAAGTGGTTGGTGGTATGGACTTGGGATTTGTGGGAGGGTTTATAATGTGATTTTTGTGCATTCAAGAAAGTTGGATCACAGAAGAGATGTAAACAACTTTGGCTATTAGTTTGGCTCTGGATTAGTTTGGTTAATGGATTCCGCATAGACAAATATGGGATGTAAGAAAACACAGAACACATCACAACACATGGCCTTGAGTTTGCCATAACAGAAGAAGAGAGAGCCAGAGGTCCCTAAGGGATGCTTTTAAAGGTGGAATTTCCCTGTCCATGGCTTAGTTTAATGGCCCCAAGATCACTGCTTGTAAGGCTGAGAAATGTAGTCTTCTGTTGATTGGGAAGAGGAAAATAAGGTAGGATTTGGTGCACACATATACTATTTCTCTCATACTATATTACCTCCAACTTACAAAAGATAAACTGAGGTTCTGGTAAATTGTGAGTTTTCTAAAGTGCTCATCTTCCAAAAGGAAGAGCCAGTCAGGGCTTGAATGCATGCGTTCCAAAGTCATCATCTTTCCCAGATTCACAAGACCTCTGAATTGAATAACCTTGACCATGACAGGTAAAACAGGCCAACTGATCGTATTTTGCATGTTTATAATTGAGAAGGCACTTGGGTATAACGAGCGTGGAAGCTATAACATAGTTGAACTAAGAATTAAGGAACCAGCTGGTTCTCAGTCTGCCATTCAGAGCTTGAATATAAAGGAAAGCAAGTACCTGACTTTTCAGTTGCGTGATGAAATTTTGAAGATCGACAACCAGGAGGATTTAATCCTCCTGGTAAATGACATTTGGCAACAACCTTCAATTTTTTCTTTGAAGAAAGAGAGATGAAGAGCACAGGATTATCACTAGCAGGTACTTTTTGGTGAAGTAGACTGCTGAGAGGCTGCCCACCATGCCCAGGGTCACCACACCACATTCTGACCAGTGCTACCTTGATAATAACACTGGAGAGTCATCTTCAGCATTGCTGATGGTGAGGTCAGGATGGGTACAGTCCAACACACTGGTGCAGAAAGTCCCCAGTTTTCACCACAGTGAGTTCCTGGAAATTATGTCATAAAGCAAACATAAAGCATATGAAGAAGATGACAGTTTGTCAAATAAATAATGCTGTACCTCAGATACAGGTTGTCCTGATCAAGAACTAAATATCAATTAAGTCAAACATATAACTAGAAGATTCTGAACACAAGGAGATAATCTAATTTAAAAATAGAAATGTCACATTCCACACTTTATAAAGAACCCAAATTAGAGTTCACATTGAATCTGAAGAGGATTGCTGTAGAGGTTACAGTGTGGCTATAGCATCTAAATTATATCTCTACTGTTGTATACATTTTATACAAAGCAATCTTCCCTCTATAACATTACCAATATTAAGTATTCATTTTCATAATTATTCTGTGGCTCTATTGAGTAGAGGGAGAAGTGTACTGTGGGAATGTGGGGTGATCTACAGTAGGGAAATGAAAAGGACTGGCCCTGGACTTAAAGCCAGCTCAACAAAGATTGATAAATTTCTCTTTAGGCTTGGCAACAATTTATTTGAGACAGATCTTACTTTTATTACTATGCCCCATTTCCCAAATAAGTCATAACAAATGCCCTGCTGACTAAATTATTTTGGTATTAAAATCCCATCTGCTAATGATCCAGCAATTCCACTCCTACATATGTACCCAAGAGAAATGAAAACATATGTCCTTGAAAAAAATGTATTTATGAACATTCATATTAGCATGATTTATAATAGTCAAAAAATGGAAATAAATCAAATGTCCATCAACCGATGAGTGGATAATCAAAATGTGGCATAACCATATAATGCAATATTATTTGGCCGTTAAAAGGAATAAGTACTGATTCACATTACAACATAATGAACCTTGAAGACTTTACACTAAGTGAAAGAAACCAGACCCAAAGGACTACATATTGTGTTATTCCATTTACATGAGGAATTCAGAATAGGCAAATCTATAGAGACAAAAAGCTGATTAGTGGTTGCCAGGACCTGGGAGCTGGGGTGGAGATAGAGATGATTGAGGGCTAAGACATGTAGAGCTTTGTGGGGCGATGACCATGACCTGAAATTCATTGGAGTAATGGTTGCGCAATAAAGTGAGCCACTGTATTTTATACTTCAAACTAGAGGCCTGATGCACGAAATTCCTGCAATAGTAGGCCTTTGCAGCCCCGGCTGCCTTGGCCCTCACAACCAATCCCAGCTTCAGCTGGAAGGTCATCTGGATGGTCATTCTGCTCTTAGGCTATTTGGTTGATTTGCATATTATGCTTTTATTATTATAGACTAGAGGCCCGGTGCACAAAAATTTGTACACTCGGGGTGGTCCCTCAGCCCGGCCTGTGCCCTCTTGCAGTCTGGGACCCCTCAGGAGATGTCAACCTGCTGGCTTAGGCCCGCTCCCTGGGGAATCGGGTCTAAGCTGACAGTCAGATATCTCTCTGGCAGCCCGGGAGCCCTCGGGGGATGTCCACTTGCCAGCAGGGAACAGGCCTATGCTGCAGTCGGACATTCTTAGCGCTGCTGAGGAGGTGGGAGAGGA
>NW_006293313.1:1705267-1709523 GCF_000327345.1 Myotis davidii
CCAGCTGGTTTGCCCTGAAGGGTGTCCCGGATCAGGGTGGGTGTCCCGCTGGGGTGCCTGGCCAGACTGGATGAGGGGCTGATGGCTGTTTTCAGGCTGGCCATGCCCCCCGGCGACCCAAGCTCCCAGCCTCTCCTTTTTTTGCAGGTATCTGGGATTTATTTGTCTTCTATAATTGAAACTTTGTAGCCTTGAGTGGAGCTCAGTGGCCGCTAGGGCAGGTGAGAAGCTTGGCTTCCTCCATTGCCGGGTGCAACCCAAGCCTCCTGCTCGCTCCAGCTTCGTGGCCACTGCCATCTTTGTGACTGAGTGATGGTTAATTTGCATATTACTCTTTTATTAGATAGGATGAGCTAATATATGGTACATAGGTTATATTTCAATAAACTGTTTTAAACACAACAACAAAACCCTATCTGCCAGACAGTTCACCACCTCAAGAAGCAGTGCAAATGTCATTTAAATACTGTATGTTCTGATTTCAGGAACAACAACAAAAAAGACTTTTGTAACATTTCTTGCACTATAGTGTCAGGAAGGTAAAAAAAAAAATTACAGAGCCCCAGATCACCCAGAGTTTAAAGTATTGTTGAGGAAGTAAGAATTATATCAAGGAACTCTTAGAGAAATTGTACTTATTATCCTTATGCCTTTTGTGTTTTGGCTGTCATTGTTAGGTCAGAATTTATTTCCCCCACTATGATGTGCCTTTTGGTATATTAATCCTACAGATATTTTTAAGTGCCTGCTATAATCTAGATACTGTCATATAAAGGATACTGCTGTTTCAGCCTCTTGTCTTTTCTCAAAATGTCATGATCCAGAGGAATAAAGGTTAATTCTAGAACCATAGCTTTCAGAGGGACCACAGGTTCTGGAAAGGGCTTTGTGATGAGGCTCCAGAGATCCCAACTCATTTGGGCATGAATATTCATGGGCTCTGCTGATTTGAGAAAGTCATTTATCTTTGACCTATAGTTTGCTTCTTTTAGAAAATGAGGGAGCTGGATTCTTTCAGGCTTCTTCCAATTCTGTATTCTCCTCATCTTGTATCAGACGTTGATCTAGGTCATTTTGGAAAGCACTGTCCCATTTGTGTTGATTTTAAGTAAAGAAAATGAATGCATTTTGAAAGAGAAACTAATTTTTTAGTTTGTTAAATAAAGTACATTTTCCATGGTGATCTGAAACCCTAAGGTTTATGGTGAACAGTTACTACCTCACCTCCTATTTGCATGTGTGTGAATAAGCCACACATGTAGTTGCAAAATGCAACTTCTCTCTACTCCCAGAAAGTACTGGATTGTACTGGATTATATTCCTATTGCCTATTGTACTACATATATTTAAAATATTAGGAAGAAGAAAATTAATAATGAAACTTGAATAATCACCCATAATGTTACTGGTTTCCATATACCTTATTATTGAAGACTCATTTATTTATCTTTTGCCATCTGTTAGCATTTGGTCAAAAACCAAAAGGTACAAAAATGAGTCATGGCTTTGTGAGTCTTACTCTCTCAGTGTGCCCTTCACCTTTATGGCTATGAGTGAGAGAGAAGGTGTGTCATAGCCAAACCCACTGAGAGCCAGTAAGAGAGGAAATTAAGAGAGCTTCTCAAAGCCCTAGCAAAGAATGTGTATTTGTTGTGGTGACTAGCTTGGAAAATGAAAGTTCAGTGCTGTTTTTCTGTGATAATTATATTGATCTTCTAATGTTATACTCCTCCAGATAGGAGGAAAAGCCAGAAGCAGAGAGAATTTAGTATAGCACACATTCCCTGAGACAATGAGTATGCCGTGTACTCTTGTGAATGTTGGCTTTTAGTGCCATTGAACAAAACACTGTTACGGGATGAATGTTTGTGTTTCCTCCAAAATTCATACGTTGAAGTTCTAAACCCCAATGGAGGTGGGTCTTTGGGAGATGGTTAGGTTTAAGTTAAGTCATGAGGGTGAAACCCTCGTGATGCAATTAGTGCCCTTAAAAGAAGAGGAAATGAGATTCTCTCTCCATGTGCACACACCGAAGAAAGGCCCTGTGAGCACACAGCGAGAAGGTGACTGTCTGCAAGCCAAGAAGAGGGCCTTCCAAGGACAGAATCTGACAGTACCTTGATCTTGGACTTCCAACATCCAGAAATGAGAGAAATAAAACTCTTTAGTGTAAGCCACCCAGTCTATGGTATTTGTTATAACAGCTACTAAAAATGATGTTTGCTATTTGTGAATGAGCTGCTCTGGCATCTTAGATTCCCCAGGATATATAGACCCAAAGTAAACAATATTACTTTCTTTCTCTGGGACTGGTATAAACATATTATGCCTGTTCTTGCCATTCATCTGCTGTGCTGAAATAATCTGCTAGCAACTGAGCTAAGACAGACACCTTGAATGGAGCATACCTGTCACAATGGGGAGATCAGGGAACTTCCCCCTGTAAGGGTGGCTCTAATCTACAACAGCTGACAGGACTTCTCTGCTGGAACCAGGGAGCAATCCCACAGCACAAGTGAATAGTATCACAAAAACATTTTTAGCCCTAACCAGTTTGGCTCAGTGGATAGAGCGTTGGCCTGTGGACTCAAGGGTCCCAGGTACGATTCCGGTCAAGGGCATGTGCCTTGGTTGCGGGCACATTCCCAGTGGGGAGTGTGAAGGAGGCAGCTGATCTATGTTTCTCTCTCATCGATGTTTCTAACTCTCTGTCCCTCTCTCTTCCTCTCTGTAAAAAATCAATAAAATATATATTAAAATTTTTTTTAAAAAAATCTTGAATCTTAGTTACCCAAATTTGGTAGGAAAACTAGTGTAACTCCTTTTTATAGATGAAGAGGAAAGAAGATAAATGACTTCCAAAGTCCCACAGACATTAACAGAGTTTGTACCTTGATCTAGTAAAGTTAAATTTGGTATTCCCCCCCCCCCAAAAGGTTATTTTGAATAGGTCAGATAATAGTTTCATATCTGTTTAAGAATTTGAAATACTTGTGTATTTTTAAGTGAAGAGATACTGTCAAAGAAAATTAGTGTTATACAGTACATATTTGTTATTACCTACAGAGTTGTTTGTGTTTTTTTTGAAATGTCTGTGTTTTATTGGGATAAGAAGACAACATGAGATCTACCCTCTTATATTTTATTTCTAAAATTTTTTTATTGATTTTTAGAGGGGAAGAGAGAAGGAGAGAGAGAAACATTGAAGTGAGAGCAAAAGCATCATTGGCTGTCTCCTCCATGCCCCCTGCTGAAACCCAGGCATGTGCGTAGTTGAACTGGCAACCTTTTGGTGCACACTGGATGATATCCAACCAACCTAAGCCACACTGGCCAGGGCTACCCTCTTACATTTTCAAGTGCACAGTATGGTATTGTCACTATGTTGAGCAGCTGATCTCTGGAACTCATTCTTTTTTTTTTTCTTTTTTTAAGGGGAAGAACATTTATTTCATCATGTAATGTTTTGTTGCATGCTCCCTTGAGGTGGCAGGAGACTGCCAACCTGCTTCACTTTTTCTTGGACTCCTTACAAGCCACTACCTACCTCTGTGCCACATTGAGGGGAGGGGAGTAACCATCTGCATAGGAAGTATCTTCAAATAGGACCAAGTAGTAATCCTGGGGCCGTTGTGGGTGTGTGTGGATCAGGGCACCGTAGAAGCAGGTGGTCTGGGGATGCAGGGCCAGCATGAGCTGCTCCTGGAATAAGGCTTCCAGGTCTGGATGATGAGCTGCTGGCTCAGGGTGTCTCTCTTTGCCTCTTCATCAATGTCATCGACCTCATATTTGTTGGTGGCATGGCTGTAACTGACCAGCTCGGCCAGGATCCACTGCTCATCCCCATCCATGGCCTTGACCCAGGCAGCCACCTTGTCTCCAGGTTTGGCCACGTAGTTCCCAGAGGACGGAATGGCCCCGCAGAGTAGGGGCGGCTTGTTACCAGGCTTCCTGATCCACAGCGCCAGGGTCATGGCTGACTGCCGCAGCAGGGTCATCAGCACCCCCTGCGCATGGCCTTCTGAGGGGGCTCTGAGTCATTGCACAGGCCCGCGATCTTGACTGACAGAGACTTGATTTCCGCAATCTTATCTAGGGCTTTCCAGAGGATGTTGCACTAGGCCACTGTATCGGCTTTTGCGGTTGTATAGAGGCCACACAGCTTTGTCCAGTAATAGGGAGAGATCTTGTTCTCTGTGTGCATCTGCTAGTGGGTCTTCTGGATGTTCACTAAGTTGTGCTCACTCCGCCAACGC
>NW_006293313.1:1709545-1714129 GCF_000327345.1 Myotis davidii
AGGCTCTGCCTTCTTTTGTTTGATCAGCTGATGGAGCTCTGTGAGAAGTTCTGTGATGCGGGAATCAGCCGACATGAGGGCCATGGTACATATGGCGCTGATCCAGGGGCGCGACAAGCACTTGCACGCTGGACATTGCGAGGGCGGGTGTAGGCACGGCCCTCTAATGCAGCGGTTCTCAACCTGTGGGTCACGACCCCTTTGGGGGTCGAACAACCCTTCACAGGGGTCACCTAAAACCATCGGAAAACGCATATATAATTACATATTGTTTTTGTAATTAATCACTATGCTTTAATTATGTTCAATTTGTAACAATGAAAATATATCCTGCATATCAGATATTTACATTACAATTCATAACAGTAGCAAAATTACAGTTATGAAGTAGCAATGAAAATAATGTTATGGTTGGGGGTCACCACAACATGAGGAACTGTATTAAAGGGTCGCGGCATGAGGAAGGTTGAGAACCACTGCGCTTTTCAAAGTCTGTAGATAACTTGCCTGTGTTTAGAGACTCAGGGCACCTGGAGAACATGCTTTTATCCTTTTAAGAGCTGAGTCGCAGTGCAGAGCTGGAACTCATTCTTCTGGCATAACTGAAATTGCACAGCACCTCTCCACTTCCTCTCCCCCAGGACCTGGCAACCACCGTCTTACTCTCTGTTTCTATGAGTTTGACTATTTTAGATACTTCACGGAAGTGGATTCATGCAGTGTTTGTTCATTTGTGTCTGGCGTATTTCACTAAGCATAATGTCCTCCAGGTTCACCCATGTTGTCCCATATGGCAGGATTTCCTTCTTTTTTAAGGATGGCTAATATTCAATTGAACATATATATTAAAAGTGTAATATGCAAATCGACTGAATGACTAAACAGTCGAACAGCAGAGCGACAGTCCGGAGGCCCACGCTATGACATGCACTGGTGCCAGGCGGATCAAGGCGGTGCGATTGGTCGAGGGCCCGCCATCACCCCACCATTGTCCTATAGAGGGAGGCCCAGGCCGACCTCTGCGGGGCTATCAATCAGGGGGCTCTGTGATGGAGCGCCCCAAAGAGGGAGGCCCAGGCTACCTGGCCAGCAGCAGGTGGGTGGGGCCTACCTCTTTGGGGCAATAGATCACGGAGCGAAGGGAGGAGGAGGTCCCTCAGCCTGGCCTGCGCCCTCTCACAGTCTGAGAGCCCTCCAAGGATTTCCGACTGATGGCTTAGTGGAGCGGGGAGCGGGCCTAAGCCTTCAGTAGGTACCATGGAGGCCGGGGAGGCTCCTGCCACCACTACTGCACTCGCCAGCCATGCGCCTGACTCAGGGCTTCTGGCTGAGTGGCCCTCCCACTGTGGGAGTGCACTGACCACAGGGGGCAGCTCCTGTGTTGAGTGTCTGCCCCCTGGTGGTCAGTGTGCCTCATAGCGACTGCTCATTCAGCCGTTCAGTTGATTTGCATATTAGCCTTTTATTATATAGGAGATATATACACACACACACACACACACACACACACATATATCTTCATTCATTGATGTACTAAGTGGTAGGCTATGACAAATCCTATAGCTTTTATAATATACAGCCGAATGGCTCTCCAGAGTGATGAAACTAACTCATTATTTTATGTCATATGAATGTATATTTAAAATTAATTCAGTAAATATGCAGTAGTGTCTCATCCTTGTTTTAAATTACATTTCTTTCATGATTACACAGACGGAACATTTCTCCCATGTTTTACTATGTTTACTAATCTACAAACTACTTACATCATTTTAATTCTTGGTAAGATTAGCGATTTTTATGGAAAGTTAGAAATATCCTCAGGAAATAGAAACGATATCCCTAACAGACCAAGGCAGCCTTCCCCTCTCCCTCCACGATTCCCATCCTCTCACCTCCCACTGGAATGTAAGCTCCATGAAAGCAAGGCTCATGTCAGTCATCATATTCATTGACTTTTCCCCTTTTTATTGAATTTGTTGGGGCTAATAAAATTATACAGGTTTCAAGGGCACAATTCTACAACACATCATACGTACACTGTATTGTGTGTTCACCACCCCAATAGTCATGACCATTTACTGTGTGTGTGGGAGGGATGGAGGAAAGCCTTGTACATCTCAGAAATGTTCTAATTATAAACAGTATTATCCTTTTCTCCTTTCTGAATCATGAAGTGTTTTTAATTGAAATTTTTTACATTTTTAAATTACAATGGGCATTAAATAGGATGATAGTATTTGTTTTCATATTTCCTCTATCACAAGTCACATGAACTCACTGGTCCCACTTTATGAGGGGTCTGTGAGGAGGGTCTCAAAGGTTCCATCTCATCTTAGCATGAGGCTGTGATCTGGAAGATACACTCCATGCAGAACTTCAGTTCAAACTCAGCTAGAGATAAAAAAAAAAAAATACCTGTCCAAATATGTTTCTTTTTACTTCACAGTATAAATGTGAGTGCCCCTTGTGGGTCCTTCCCTTGTACAAATGCATGCATGCCTACACACTGGCTCACACGCGATATCCTGCCTTAGAGTCTTTGCTCAGGGTGTTTTCCTTCCTAAAATGCCATCTCCTTCCCTGGCCACTCATCTGCATCCTTCCCACCCATCAAATCTCTGTCTAAGTCATATTTGAAGCTGTAGAGGTACAAAGCTGCTGCCTGTCTATTATCCTCCTGTATGAAACCCTTGGCATTGCATTTGCCCCCTGGTCGCTGTGGCCCTGCCACTTCTGGTGAAACGCTCCAACTTTGGACAAGTCCCGGCTGTCCCCGGGGCAATCCCCCCTGCCTGGAACTGATGTGGTTTGAACTCCCACACAGAGTTGCTTTTCTGCCCCACTCTGGATTTTACTGTAACTCGCTTAGCAGCCGAGGTGCTGAAGGTGCATAACTCAGCTGTGGGTTTGCTTTTAATCATGTTCAAAGTGTTCCAAAACTGTTTAGCATTTCCTGCCCCTGAAAATAGGCGCCTTGAACTAACTCACACTCTCTCTCTCTCTCTCTCTCTCTCTCTCTCTCTCTCTCTCTCTCTCTCTCTCTCGTCATTGCCTGTTCTTCCTGGCTTCACTCACAAAGGTCCTTGTTTCTCATGAGCACCTATGATGTTCCAGATGCCATGTCTTTGTTTTCCTTACCCGATGCTGTCACTTCCTCAAATCCCTAAGTCTCCTGTCTTTCTTCCTTTCATCATCACTGTCCCATTTTCCCTCTAGCATTCAGATCTGGCATCATCCCTTCTAATATTTAAGTATCAAGGCGACCCACTTTCTGTAGCCTTGTAAAGGGCCATAGGACACATGAACACTGGAGGCAGCTGATGAAGAAGTTCATGGGGAATTCCTGAGAAGAGTGAGGGATTTGTGCCAGGCAGGTGAGGCCATGTGAGCAGGGCGTGGCTGTGGGAATGTCATGAGAAATTAAGGACTCATAGAAAGGAGAGCATATGTTGGGAAGATGTGGAAGATCAGACTGGCTATAATATTGGAAGGACAGTTCTACTATATCTAGACAAATTCTAGAGGGTCTTGAATGTCCAGCTACTGAGCTTTAGATCTTATTACCTAGGTGCTTGGAAGTTCAATGTCATTGACGTATTCAGAGCATTCATTTGGGGGTGGTATGATTCATAAATGGCAGAGAGGAAATACATGAGAGGGAGACCCCAGCCCCCCACCCTCTGCTTGAGCAGATGATCCCCAAGGACTTTTCTCAGACACTCACTTCTGACAGTTCCAGCTGCCTCCCTCTTCCCCTTTACCTATATTTCTAGAATTTAAACTGTATTATTGTTTATGTACTAATTTTTCTCTAACCTGTTTTTCTTATGTAATTCCTTAGTCTTCAATTTTGGTTAATTTGTAAGCCCATTTCTTTTTTACCTTTAAATCTAAATCTTTTATAGCTTTTTCTTCTATATTTTAAGCTTTTTATGTCATTCAGTTTTGCTTTTTAAAATTTATAAGATATATTACTTATTTATATTTTAATCCTCACCCAAGAATATGTTTCCATTGATTTTCAGAGAGAGAGAGAGACATCAATTGGTTGTCTCCAGGACATGCCCCGAACTTGGATTGAACCTGCAACCTAGGTATGTGTCCTGATAAGGAATCAAACCCACCACCTTTTTGGTGTATGGGATGACACTTCAACCAGCTGATCCACCCAGCCAGGACCATATTTTTATTTTTAAAATCAACTTAGTAATAAGGTCTTTTGTAAGAGGGTTTTTTTTTTTTTGGAGGGGGGTACTGTCTTTTAAGTTTAATTCTTATAGCTATTTTTGTTGTGACATTTATTTTGTTTGCAGGCTTAGGCTTTTCAGACTTTTCATATTTTATTTTTATTCTTTTATTTTTTTAAAATATATTTTATTGATTCTTTACAGAGAGGAAGGGAGAAGGATAGAGAGCCAGAAACATCGATGAGAGAAACATTGATCAGCTGCCTCCTGCACACTCCCCACTGGGGATGTGCCTGCAACCAAGGTACATGCCCTTGACCGGAATCGAACCTGGGACCCTTGAGTCTGCAGGCCGACGCTCTATCCACTGAGCCAAACTGGTTAGGGCCTTTTT
>NW_006293313.1:1714292-1745893 GCF_000327345.1 Myotis davidii
GTTTCCCAGCCAATGGTGCCACAATCATTCTCCGCTTCACCTCTTAGTGGCTTTGTTTGTCCATGGGTGCAACTACCATGACAGAAGACTAGAGACCCGAACCTGCGCTGAGTTACTGTCATTCTTTAGCTGTTTCTTCACTTGCACCCTGGCTTCTCTGCTTTCCCTATCAGGGGCCTTGAAAGGGGAGTCTCTCCAGGCAGTGCAGACATGCCCCTCAGTCAGACTTCAGAGGACAGGTAACCTGCTGAAAACAGTTACTTACAAAGCTTACCAAAGGTCAACGCCCTTTTGAGTTTTCATATTCATTCTCTCTTTTTTAAAAATATACTTTACTGATTCTTTACAGAGAGGAAGGGAGAAGGATAGAGAGCCAGAAACATCGATGAGAGAAACATTGATCAGCTGCCTCCTGCACACTCCCCACTGGGGATGTGCCTGCAACCAAGGTACATGCCCTTGACCGGAATCGAACCTGGGACCCTTGAGTCTGCAGGCCGACGCTCTATCCACTGAGCCAAACTGGTTAGGGCCTTTTTCATATTTTAATAATTTTTCTCACTTTAACTTTTTTAAAAAATATATTTTTATTGATTTTTTACAGAGAGGAAGGGAGAGGGATAGGGAGTCAGAAACATCGATGAGAGAGAGACATTGATTAACTACCTCCTGCACACCCCTCACTGGGGATGTGCCCGCAACCAAGGTACATGTCCTGGAATTGAACCCAGGACCCCTCAGTCTGTAGGCCGACACTCTATCCACTGTGTCAAACCGGCCAGGACTCACTTTAAGTTTTAATGTTTTTTTCAGACTTTGATGTTCTTATTGCTCTCACTTTTATCCTCATTCATTTATTCATTTTCTCTTTTCTCATAAGCCCTACTATGTGTATAGCATCTTTGGTTTTGATATTGTTCAGTGCCAATTGGCCTGGAGGTCAAGTCCTCCCAGTGTTACCTACAACAATCAAGGCTTAACTACAACAAGACGGTGCACAAAGACTACTAGGGGGTGCACCAAGAAAGCATAAAAAATGAGGAGACAAAGAAACAGGACAAAACTGTCAATGGAGGATATTGAGTTCAGAACCACACTTTTAAGGTCTCTCAAGAACTGTCTAGAAGCCACCGATAAAGCTATTGAGATCTACGAGAAATCTAATGAGACCCTCGATGTTGTGATAAAGAACCAACTAGAAATTAAGCATACACTGACTGAAATAAAGAATATTTTTTCAGACTTTGATGTTCTTATTGCTCTCACTTTTATCCTCATTCATTTATTCATTTTCTCTTTTCTCATAAGCCCTACTATGTGTATAGCATCTTTGGTTTTGATATTGTTCAGTGAGTAATACAAGTTTTAAAAATTGAAGCCTTCTGATATTCATAGTTATATGTTATGGATAAAAATGAAATAGGAAAACACAGATAGTGAGTAGAGGGAGGATCTGCCTATGAGGTGACCTTTAAATAAAGGCCTGAATACAGTGATAGAATCAGCCATATAGGTATCTGGTATAAGAAGCTTTGAGGCAGATTGAAGCATGTGCCAAGGCCCTGAGGTAGGAGGACATCTGGTGAGCTCAAAGAACTGCAAGGAGACAGAGTCTGGAGGGAGAACAACAGGAGAGTAGTATTCCATAAGGTCAGAGAGGAGTGGTGTGGTGTAGTAGTCCTTGTAGGAACTTTGCACGAGACTGGTAAGCCCTAGAAGAGAGATGCTCTGATTTATGTTTGTACAGGGGCACTTCAGTTGCTCTTTTGAAAACAGGCATGAACAGTCAAGGAAAGAAGAAGGAGACAATTAAAGTAACCTGGGCAAGACACCAGGGCACAGCTGGGTTAGGGTGGAGGCCATGAGGGTGGTGAGAAGTGGTAAGATTCTTAATACAGAATTTGATGATGCATTGAATGTGGGATCTGAGAGAGAAGTTAAGGAACCAGAAAGACACAATTGCCCAGTTCTGAAATGGAGCAGACTGGAGTAGCAGAGGGTCAAATTTGGTCATATTAGTTTGCAACACTTGACAGACATCCAATCTGAGATATCACCTAAGTAGCTGCAGTTCAGCAATTCAGTTTCATTTAAAATGTAAATTTGTATGTGTGAATCTTTAGCATAGAAGTGGTATTGAAAACCATGACACTGGATGAGATCACCTAGGACAGTGTCGGCAAACTGCGGCTCATGAGCCACATGCGGCTCTTTGGCCCCTTGAGTATGGCTCTTCCACAAAATACCACGTGCAGGCGCGTACGTACAGTGCGATTGAAACTTCGTGGCCCATGCGCAGAAGTCAGTATTTTGTGGAAGAGCCACACTCAAGGGGCCAAAGAGCCACATGTGGCTCGCGAGCCGCAGTTTGCCAACCACTGACCTAGCACAGTGCTTTCCAAACTTTCTGGAACACAGGCAACAGTAAGAAATGCATGTCACAATACAATGTGGTGTGTACACAAACACAAACACACACACACACACACACACACACATTCAAAAGTTTCATGAAACAAACTTGATCATTACCACATAGGTTGTACTCTGCCATTTTCAATTATATGTATTTTTTTATCTCATTAAAAACACTGGTCATGATCCTCTAAATCAGTGGTTCTCAACCTTTCTAATGCCGTGACCCTTTAATACAGTTCCTCATGTTGTGGTGTCCCCAATTTCATTGTTACAAATTGAACATAATTAAAGCACATTTTGTGATTAATCACAAAACAATATGTAATTATATATGTGTTTTCCGATGGTCTTAGGCAACCCCTGTGAAAGGTTGTTCAACCCCCAAAGGGGTCGCGACCCACAGGTTGAGAACCGCTGCTCCAAATTGACTTTACAATCTACTAATGGGCTGCACCCTAATTTTGAAAGGCCCTGACTTAGGAAATGAATATAACCGGGGAGGAGAAGAGGTTTGAGGACTGAGTCCTGGTACCCAACTAAGGTTTAGAGCAGCAATTTTCAATCTTTTTCATCTCACAGCACACATAAACTAATTACTAAAATTCTGTAGCACAACAAAAATTATTTTCTGCTGATCTGACAAAAAAATAGGTATAATTTTGAGAAATATTACATGATCTCATTTATGGAAAATAATGAACAACATAAACTAATGAACAGAAACAGATCCAGAGACAGAGAAGCATCTTTCAGACCATCAAACTTCAGAGGGAAGGTAGGGGAGGGTGGGAGTAAGGGAGAGAGATCAACCAAAGGATTTGTATGCATGCATATAAGCAAAACCAATGGACACAGACACCAGGGGAGTGAGGGCATGAGTGGGGGGTTTGGGGAGTAATGGGGCGATAAGGACACATATGTAATACCTTAATCAATAAAAAAATAATTAAAAATAGGTATAATTTTGATTCATTCAAACAGGATGGCTATGTTGTGTTGGCTTTTCTCATTTTTTTTATTTGACAGTCTCAGGGAAAAGAGGTCAGTGCCCCTGACTAAATAGTCAGGTATTGCATGTTTTAAAAATTCCTTCAGCACACCTGTTGAAAATTGCTGATTTAAAGTTCAGAAAATGAGGAGCTAGCACAGGAGTCTGAGAAGGCATGGTCAGGAAAGTGGGTGGAGAACCAGTTATCCTGCACACCATGAGATCTGTGTCTGCCCCCTCATCCCACCCCTGGCCCCACCCCCTCTCTTATCTCACCTCTCCTGGCTACTCACCTCTCTCTACTACTTCATTCAATGGATGATCATGGGCCTATCCCCATAACTGGCCAAGGCTACTGTGTTTACTAGTAATTGACTTCTATTGTATATTTGGGCCTAGCACAGTGGGATTACTACACAGTGCAAGAATAAGGTATAACTCACTATTATATAGTTCCTTGGCAGTCTGCAGCATAGCAAATTTCTCACCAGCCTTTTTTCTTGTTTTACCCTAGACCTCAGACCACAACTTCTCTCGGTCCGCCTACCCCCTCTTTTCTCAGGCCTTGTTTTCGTCTCTTTTTCCATGAGTCCCACCGGGAGAGAATGCCAAAATTCTGTTTGTCTGTTAAATGGAGAAAGTCAGCTGTCCTTTGAGCTATTTTCTCTTCCAGACTAAATATGGGGTCTATTTTTACGTAAGTAAAGGTTTATTAGAATGTTTCTCCAAACAAGTAAGTCCCCCACCACACCCCCATGCCTCCCACCCCCAGATTATTCTGCACTTCTCTTAAGAAAACCAACCTGAATGCTTGTAACTTTCAAGAACACCATTTTCCCTACTTCTGGCTTCATATGTGTTTGCTCTGTACCATATAGTACTTTTTTGGTTATTGTACCCTAAGAATGGAGTTTGAAAAAGTCCTAGTCTTATAGCAATTTGATGGATTGCCACTATTGATGATAATGATGCCATTTTTATGGTATTTTGTCATTTTAATTTTGAAGTTAATTATGCAACTTTATTTTAGTCTCAAAATGAGGGTATAAACTAAGTGTACTGATAACCAAATATGGAAAAATACACTTTACTAAATGCAAACCCATTTAAAACTTTAAAAATGTAATGTAATAGTTAATAAATTTATTAAAAGCAGGAAATCTGATATCCTGTCAACATTAAGGAAACATAAGTTTGTTGTCAGAGATACAACTTTTAGGACTATAATAAAAAAAGTTGTTATTAAAAGTTTC
Organism: Myotis davidii; assembly: GCF_000327345.1. Classification (NCBI taxonomy): domain Eukaryota; kingdom Metazoa; phylum Chordata; class Mammalia; order Chiroptera; family Vespertilionidae; genus Myotis; species Myotis davidii. The sequence goes on from NW_006293313.1 coordinate 1,718,952, forward strand.
TTGTAGGCCCTGGCCAGTGTGACTCAGTAGGTTGGAGTGTTGTCCAGTAGACAGAAAGGTTTCCAGTTCAATTCCTAGTCAGGGTACATACCTAGGTTGTGAGTTTGATCCGTGGCCAGGAGCGTGTATGGGAAGCAACCTATTGATGTTTCTCTTATATTTGGATGTTTCTCACTCTCCCTTTGCTCCCCCCACCTTTTCCCCTCTCTCTAAAATCAGTAAAACATAACCTCCTGTGAAGACTTCAAAAGTCATTTCATAAATGATTATGTTATCATAGAGCCTGTGCCAAAGGGATCAGTATTTGGACAGTACCTTATGAAATAAAGTCATAGGCTGGGTCTTTAGTTTGTACATCTAAGGTAATTTCCACATGGTTTGAGTCTAAGGTTACATCAGCATAAAAAAAGTAAAGTGATTGGGGAAAATGTTCTTGTTTAAAATAGGGGTTGGTCTGGCTTGCTGCCTGTTTTGTAAATGAAGGTTTATTTGCACACAGACACAGCACTTATTTAGTATTGTTTACAGTTGTTTATAATAGCAGAGTTGAGCAATTTCAACAGGAACTATATGGCCCACCCACTGCCCCTCAAGACTTAAATATTTACTGCTCTGCCTACTGGCTTTGCTTTAGAAGGTCAAAGGCTGTTGCTACACAGTTTTCAGTCTTATCATTTGGTTTTCTCCCAGATACAAATATGAAAGTTAATTCTGATCTTATTATGATATTTTCATGATAGAAGTATAATTACAAAAGTCTTCAATTTGATGTTCTTTCAGGTATGATGAATGAATAATATGTATGGTATTTTTTTCTTTTTCCATAAAGTGGCATACTTGGGAAGCTATTTTGGCAAACCACTGACACACAAAATATATGCATTCTAAAAACCCTTTTTGTAAAAAGCTGGAAAACTAATAGTAACTACTAAGTATAATTGAATGAGATATATTTTCAGTAATTTAGTTTACATATTTTGATAGTCGGTTTGACATGTAAGTTATAATAAAATATTCATGTTTCAGTGGTACAAGAGGAGACATCAAAATAATTATGCAATGATTTGCCAAAGGGTAGACAAATAAGTTTATTCTATTCTAATAGAAGATATCTGAGATTAACACCAGCTCTCAAAAGAATATTAATAAAATATCACTATTTTAAAGAGATATTTTAGAATTTCTTAACTCAGAAATTCAGTTTGGTATTAGCATTTACTATGAGTCAGTGTTCTGGGACATTTGGAGGAAAAATGTCACGACCCTTAGCCTTCAGTCCTCATTCTCATAGTGGATAACCTTGCTGTAGGAAAATGGTAATTTGATGTTTATTCAATTTTCATGATACCTTTACCCTGAAACTTCATTATATCTGTTTACATCTTTAACTCCCTTCGTACTATGAGTCAGTGTATTTATTAAAAAAATTTGCCTAATGATAATTTTGCTTCTTATACATTAAATTCCCTCTTCTATCTCCTTCAGGACTAGGATATTCATCAGTTACTTCCTCCCCATCTTGTGTTTTCAGCCTCTCCTTCTCTAATAGTTGAATCTTTAAAGCCTAAACATGTTCAAATCTCTCTAATATTTATACCACATACTACTAGTAACTACAACTCTCACTGCATTAAAACAGGCCTTCTTAGAAATGGCCATGGGTGTCATCTCTCTGGAAGGCAATTTGATAGTATGTAAATACTCTTTTTTTAATACTTTTTTCTTTGTCAACTTTTTTTGTAAATATTCTTAAAATATTTATTCTTTTAGTGACCCCCCCCCCCACTTTTCTCTACTTGGAAATATAACTTAGGGGGGATTAGAAATTTTACTATTAAATAAAATTGTGCCTCTTTCCAAAGCCTAAATGTCAATGTGTAATTTGTTTATTTTATTTTATTATTAAATTATTGGAGTGACATTGGTTAAAAAAATTATATGGGTTTCAGGTGCACAGTTCTATAATACATCATCTATATATTGTATTGTGTGTTCACCACCCCAAATCAAGTCTTCCATGATCATTTATCCTCCCTTTACCCTCTGTTATGTCCCCCATTCCCCCTTTTATCTTGCATTTATCATGCTGTTGTCTATATCTATGAGGTATTTTTTCTTAATCCTTTCACCTTTTTTTTACCCCCCTTCAACCCCTTGCCCCTCTAATAGCTGTCAGTCTGTTCTCTCTATCTATTAGTCTATTTCTATTTTGTTTATTAGTTCATTTTGTTTATTAGATTGCCCATATGAGTGAAATCATATGGCACTTGTCTTTCTCTGACTGGCTTATTTCACTTAGCATAATAGTCTCCAGGTCTAGCCATGCTATTGCAAAAGGTAAGATAGTCTTCATTTTTCTGGCCAAGTAGTAGTCCATTGTGTAAATGTGCCATAGCTTTTTTATCTACTCATCTACTCATGGGTACTTGGGCTGCTTCCAAATTTTGGCTATTGTAAACAATGCTGCAATGAACATAGGGGTACATACATTCTTTTGAATTAGTGTTTTGGATTTCGGTGGTTATATTTCCAGGAATCACTGGGTCATAAGGCATATGAAGAAGACCACAGTTTGTCAAATATATATACGCACAAATAGATTTATAAACTTTGGGAGGTGAGCACACAATATAATATACAGATGATGTATAATAGAATTGTGCACCTGAAACCTATAAAATTTTATTAACCAATGGTACCCCAATACATTCAATAAAAAAGAAAAAAAGACTATAAAAGTACACCAAAATGTGAAAATAATTTTTACCCATTACTGATACTATGGGGGATTTATACTTTCATCTTTATATTTTCAAATGTATAATGAGCACAAGTCTCAGTCCATAAATAGAGGCAAGAAAAAAACAACCCACAACTTTTTTTTTTTTTTTAGTTTTTCTTATTACACCTAAGTTCTGTTTCAAGCCCTCAATTGTCCTGGGAAGTAGCAGTATATTCCTAGCATTTCTGGAGCTGTGACCAACTTCCAGGATATTCCACAGGCCAAGGCTATGGGCTCTGGAACCAACTATCTCTCAGCCATCATCTATCTATACTGGCAGAATGTCAAGTATCATTTCCTGTCTAGCCTGGTGTCTGTGCACACAGTTTATGGCACTGCTTTACTATCTTGCTTCAAGGTCTTCCTGAGTCTAGTTTTCTCTCTGCTAATCCTATGGCCCTCTTAGGGTGTTCCTTGGCCATCCAGGATACAAGAAATTTTATAAGGTCGTGTAAATGCCAAATGTCCATGTAGTCTTCTCCCCTTCACTGTTCCTATGCTAGGTGTTAGAACTCCCCAGAATTTGACATTTTTTTCAGGTTACACATAGGAAACCAGGCACAGGATTCTTCTCTTCTGGGATTTCTCAAGCTCCCCTAGATTTTCTGTCTTGTTCCTGTTCCCTCAATTCTGAACTGGACACAGCTCCTGAGGCAGGCCCTGTTTCAGGGATACATCAGTATGGCCGATCCTTTATTTTTTCTTTCTCCAAGTCTGGAGGCTTCTCTGTTGTGGGGAAATTGATTCTTATATACCACACATTCTTCCACATTTTGTAGTTGAGGCACAAGGTAGGTGTGTTGAGTTCTGTGAGGTAAAATGTCCTTGCGTCACAAAATCTTAGTCTCTTACAAATGACAAATCTTTGGTTTTGAAACCCCAAATAATTTTCTCTCCATTTCTAAACTATTCTCCTTCCCTTGAGAAAATGCATATGTTGTCTTTACTTTAAATAATGAAAAAACACGGCTAAAAGGAGTGGGGGTGCAAACTGTATAGATAATCTATCAAAATATCATCTTTATATTTATTTCTAACTTTTATTTTTAAAAATACACATAACATATGTTTTGTATAACTTTAAGGTGTACAGCATGTTACTTTGATACATTTGTAGATTGTCATGTGATTGCCATTGTAATATTTATCATATTACATAATTATAGTACACTGTTGTTGTCTGTATTCATTATACTGTGCATTAGATCTTTATGGCTTATTTACTATTTGTTGGCAAGTTTGTATTCTTAAACAACATCAATCTTATCCCCCAATACCTGGTAACCACCATTTTTCTCTATTTTTTTTACTATGAGTTTGACTTCTTTTAGATTCCACACATAAGTCAGGTCATACAGTAGTTGTCTTTCTGTCTGATATTTCATTTAGCATATTGGGCTCAAGGTCTATTGCTATTGTCACAAATGACGGGATATCCTCCTTTCTCATGGCTGAATCATATTGCAAACTTCCTTTATAAAGCAAATTTTACTTTTATAATCAGAACTTAAAAATACACATTAAGCAAACACACAAACAGTTCTCCTTGGACCCTTTTTCCCACGTGGATTCTCCCAGTTCTCTTGCCTTTATAGCAGACTATTCTACAAAAGAATGTTTTCTTAACTTTCCGTTATTTTTAAACCACTTCTGCCAAAATATAGTGGACTCCTTAATGCTTGTTTTACGCACTTCCTTTTCATGATGACATTGCCGATTTCTCTCCTGAGACACCCTTCTTCCTCCTGGACTCTGAGAAACCACTGCATTTGGCATGGGCATTTCTGTCTCTGTTCACCCTCTTCGGCGGTGCCTCTTCTTTCTCTGCTCGTGAGTTGGCATTCTCCAGGACTGAGTTGACTTTCTTATCACTCTGCAAACTGCTCAATATTATTTTGTCAACCTTGGCTTCAGTTACTTGGCACTGCTGCCCTGCTCCTTGGTAAATCTAGGTCTATAACTGTGATCTCACTCTGGGCTCTAGAACACAGCATCTCATATCCATCATGCCCAAAACTTACCTCATCTTTCTGCTTAATTTGCTTTCTCCCCTACATTTCCTCTCTCTACGAATGGCACTGCCGTGTATGCAGTCATGAAAGACAAAGATCTTGCAGTGTCTACATGTTCCTCTCTTATTTTTATTTCCTCCCTAATTGGTTTGTGACCACCTTGTAACTGTCCTTCTTCCTCTCACTGAACTGCCCTCATTCAGTACAGATTCTCTCTTCCTGCATGGTGCTGTCGGCTTCTAGCTAGTCCCTCTGCCCACTGTCTTCCATAACTTCAGTCTATTCTCTATCCCAGATCTCTCTAGGCCAGCCGTGGGCAAACTACGGCCCGCGGGCCGGATCTGGCCCATTTGAAATGAATAAAACTAAAAAAAAAAAAAAAAAAAAAAAAAGGACTGTACCCTTTTATGTAATGATGTTTACTTTGAATTTATATTAGTTCACACAAACACTCCATCCATGCTTTTGTTCCGGCCCTCCGGTCCAGTTTAAGAACCCATTGTGGCCCTCGAGTCAAAAAGTTTGCCCACCCCTGCTCTAGGTTGAGCTTCTGTAGTTGTTTTCAAAAATAAATTTGTTTCATATTAATCAAAGTCACTCAAATACATAGTTTAAAAAGACAAAACAATTCTAGAAGATGTCTTATAAAATAAAGTGGTTCTTCTAACTCTCCTCTGTCTAACCCTATTCCTGCCTCCTATAGGCTATTCCTTTTACATTTACCTTCATATTTTTAACCCCTTCCCCGGCAGAAACTTGTATACTCGTTTTCACAAAATGTTCTTTTTCAGTCGTCGACGAGTATACTAAGAAAATATGGTAAAAAAATATGGTTTATAGGAAGACGAGTTACAAACTGTTTTCATAACCAGCATCAAAAATACTATATAGAACCAAAATAAAAAAATTAGTCTGAAAAAGAAACGTTTTTAACAAAAAAATTGTTGGGGAAGGGGTTAAGTAACATTGATATAAGGCTGTGTCTTTATTATTTGTTTCAATTTCAGGCATTATCTATTGACTTTGCATTAAGGAAGTTAAGTATTTAGTGCTTCTTTTGAGCCTCCACCCCAACACACACACACACACACACACACACACACAATTTTCTCTTTCAGTTATTTTTATATTATATTGATATAATTATATTGTAATTTTGGTCAGCTCAGTATTCAGTTTGTATTATAATAATTATGAAATGCTAATCAATCAAAGCCAAGCTACATCTGGGGTGTTTCCTCTTCCCTGACACCAGCCAAATCTGCAGGTGACTCCTCGGGTTGCACTCCACAAAGTTGAAGAGCTCAGTAACCCAGCTCTGTCCCCACTTCACATATTAGTTACAAGTGGCATGTCCCCAGTTGACCTCTACTTTTGTCTGAATTGGTTACAATTCCAGGAGTTGGCACCAACCCCTTCCTCAGGTTTGATACCTGGCAGCAATGACTCATGGAACTCTGGAGAGGGCTCTACTTATCCTTACTGGTTAACATAAAGGATCCAACTCGGAAAAAGCCAAATGAAAGAGATGCATAGGGAAAGGTATGTGGGGGGAGAGGAGACACAGCACTTCGAAGGCCTCTCTGGGTGTATCACTCTCCCATCACCTCCGTGTGTTTATCAACCTAGAAGCAGCTCTTAAATCCTGTTGTTTAGGGATTTTTTATGGAAATGTCATTACTGAGGCATGAATGATTAAATCATTGACCATTAGCAATTAAACTCAATCTCCAGCCCCTTCTTTCCCTGGAGGTTGGGAGGGGGTGCTAAAAATTCTACCTTATCATGTGGTTAGGTCCTTTGGTATCAGCTCCTATTCTGATGCTATCTAGGGGGCCACTAGTGTCACACCTCATTTGCATAAACTCAGATATGTTTGAAAGGAGGTTATTATGAATAACAAAAGACACTTGTATCACTAAGGAAATTCCAAAGGAGCTCTGTGCCAGGAACCAGGGGCAAAGATTTAATACTTTTTTTTATTATACCACACCATCTAGGAAACTACAATTAAATGTCTCTTTTCTTGTACAACTTTTTCTTTTCTGTTTCCCCCACACCCCTAGAGTTAATAATTGTCTGTCTTTGGTATGTTTTTGTTTTCTAAAGTTCTTTAGCATAAATGTAAATCCTCCCAATAATTTTAAATCATAGAATGTTCTATTAATTTTATCTTCTTGGAAATCTCTTTCTTGGAGTCCTCTGAATGCCTGCTTAGATCTGGACTCAAGGCCTGGTTCACACCTGCCACCCTGGGATCCCCCTTCCCATACCCTGGGGATTTCCATCACCTCTCTTCTGTATGTTGTATCCCTGATTGCCATTGATGTCTTCATTTCCTTATTCTGTTGGAGTATCTCTTCAAGGAGCTTTCTGGTAAAGAACACACGGAAGAAAAGTCATATGAGACCTCACTTGTCTAAAAATATTTTTATTCTTTGACATTCAGCTGATATTTTGGTCTGTGTGGCAGAAATGGCTGGCTCTCCACCAGCCATTTGTGCTCTTTCTTTCATCTGAAGAGCTGTTGGTGGGAAGTTACCAAGTATTGGCTACCCAGGTTATTGAGTTGATTCCTGGCTTCTAAGAGGTGGCAGATGTCTAATTCCTTTGAATGTTATGTGAAGGATGGTGATGTGAGTCACTTCCAGATCAATGAGCTTAGTAAGTATGTGTGTCTCCTCCATTCTCTCTTCCTCACTTCCATAATCTGAAGGCAGAGGATTGCAAGTTCCAGGAAGAGGGAAAACCATAAAATTATAGGAGGCTGGATCTCTGAATCAACAAATGGAAGGCCATCCACTACTCAGGAACACTTATCTTGTTCTGTTTCATGAACAAGAAATACAATTTCATTTTATTGTATTAAACCACTGAAGTTGGGGTGGGGGAGTTACTTGTTAAAGTTGCCTTACAAATTTTATTCATATCGGGTAGAAAATTCCAGATTACAAACCATTATCACTCGAAAATTTGAAATTTCTGTTCTCTTGTCTCCTAGTTTCCAGTTTTGTTGTTGAGAAATTCAGGAAATCTCAGTGAAAACAAAAATAAAACACATAAAAAAATTATAGGATGCAAACAAAGCAGCACAGAGAGGAAAATTTATAGCACTAAAATGATGAATACATTATAAAAAGAGGACAAGTCTAAAATAAATGATCTAAGTTCCCATCTTGTGTTTGGCAAAATAATGACCCCCTAGAATCTATGAATATGTTACCTTAGATGTAAAAATGACTTTGAAGATGTGATTAAGATAAAGATAGTCAAATGAGAAGATTATTCTGATAGTACCAGTGTAAACACAAAGATTCTTATAAGAGAGGCACAGAAGTGTCAGAGTCAGAGAGATTTGAAGGTACTTTGCTGTTGGCTTTGAAGATAAGGAATCATGAGCAGAAGTATGCAGGCAGCCTCTAGAAGTTGGAAAAGGCAAGTAATGTATTCTCCCTGGAGCCTCTGGAAAGAAAGCAGCCCTATTGACAGTTTGGTTTTAGCCCATGAAATTTCTGTCCTACAAAACAGTAAGATAATAAATTTTTATTGTTTTAAGTCACTAAGTTTGTGGTGATTTGATACAGTAGGAATAAGATACTAATACAAATTTTGATTCTGAGCCTGGGGTCCTGCTGTCACAAATACCTAACAATGTAAAAGTGTTTTTGATATTGGGCAGTTGCAGAAGCTGGAAGAACTTTGAAGAACATAGTAGAAAAAAGCTAAATTGCCTTGAACAGATTGTAAGTGGAAATATGGATGATAATGACTCTGCCTGTGAGGACTCAGAAGGAAGTAAGGAGCATGTAGAGAAAACCTATTGTCTTTTTAAATACCTAAGTTATCATTAACAAACTTTTAGTAGAAGGATGGATATTGCAGAGTGCTGCTGGTGAGGGCTTAGGTAAAAATGAGGAACATGTTTTTGAACACTGGAGGAAAGGGGATCCTTGTTATATGACAGAAAGCTTAGTTAAATTGTGTCCTACAGTTATGTGGAAAGCAGAATTTAGAAGTGATGGACTTGGAAATCTAGCTGAGGAGATTCCCAAGCAGTACTGAAGATGCAGCTTGTTTTCTTCTGGCTTCTTATAGTAAAACTAGAGACCCTGTGCATGAAATTCATGCACCGGAGGGGACATCCCTCAGCCTGGCCTGCACCCTTTTGCAATCCAGGACTGCTGGCTCCTAACTGCTCGCCTACCTGCCTAACTGATCACCCCTAACCCCTTTGCCTGCCTGCCTGATTGCCCCTAACCACCTCTGCCTGCCTGCCTGATACCCTCTAACTCAGTGATGGCGAACCTATGACACGTGTGTCAGAGGTGACACGTGAACTCATTTTTTTGGTTGATTTTTCTTTGTTAAATGGCATTTAAATATATAAAATAAATATCAAAAATACGTCTTTGTTTTACTATGGTTGAAAATATCAAAAAATTTCTATATGTGACATGGCATCAGAGTTGTTAGGGTTTTTCAAAATGCTGACACACTGAGCTCTAAAGGTTCGCCTTCACTGCTCTAACTGCTCACTATCAGCCTGATCGCCCCTAACTGCTCCCTGCTGGCCTAATCACCCCTAACTGCCTCTGCCTTGCCCTGCACCCAGGACCCAGGATTCCCTCCTCTGGCCAGTTGCAGGCACCTGGTACCTGGGCTTCCCTCCCTCTGGCCAGCCACAGGCTCCCAGGACCTGGGCCAGCTTCACCCGAGCCAGCCGCAGCCGCAAGGGACCGTGGGTGGGAGGCTTTGCCCGGGCCACAGCCACAGGCTCCCGGGACCATGGGGCAGGTGGCTTGTCCCTCTCCTGGGCTGCAGCCTGGCTGGTCCCCATTCCTCTCTCACAAGCTCATTTGTGCCTGGCTGGTCCCCATTCCTCTCTCCCCAGTGTTGAGTAGCTGAGCAATTCTGGTGCGAGGGCGGAATAAAATTCAGCTACACTTTAAATAATAATGGGGGAAACAGACAAATTATAACCTTTTTCAAATGAAATGATAGCACTAAAATGAAACAATAAACCTACATAGATAACATAAAATAAGAAAGATATTTGTTTTTATATTATAGAACCAGAAGCCCAGTGCACGAATTTGTGCATTGGTGGGGTCTCTCGGCCTGGCTGGCGATCGGGGTTGATCAAGGCCATGGGAGGTTGGCTGGGGGAGAGTCCATGGAAAGTTCAGCCAGCCAGGGGGAGGGACCGTGGGAGGTTGGCCGGTGACCCCATGTGTTAGGCACAGGGGAGGGTCTCGGCCCATCCTTCACGCCCTGACTTGGCCCTTCCCGCGGCAGCCCCTGGTCCCCTGTCTGCTGACAGCCCTGCTTCCACTGTCGCTCCCACGTGTTGGCGCGCCGGGCCCACTTGTACCCACTGATGGTGCAGAGTGATTGGGGCCAGTGTTATAGAACCAGGAGCCCAGTGCACGAATTTGTGCATTGGTGGGGTCTCTCGGCCTGGCTGGCGATCGGGGTTGATCAAGGCCATGGGAGGTTGGCTGGGGGAGAGTCCATGGAAAGTTCAGCCAGCCAGGGGGAGGGGTGGTGGGAGGTTGGCCGGTGACCCCAGTTGGGGCCCATCTGGGCTGGCTGGCGGGGGGAGGAGTCTTGGGAGGTTGGCCAGCTGGTGGGGGTAGGGGCCATGAAAAATTGGCTGTGGGAGTGAACTGACCACCAGGGGGCAGAGTATGAATGGGGCCAGCACCATCAGTGGGTGTGAGCGGTAGCTGCCGCCCCGATTGCCCCTCAGGAGCAGGGGTAGGTAGAGAAGCCCTCAGGGGTGATCAGGGCCTGCAGCTGCTGCTCGAATTAGCTGATGGTGCCGAATGATTGGGACCGGTGCCGGGCACTGGCAGTGGGTGGGAGTGGCGGCTTCAGTGCTGGCTGCAGGTGTGAGTGGGGCTGGCACTGGCAGTGGGTGTGAGCGGGGCCAGAGCTGGCAGCGGGTGAGAGCGCCGGGCAGAACTGCGGGATGTGGGAACAAAGAATTTCTAGTAACCACCAGAGGCTTGCCCCAGTGACAGCAACTGGCACTCCACCTCAGTCTGGTACCCCCACTCACCTGCTCCACCATCCCACTGCAGCCAATGCCCTCCATGTTCTGCACACGCCCCTTGATGGTCAGCACATGTCATAGTGACTGGTTGTTGTTCTGGTTGTTCCACCGTTTGGTCTATTTGCATATTAGTCATTTATTATATAGGTTGTTTTGCTATAAAGGGATACAACAAAATAAAGACCAGAAAGAGAGTAGGATAATCTCAATTTATTATTAAGCCAGTGGTCAATATAATTTTCTCAAGTTCTAAAACTAGTCACTGCATACCAAGTTCAGGAAGCCTTACCACTACAACGTGAATTCTTTTTTTAAAATCTTTTTATTTTATTGCTGACACTATTACAGATGTCCCCCACCCCCCTTCCTGTTGCCTACCTCCCCCTAGCCCTGTCACCCCTTTCTGGCCTTCATCACTCTGCACAACATGAATTCTTATAGGTTCATCAGAGAATAATTTTTTATTCAAACAGAAACTTTCAAGTAATCTGAAGAAAAACCACCTTGTGTAAAAGGCATATAAATGTATCTCTCTCTGTAGGACTCACCGAAATTTGAAAGAGCTGTTAAAAAATGACCTTTTATAATTAAGATATAATTTATAATGTTACTACGGCAAAACTTGAGAGTTTTCTATTAATAATCTTCCAAGACATCATTGAAAACCTACCAGCATTCAACAATTTGTTACCTTTTTAAAGGACCTACATTTTTGTATAAGTTAGTTGATATCTAAATTCCAGGTACTCTCCAAACAAGCTAGCCATCTCTAGACATCAGCTCAAATCTTGATATTACACATGGGCCCATGTCACAAAGGCCAGCACCCTTGAACATTGTTGAATGAGGTGAAAAATCCCCCAGGAGTTTCCATCTTCCACTTTACCAATGTTCAAGTAAAGGGATTGTGAGCTGAGTAACCACATAGGCAGAGAACTTTGGGACACTCCCCATATCTCAGAGCACCCCTGGTTTTACCACAGGAAGATAAGTGCTTTAAGCTCCAATTTCAGAGTAACAAAGTTTACAGGTGTTGACCCAGTTCTAGGATTACCCTTTGCATTTTAGCCTTTGCTTCACAACCTAGACATCCTCATCTATACTCTTCAATCACAGCCTCTGAGGATCTTATTCTTTAAACAATGCATTTTCCCCACACCCTCACCCCACCCCTTGCTGACCTTCCTCCAAGCTATTTCACCACATCCTCAGGAAGCTCCTAGCCACCAGAATAGGGTTCCTTCCCTCCTCAATTGTGTTGATGAAAGATTTATTTCACTTATTCCATTAATTGAAACCAGAAATGTAATTCTCCTCTGATACCTCTACTTCCTTTTCCCCCATCCTGTTTTATGGAAGCTACTTATTCTCCCACATCCAACAAGTTCAGCTCTATCAAGTTCTCATTATAGATGCTTCCAAAGCAGTGGTTCTGAAAGAATGGTTCCAGGAACTTGTTAGAAACAGATTTCTTGGTCCCACTCCAGACCTACTGAAACGGAAACTCTGGGAGTAGGACCTAGCAATGTGTGTTTTGATATACCCTCCTGGTGTTTCCCAAGCATGATAAAATTGGAGAGCCACTGGCTCCACAGCATTACCCTTATACTCTTGATTAAATACCGTCCTTATTCAAAATTCATGCAAGTTTGTTACACCATCCTCTACCTCTCCCGGATAGGGTCATTTACCATTTTCACAGTCAGTTACTCATATTCAAGGGTTGCATCTCAACTCCCTAGTCATGCTTATCTTGAGTAACTTCAGTGTTTAGGGGACAAAACACCCCATGTTCTAGCCGCCTCAAAGTTCCTTGATGCTATGTACTCAATAACCTTGACGCACACTATGGTTTGACAAATGACACCTATGCTTACATGCTGAACTTTGTCATCATTTGGAACTGCTGCTTCACCTTTGAAATCTTAAAGTCCTGCCTCAACCTTGATTAACATCTTCTCACACATCTACCAGTAATTAGTCACACATCTAATTTCAGTTAAACACCCTGACCATCCTTTTAATTTTTTATCACAATGATATTTACTCATTCATCTAAAAAGACCTCAGACTTGTCAGCTCCTCATTTTCACCTAGAAAAATGTGACTCATGACACAATTGTCCAACATGATTGAAATTCCTTTACTGTTTTCTTTCATCTCTTTTGTCTATGTTGATTGGGTCTTCTACTAGAAAGCTATGAGGTGAGAGATTTACCTAGTGCTGCGAGAAAAAGAAAAACAGACCTGACAACTTTCATCTCTCCTCTATGAAACCAAAGTGCATCTACAAGAAAACCAAAGCTTCCTTTTTCTTCTTCTTCTTCTTCTTCTTCTTCTTTTTTTTTTATCTCAGAGAAAACATTGTGTTTCTTGTGGGAAGTTCTTAGAGGCATTTGCACATTGTCAGCCACTTTCTGAAGTCACAAACAAGATCAAACAACATATTGCAAAGCCCTGAATGTAGTGAAAGAAAAACTCCTACTATATTACTCAGGGAGTTCCCCAGGCAGAAGGAGAGACCTGGCCTGCCTGTTTTACTTCTGTAACTGTCTATCTAGATAAAGGATATCATTCATAGAGACACCATCAATCTTTTGGGATCATTGAAAATGAAGTATTCATTTATATTGAATTTTCCACTTTACTGAAACTTAGCATCATACTTTATTTTTACCCTATGCAAGTTTTAATTAAGAGATATCTTTAAAAAGTATATACTGTTTTGACTTATTAAATGATACAATGGGTGGCATTTAATACTCATGAGTTTTGGTTATTATTATGATATTAGTTACTAAATTTCATTTTCTTGAGAGGATTTTGAAATATACAAAGCTATTTGTCATTTTGCCACCCCATTAAACTTAGTTAAATCCTGTGTCTTTGCTGTGTGGAGCTTAACTGTCATTTATTACTTTTTTTGTTTTCAAGAAACACTTTATTCTCAGAAAAATTAAAGAGGTAAATAAGTGGACAGATATATATTATGTTCATGGATCAGAAAACTCAATATTTTTAAGATATCAATTATCCAAAAGTTGATATATAGGTTAAATGTAATCTCAACCAAAATCTTATAGGTTCTTCTGTAGAAATTGACAAACTGATTCTAAAATTTGTAAATGCAGCCGAGACCGGTTTGGCTCAATGGATAGAGCGTCGGACTGTGGACTGAGGGGTCCCAGGTTTGATTCTGGTCAAGGGCATGTACCTGGGTTGCGGGCACATCCCCAGTGGGAGATGTGCAGGAGGCAGCTGGTCGATGTTTCTCTCTCATCGATGTTTCTAACTCTCTGTCTCTCTCCCTTCCTCTCTGTGAAAAATCAATAAAATATATAAAAAAAATAAATAAAATAAAATAAAATTTGTAAATGCAGAAGATCTAGAATAGCCACGGAAATTTATAAAAAGGGCAGAGTTGGAGTACTCACACCTCCTGGTTTTAAGAAAGTTATAACACTACAGTGATGAAGAAGTAGAGTGAGTATTAAGCTGAGGAGAGACCTATAGCTCAGTGGAACAGACAAGAGAACTCAGAGATATCCTCACCTTTATAGGGTCAGCTGATTTTCAGCAACAAAATACTGCCAAAGCAATTCAATAAGGAAAGAACCATCTTTTATACAAGTAGTTCTAGGATAATTGGTTATCCTTATACAAAGAAAAGTGAATCTTGACCTTTACCTCATACAATACACAAATATTAACTCAAAATGCTTCATAAATCTAAATGGAAGAGATAACTCTAAAACTCTAAAAGGAAATATTTTTCTTTAAGAAAATATTTAGGAAACATTGGATATGTTTCCTTAAATGTGTTATATATGACACCAAAATCATAAAACAAAATTAATAAATTAAACTTTATCAGAATTTAAACTTTTGTAATGACTCATGCAACATCATGGGTGAATCTTAAATGCATTTTTCTAAGTGATATAAGCCAAACCCCAAATGCTACATATAATATGATTCCATTGCTATGACATTCTAAAAAAGGTAAAGTTACAGAGACAGAAAACAGTTACTTGAGGCCAAAGGTTTGAGGAAGTCAGAGGGCTTGATAGCAAATGGGCTGTACGGGGAATTTTGATGATGAAACTGGTTTGTAGGTGCTGTGGTGGTGGAAACATCACTCTAGCTTTTGATAAAACCTAGGAAACTGTACATAACAAAGAATGAACTTTACCCAATCAAATTTTAAAAAATCAACCAGGATATTGAAGTGATCCCAAGATGGAATGAAGACTGTGTTAAATGAATCAAACCCTATTACCGATGTAGGAGAGCACCTAACTGAAGAGGGTGGGGAAGAAAGGAGCCATCCCTGACCAGGGAAGATTAACGAGAAATGAAAACTAAATGAAACTTGGCATCCTGGGTTGTTTCCTAGAACAGCAAAAGATATTACTAGGAAACTAGTGAAATTCAAATAGAGCCTGGAATTTAGCTACTAGTGATGTATCAATATTAATTTCTTAGTTTTGGAAAATTTACCACAGTGATGTAAGCTGATAGTATTAGGGAAGAACTGAAACTAGGTGAAGGATATATGGGAACTCCTTGTGACTTTTTTGTAAATCTAAAATAATTTCTAGTTAAAAAGTTTAAATAAATCAAATTTCTGAGTCTAATATGTAGTTTATACATGTACAGATTTAACATGCACTAAATGTTTATATCCTAGTATAAATGATGGAATAAA
Source organism: Myotis davidii (assembly GCF_000327345.1). Classification (NCBI taxonomy): domain Eukaryota; kingdom Metazoa; phylum Chordata; class Mammalia; order Chiroptera; family Vespertilionidae; genus Myotis; species Myotis davidii. Next base: position 1,734,509 of record NW_006293313.1, read on the forward strand.
TAAATTAGGAAGAATGGTCAAATCTTCCTTACAGAATTCCAAATAATAAATGTAGAAACAATGAAGGAAACACAAAATCACCATTCAACACCAGAGTAATAACTATAGGAGGCGAAGTCCACTGGCAAATATTAAAATTAGTGAGCAAAACTTTAAGGAAAAACAGAATATCCACACAGTCTGAAAGTAAATCCTCCAAATATGAATCCATGATGCTTTTAGCATAAATCCACACATTTTTGTTACTCTTTTCTCCAGGAGATAGAGGTTAATCCTCAGCCTTTGAATAAGGATTGGACTTTCTTCTAATGAATAGAGTATGAACAGGGAAAGTTAGTAACTTTACAGTGGAGAACCCTGGCAGACACCACCTGGCAGACATCACCCAGTGATCAAAGTTAACATCACCAGTAATAAGTCATGCTGATAACATGTGTTGATAATGCTGTGATAAAAAAGGATACTTCACCTCTGTGGTACTCTTCCTAAGAAATTCAGAGCCTCGGTATAATCACAAGAAAGCCTCAGAAAAACCCAAAAGCAGGGACATTGTATAAAATACCTGAGCAATATTGGATAAGTGTCAAAGTCATGAAAATCAAGGGAAGTCTGAGAAACGATTGTAGATTGGAGGAGACTAACAACTAAATGGATTTAGGAACGGGAAAAAGATAACAGTGAAAAAACAACACCAGGAGAAATCTGAATGAAGTGCAAGCTTTTCAAAGGCAGGGATTCCGTTCCGCACATTTTGTATTGTTCCCACAGGCTTGGCACGTGGTAGGGAATTGACTGAGGCACGTGCTTGCCTCTGCTGGCTGAACAGTTAGAATGTGATAAAGAGAACTGCTGAGAACTCCGGATCAAAGGTAGGTTCCCAAGGCTACAAGAAGTGAGGAAAAAGAAAAGAGAGGAAGGAAGCCCAAAAATAAACTTACCTACATCTAAATTTGGCTTCATGTGAGCTCTGATGGCGGGGACAGCCATTGTGGTACCAGCATTCACCTAGCTCTTCCTAGAGTTTTCACACATTCTCATTTAATGCTCAAGCAAACAGTGAGGTAGGGGGTAGGATTCTCAGAGAGGCCAAGGTCAAATCAGGTTTTAACTGTACAAACCCAGAGTTGTTCCCTTCTCTCTCCCAGCTACTAGAGAGGTTCACCTACCTGGGACTGGGTTCCAGAGGGAAGGGCTCTTTTTTTTTGCCATTTATACAGAAAAGATCAGAGGAAGCTCACTCTACCTGGTGACTCAGAACCAGAAAATGCTGCCCTGCACACACAGAAGACATCTCTGGTGTAAAACACACAGACACGTCATTCCCTCAGTCTCTGAGAGGGGGAGGGTATGCAGGTTCAAGGCTCTCCATCGCTTGCTGCACAGATGTCCTTTGTCCTTCCTACTGAGACTTTCAGAAGAAACTTCATTTAGGGCCTTTTTCAATTAGACCTTTACCAGCCCAACACATGTGACCAATTTACCATTTCTTATTATTTTTAAAAATGTTGAAATTATCTCAAACTTACATAACAGTTGCAACCCTCCAGATGTTTTGCTGCCAGATAGCTCAGTTGGTTAGAGCATCCTCCTGATATGCCAAGATTGTGGGTTCAATCCTCTGTCAGGGCACATACAAAAATCAACCAATGAATGCATAAATAAGTTGAAAAACAAATTGAGGTTTATCTCTCTACTTTCTTCCTATCTACCTCCCTTCCTCTCACTAAAGTCAATTAATAAATAACAAGTAAAATAAAATGTTTTTTGAAACATTTGAGAGTAAGTTGTTGACAGAATGCCCTATCAAACCTGAAGACTTTAGCATGTCTTCCTAACAAACAAGGACATCCTCCTGTATAAGCACACACACACATACACACACACCCCAACATCAAAATCAGGAAATTATCAAAAGGATACATTTCTGTCATCCTACTATCCTCTCATTGAAGTTTCAGTCATTGTCTAAATGTCCTTATTAGGAGAGGATCCAGTTCCAAAGCACACCTTACATTTAGTTGTATCTCCTTAGTTTGCCTCCATCTTTATTTAGTCTTCTCTCCTTGCCTTTCATGACTGTGGCATCTTTGAAGATCAAAGATTTTTTATTTTATAGAGTTCCGTTTAGGTTGATTTTGTCTGATGTTTCATCATGAATAGATTCAGGTTATTCTTTGGAAGGCATAGCACAGAAGTGATGGTGTGTTCTTCTCATTGCATCCTGCCGATTTTGATTTGTCACATTGCTGATGTGCTACTTTGATCATTTCATTAAGGCAATACCATCCAAACTAGTTCACTTTAAAGTTACTATTTTTCCCTTATAATTCATATGTATTTTGGGGGAATTGTTTTGAGATTAAGTGACTATCCCATTTCTCATCAAATTTCCTATTTATTTTTTCACTTATTTCTACTAACATAGCCTTATGGATTCCTATTTTATTCAATAGATTAAAATGTACTACTACCATTATTTATTTAAAATGTCCAAATTGTCTGTGCTTTGGCTAGAGGGAGCTCTACAGTGTGGCTTCTGGGTGCTTTTGATTCAATCTCGTTATTCTTTGAGCACTTGCTTACTTTATGGAATAGCAAGATCTTCTAGGCTCATTTTAATATTTTTTTTCTACCCCAGCTATGAAATCAAACCTGTATGTGCTCATTGTTCTTGGGATATCACTGCTCCTAGGCCCTCTGAATGGACAGAGCTAGTGAGGACTACGTGTGTGTGTGTGTGTGTGTGTGTGGGTGTGTGTACACATTTTCATCTATATTTCTTTGTCTATCTCTTTATATTAAAACACCCATTTTCATGCCAATAGCTCTGATTCAAATCAACACCACATGGTTCATTCTAGTTTCCTTCTTTTCCATATTTGTAACTCTCTTTTCCAACAGTGAGAAAGCAAGCTTCCTATTTGATTAACCTCTCTGTAACCAATCTCCTGTTGTCACCATCCTAATACCACCTGAGCTCAAATATCTTGTGCTTGACTGCACCCTCAAGCCGAAGGTCTCTGGTGCCTCGTAGGCTTTCCTGCTCCCAACAGGACTGCCCTCCTCACCTTGCTCAGGTGACACCATTTGACACTGGGCTGCCACCCTTCATCCCACTTAGACAAGGCACCTTGTGCAAGGTTTCCCACCTATGTGAAGCCCTTATCAACCTGCTTAGACTCTGAGTCTTACACCAGGCTGCCCTCCCATACAGACCCACCATCCTCATCCACCATTTGGTCTCCAACAGCTCACACAACACTACCCCTATGTTGACACCCTCTATCTTTCCAGGGCTTGGACACATCATAACCTTCCCCCACTCCGCCCACCCCCCAGCTCTCTGCAAGGATGCATAGTTCACACATTTGTGTGGGCATCCTTCTCATTCTCATTGGGCTACTGTGGAACACCTCCATTGTGGAAATCCTACTAACTATCTCAGACATTTGCATCTATCAGGCCAACCCTTCTCCATGGATACCCTCTCACCCTTTTTGGGCTGTGACTCCCATGTGGACACCCTCACCACTCACAGGCTCCAACACCTTATATCAAGATGTTCCCTCCCACCCTCACATTTCAATGCCCATCTTACTCAGCCCTACCCAATGCCTTTGACCTACATTGCTCAGGAAGGGCCAGCCACGGAAGAGGAAGAGAAGATGTTATTTTTACTGTTTTTATTTCAAGAATCCCAGGCTCCACATAGAGAGGCAAGTGAGCATGAAGTCAAAGCACATTTATTATTAAGGTTTTTAAGTAATTAAGAAGAAAGCAGAATTCAGTTAGAGCCTAAAATAAAATGGACTTCGAAAAATCCTTAAGATATTCCAAGTTCCCAAGATTTTGTAAGAAGGGCAAATCCCAATGTATTTCTCCATACTCCTGTAATATTCTCATGCCTGTGCTCCTCCTGCCCAAATAGCTTACATTTCTGAAAGAAGTTGAGGCTCCCCTCGTTCTCCAGAAAAAAACGCGTTTTTATAAATCCTGACTCCTACATCTGTTCATCCTGATGACTCAAAGCAAGAATTCTGAATCATTTGATTATAATGGGCCTTTAAAAAAAAAACCCTGTTATTTTCTAATTGTTTTCCTAATAGACTGCACCAAGGGTTTGTTAAAAAAATTTCTGTAGCCCTAACCAGTTTGGCTCAGTGGATAGAGCGTCTGTCTGCGGACTCAAGGGTCCCAGGTTCGATTCTGGTCAAGGGCATGTGCCTTGGTTGCGGGCATATCCCCAGTAGGGGGCGTGCAGGAGGCAGCTGGTCGATGTTTCTCTCTCATCGATGTCTCTAGCTCCCTTTCCCTCTCCCTTCCTCTCTGTAAAAAATCAATAAAATATATTTAAAAAAAAATTTCTGTAACCCCCTATAGGGTCTAACTGAAGGTTGAGCTCATTAAGCTGGGTTTGATACAAACTGATACTTCAGAGAGAAAAAAGTTGTGCTCAGAGTCAGGAAGGGGATTTCCCTTCATATCACCCTTTCTCTCTTTCCCCTTCACCACCCTGACCTCATCCCTGCCCCCATCCCCCGCCTTTACCTCAATCATGTTGTTATTGTCTCAGGCATAGAGCAGGCAGAAGCCTTTGATTTACTGAAGGTCTTGCATGCTGAGTAATATGTGGAGAAATACATGGGTTTCTGACACAGCCACCAGGGAACCAGCAACTTCTACCACCGGTGATGTGCTCATCTTTGGTCATTGACACTGTGGAGACCATAGGAATTTCCCTGTGCTTCTCAGAGGAATGGACGATGTTGAAGACAGGGTTCGGGGAGAGAAGTGCATTGGTAGGGATGCAGACTCAAGGCTGTTTTAAGATAAACAGAGATGCTAACTTCATTTCTCCTTTTGAGTTCTGTATTAACAGGAAATTCTTACTTTATTCTCTGTGATTGCCCCAAACAGGGATTTGTCTTTCCCAAGGTCACTGCCCACCTTGGCCTCATTGGCAGTTTGAGGCTCTGTTAGAAATACCTTTGAATAGTCCTTGTGGTATTTTCTCACTTTTTCTCAAACCAATAAAGGAAATGTATACTTAATCCACAGAAACAGAGCTACTTTAGCAGAATGCATTATCTTAAGATAATTTTATTTTTATTACTGTTTTTATATAGTATATCCATTTTAAAAATATGTTTTTATTGATTTTAGAGACAGAGGAAGGGAGAGGGAGAGAAAAAGAAACATCAATTTGAGAGAGAATCATTGATTGATTGCCACTGTATGCACTCTGACCAGAGATTGAACCCACAATCTAGATATGTGCCCTGACCAGGAATTGAACCGGAGACCCTGTGGTGCACAGGATGATGCTCAGCCAAGTGAGCCACCCCGGCCAGGTGGTGTTATCCCATATGTATACATACCTGGGTTTTGGTTGCAATAATGCTATTAAGATATTTAGGAATTTTTCTTCTGTGATTGAAAAAATTACATTTATATTTTCTAGGTTTAAAAAAACCCATTATTGACACATAAAAAGCTGTATATATGTAATGTACACAGTTGGTGAGTTTGGAGATAAATATATACTCATGAAACCATCACATCCACCAATGCCATAAATATATCCCTCACTTATTATTATTATTATTATTATTATTATTATTATTATTATTATTATTATTATTTGTGATCAGAACACTGAACATAAGCTCTACCCTGTTGGCAAATTTTTAAGTACAGAATATAGTGTTGTTAACTATAGGCACTATGCTCTACAGTGGGTCTCTGGGATTTATTCCTCTTGCATGACTCATATAACTCAATGGGGGCAATTAAATATAAAACTAGCAACATGTAATTAACACTAAATAAGGGCATTTTTGTACTAGAAGTGAATGAATCCTCCTGAAATTATTTCACCCCAGGGGGAGCAAAATTTCCCAAATACAACTGACTGATGAGTTCTCTTTCAGTAGGCTAAGCAAGGTGTGAGAGTAGAAGCATTCAGGGAAAAGTGAGCAGTAAAGTAGGGCTGTGGAAAATAATTCTGGAAGGGCCATTTAGGATTAGATTACAGAGTCTTTGGATCTATATTAAGGAGTTTGGACTTTATTCTCATAATGGCAGAGAGGAGACTTGTGAGAAAGTGAGTGATAGGAGCTGATGAGCAGTGTGGGAACAAGGAGTGGAGGGCATGGAGTTTTGTGTCATAAAGGAAATCACCTATTTATTCCATGAACATTGAACATTTGTTGAGTACCCAGAAGGTGCTGGTGAGGCTGAATATAATAAGACACAGCTTCTGTGATTGGAAAGCTTCTGGCCTAATGGAGGAGACATGCCATGGCAGTGATAGCTCAGGGTAGACTGGTGGTAAAAGATGAGGGCAAAGGAACCCTCTATTGGCACATGGCATGGAGTTTTCAGGGATAGGTTCACATTAGCTGGACTTAGAGCATGCATGTGTGGATATGTGTGGTAATGGGGATAGGGTATGTGCAAATTGGGTACTTCATGTAGAGACAATTCCATGTATAAGTGCATGGACATGTGACATGTGTTTAGAGGGAACAAGCAACACATTATTTCATGTGGCTGGAAATGAGACTGAGCTATCAGTGGTGTGTATGTCAGGAAATGAACCTCAAGAGGTAGGCAAAAACTAAACCATGAAAGGCCTTGGTTGGTGAACGAAGAATTTCATTCTTTTATACTAAATGCAGTGGGGAAGCTATGAAATTTAAGAAAATGGCATAATCATATTTGGGCTTTAGAACTATCATGCAGACATCTATCTGTAAAGGGAGGCTAGCTCCACTAGACGCAGGAAGCCTGGTTGGGAAAGTACTGTGGTTGCCCAGATGCTGAATTAAGGTAATAAATGGATGCAATGAGTGGATTGAAGAGATTTAAGGAGGCAAAAGCCAGAGAATGAAAATGGAGGTTAAGTGTGTGAAGCCTAGTGAGAAGGAGGATCCTAGCAGGATGCTTACTGTTTGACCTTGAACAAATAGAAAACTAGTGTGTCATACACTGGGATAAAAAATGGAGAATCAAGAAGAGAGGGTTTGGAGAGAAAAGTGCTAAATTTATGATTGAACATGTTGAGTTTGGTAGTGTTTTGGGCCATAATTCAGTAGCCATACATGGAGACCTGACATTTAAGATTGGAAAAGAGTCCACGAAGAAATTCGAAGGAATACAGTCAATAGCACAGTGTCCCAGAAGTGAAGAAGGCCAGGGTTTCACAGACCTGTCAGTGAACATTATCATATCATGAAGATAAATAAGGGAAGAGCAGCAGGCATGGAGCCTTTTGGAGACTTCCAAGAGAAACGTGCTGGAGACAAGAACTGGATTGCTGTGAGTTATGTCAAAGAAAGGCTAAGGAGGTGGCAACTTTTTAAAAAGAATGGATTCCTAGTTACAGATGATTGAAATTGATTCGGTACTGCAGGGTTATGTAGAAATATCCATATTTTAACCCTAGAGGCCTGGTGCACAAAATTTTGTGCACTGGTGCTGGTGCTTGGTGGGGGGGTCCCTCGGCCCGGCCTGCGCCCACCTGCAGTCCGGGACCCCTCACTCCTTCCCACCTGCAGCAGAGGCGGGAGAGGCTCTCGCCACCACCGCTGCGCTCGCCAGCCATGAGCCCAGCTTCTGGCTACGCAGTGCTCCCCCTGTGGGAGCACACTGACTGCCAGGGGGCAGCTCCTGCATTGAGTGTCTGTCCCCTGGTGATCAATGCACATCATAGCAACTGGTCGTTCCGCTGTTTGGTCAGTTTGCATATTAGGGTTTTATTATCTAGGAGGATGGCTATACAGTTCTGTGCCCATGGCAGCCTCCCCACCCTGAAGTCTACTCTCTTCTTTCATCTACAAATACAACACAGCCAGATGAGGACAGCTGGGATGAGGAGGCCCCATTACAGGAATGAACTAAGTGCTTGTGGAGGGTAGCTAAGGCCATGTTTTACTACAGGCAGAACGAAGAACATGGAACTGGCAGCTGGACATCGTTTCCATAGTTGGTTCACATTAAGGAGCAGCAACACTGAAGAAATGGGTAGAGAGAAAGATCTAGAAATGAATTAAGACCAAGTCAACCAAAAATATTTCAATACTTTGGAGATGAAATGCGAGTTCATGTATGAGTAACACAAAACCAATAGACTGTGGCTTGTGAACCACAGCATCATTCTTATGCAGGCATATATGTTTGATTTTCTGCATATTCACTAAAATGCAAGCTACTGGATGCCAGGAAACCTGGGAGAGCTGGGTTTGTTCTTTTCAAAACTAATTATCATCATATTTTTTATCATTGAAGATACAGTCTTATGGGGAGGGGGGATATGTTTAATTACTGAAATGTGTAGAAAATTTCCCATAATCAACTACCCCTGTAATCACTGTTAAACAGTATATCAATACAATTGTGTTTTTAAAGAAATGGGATTATGCCATATATGTTTTATGACTTTATGATTTCAGTTAAGAGTGTCTTTTAATGGGGAGTGTGTGTGTGTGTGGGGGGGGTGGCTTGAGAGCATGTGTTGGAGGATGTAGGTGGCCAGGGAGAGGTCAATGGGTAAAAAGGGAGACTTATGTAATACTTTAAACAATAAAGAATTTAAATGAAAAAATGTGTCTTTTAAGTCAGTGTATACAGTTTTCAGATTTTACCTTCTTCCTCAACAAACCAACAATAATAAAGCTTGTATTTCAGGTGTATAAATTAATCAGATCATTTTAACAAATTCCTGTTGATGAATATGTGGGCTTTTCCCAGACTTTCACCATTGCAGACAGATTGTAAAAACATTTGTGTGTGTGTGTGTGTGTGTATGTGCATCTTCATTTTCTCTAAACTCTAATGAAATTTAGCTTTCCCTTTAATTATTAGTGATGCCAATAAACCACCATAATTTTATCAGTAGCTGAGACTTTGTTGCCAATAGATCTTAAAATCTTGTTTATGCTTTTCACTACTTTAAAATTGTGGCAAGTTTTGAGTCCTACCAGTATATCTGGTTATTTCATGTGTTTAAAAGGAAGATATATTTCTGTATCACAGATACTTAAAAATTTAATAAATATATTTCAATATATTTGTTTCCTTTGTAATATTATTGCACCTTATGTTTTTAAAAGCAGTATCATGAATCTGGTCAGCATGGCTCAGTGCTTGAGTATCGACCTATGAACCAGGAGGTCACATTTTGATTTCAGGTCAGGGCACATGCCTGGGTTGCTGGCTCAATCCCCAGTGTGGGCCGTGCAAGAGACAGCCAATCAATTATTCTCGCTTATCTTTGATGTTTCTATCTCTCTCTCTTCCTCTCCTTTCCTCTCTGAAATCAATAAAAATATATATTTAAAAAAATAAAATAAAAGCATTATCATGAGAAATAGCGTAGGGGCATCAGTAAACTATCAGAATCTTTGGCATAAGAAGGTTCCATTTCCCACAACTTAGAGGCATAGTATAAGACATGAGAATCAGAATTGTAATGATAGAAAACACTTGCAATACTCTGATATCCCAGACACTGTTCTAAGCACATTGCTTATATGAACACATTTAACCTTCACAACAATCAAATTAGGGAAGTAATTGGACTATTTTCATTTTACGGGCAAAACAACTGACCTTGCTCAAGGTCACTCTATTAAGCCAGGCGTGCTAGTGGTCAGGTATGTTGCCAGGCTATGCCCTCAGCACTGCACTTCAGGGTCTGTGTGCTTATCTACATGGCCTGGCTGGGTTTTAGAGAAATGTATCTGTCACATGGTGAAGTCACTTACTTTACCTGGTCCCCCTGATGTCACACTGTGACCTGAGAAATACAATTCTGCACAGGCATCTTTACCTACTCTGCTTATAGTTAATATCTTCTTACCTACAGCAATTCCCATTCATTCAGAAATGCATTCATTCCACAAATATTTTGAGCCCCCAGTGTACCTGGTACTGTCCCAGACAATGGGGATATAGCAGTGAATCTGAGAGATGCAAGGCCTGCCTTTCTGGACCTTATACTTTGGTGTAGAAAGTGAGACACAAAACATGTCCACAGAAGTAAATAAACAAGATCATTTCATAGAGATGAGTGCTATGAGGTGCTAAAACAGAGTAATGTGATAGAGAGTGACATGGGCAGGGGTGGGACATGCAATTTCAGCTGGATGGTCAGACAGAGCTTTACTGAAGGATGGTATTTGGGCTAAGATGGCAGCGATCTGGGGGAGCCAGCAATGTGAAGAGCTAAGGGACATGGAGCACACTATGGCCCAATGTCTGGATGTTTGAAACAAATTGTTGGGGCAGAATAGGGTCATGGGAGGTGAGGAAGTGGGCGGTAAGACTGGGCCACTTTCTGGGTAAAATGCTCCACTGTCCAACTAGTAAAGGAGTGTGCTTCCAACCTTCTCCGTTCATACTCCCATCAGCAGGGATTTCCACCATCGGTGGTATTAGGGATGGTCTTGGTGAGATCAAGCCACACCTATTCTTTATTAGCTCTCTGCTTTTGCCATGTGGCCCTTTGTTCCCAGAATGTACATGTTTGTAAGTTTATCTTCCCTTCCCCAGGGGCTGAGGGAGAAAATACCGGGAAGGAAATAGATCCTGCCAGTTATAGACTGTGACAACACTCTGTCACCCCAAATAGACAGACTCATCTCCAGAAAAGTGAGTCTGTCCACAGTTTCGAGTTTCAGTTCTGTTATGTTGTCTTACCACTGGCCAATCTTATGCCGATAGAGAGTGGATTGGCGTTAGTCAGTACTTGTACTGTAAATCTCAGAAAAATCAAAGTAAAAATGACAGGAAGAAAAACAGAGAGAGATTCCAGTGCAGCAAATGGAGGTAAACAAAACCACGGTGGCTGGGGCATGGGCTTGAACTCCCAAAATCATTAGATTCCTTTCAAGTTTGCAGAAAGCCTGCAGGTGCTGAGAGAAGTGGGGCTTAGCACTTCCTCAGGGAAATGCATTTTTCTGACCAGGTTCACACTGTTCCCAGGAGTGCCCTGAAAAGCTGGCCATCGACACACTTGGTTTCTAAAGCCTTGAGGCAATTTTCTTTTTAAAAAAATTTTGTTTATTTATTTTTAATTGTTTAAAGTATTACAAAGAGTATTACATATGTCTCCTCCCTTAGAACCAGGAAAAGAACATAAAATATCTCACTAATTTTTTATACTGATATGTTGACATGGTACTATTTTATCTAAAATAGTGTCAGGATCAAAATTAATTTTCATGGTTCCTTTGTAAAAATGTGGCTACTAGAAAAATTAGTTTGATCTATTTCTGTGGAATTGGTGCTACTCTACATCCAACACATCCAGGCTTGTGATCTGCTTGGCCAGTTCTCTTGGTTTAAAGTTTTTCTCCTTACCTCGTCTGCTTGGCAAATGGC
>NW_006293313.1:1749517-1754858 GCF_000327345.1 Myotis davidii
GAATGATAGCCTTGCTGGATAGAGTATTCTTGGATTCAGTCCTTTGCTTTGCATCACTTTGTAAATTTCTGTCCATTCTTTTCTGGCCTGATGTGTTTCTGTTGAGAAATCATTTGATAATCTGATGGGGATCCTTTGTAGGTTACCCTCTGTTTCTCTCTTGCAGCCTTTAAGATTCTCTCTTTGTCTTGTATATTTGCAATCGTTATTATGACGTCTCTTGGTGTGGGTCTTTTTGGGTTCATCTTGCCTGGGACTCTCTGTACTTGTGTAACTTTTTTCTTCCCCATATCTGGGAAGTTTTCTTACATTTTTTCTTCAAATAGATTTTCTAATCGTTGCTGCTCTTCTTGTCCTTCTTGCAGCCCTGTTATGCGTATGTTACTTCGTGTCATTTTGTCCCAAAGCTCCCTTAGGCTCTTCTGCTTTTTAATTTTTTTCTCCAGTTGCTGTTCAGATTGAGCTTGTTTCTCTGCCTTATCATCTAACTCACTAATTCAGTCCTCTGCTTCTTCTAGTCTGCTGTTGAAACTTTCCATGGTGTTTTTGATTGTAGCTATATCACTTTTCATTTCTTCCTGATTCTTACATAGGTTGTTGATTTTCTCATCCATCTGGTGAATGAATTGTACAACCATTATTCTGAATTCTTTTTCTGTCATGTTGCATGCTTCAACTTCATTAATTTCCTTTCTGGGCAACTCCTCATTGTCTTTCCTCTGGGTGTTGTGTCGTCTCTTCATTCTGATTATCTCCCGATGGTTCAAACGTCGAGTTGCAAGGGCCTGGGCCGTGTGCAGTGGGAGCCTCTCACCACCCTAGTGTCACTGAAGAGCTCTGACACTAAGATGTGTGGTTGTTTTGGGTTGGTGGGAATCAAGCTCGCTCAGAGTCAGTTTTGTCAGCGCTCAATGTGGCCTCCTACGTGCCCTTAGAATCAGGGACCCTGCCTGCACCGTGCTGGAACAGAGACCCCCCCTGAAGCTGTTGAAAACCAGAGCCTCCTAGCGTGCGCCAGGAGTCAGAGTTCCCCAAGAATCCAGTATCAGAGTCTCTGTTGCTTTTCGTGACCTTGCCTTGAGAATCAGGGTCCCTGTGTGCCCTTGTACCAGGAATTGGAGTCACTGGCTCTTAGTATGAATGCACAGGGAATCGGGATCTCAGGCGCAGGTGATAAGAAACACAGTCAAGTCACTGGTGCTTGGTGCTGCCTCCTGCCCAGAGAATTGGGGACCCTGGGCCTGTGCTCCTCGGGACAAATTCCCGGTGTTTGTGCGATTGCTCCCAGCCCAGGGCTCCGAAGCTGGCAGTGCGCGTAGGATCAGTTCCTAGGGTTCGCGCGTTTGCTCCCAGCCCAGGGCTCAGAAGCCGGCAGTGAAGGTAGGATCAGTTCCTGGGGTTCATGCGTTTGCTCCCAGCCCCGGGCTCCTGGAGCAGGCAGTGTGAGCAGGACCAGATCCCAGTGTGTGCGTGATTGCTCCCAGCCCAGGACTCCTGAACCCGGCCCTATGTGGGATCAGTTCCAAGGTGCTTGTGTACTTCCAGGCTAAAGTTCCTGGAGCGCTGAGGCCCAGGCAAGGGGTGGGTCTATCAGTTAGTTACTCTGGCGCTGTCTGCAAGCCTGTGGGAAGGTGGGATGGGCTCTGTTACTCAGGGATCTGCCTTGGGGATTTCTGAACTTTTGGTGTCCGCAGGTCTGTAGCTGTGGTCACAGGTCTCTGTCCCCAGTGGCTGCAGGGTCCTGAGATCAGACTGGGTGGTGCTGAGGCCAGGATCCTAGTTTCAAGCAGCTCTGTTTCCCAAGATGGCGTGGTCGCCGTGCCTGTGCTGGCCGCCCAGGAGTGTCCTCGCAGGGAGCTGGACTCCGCTGCCTAAAACTGCCCAGTTTAGCAGCCCCTTAAGAGACCTGCAGAATCTAACTGTCCCTAGCTCATACACACACACCACACATCCACACACTCCTCTACCACTTCCTTGCGCTCTCACACTCTCTCCCTCCCTACCTTCCTGCTGGTCGCCATTTTCTCCTCTCCCTTAGCTAACCTTGAGGCAATTTTCTAAATGAAAGGAGTTCAACACCAAGTCATGAACTAATTTGAACTGGGCTAACATTGGACCATTTTCTGCCTTTCAAATCCCCTCTTGCCCTCACACTGGCTTTCAAAAGGCTATCTTGAGTGTCTTTATGAAATTGTTGTACACCACCTAAGCCAATTTTTTTAAAAATATATTTTATTGATTTTTTACAGAGAGGAAGGGAGAGAGATAGAGAGTTAGAAACATCGATGAGAGAGAAACATCGATCAGCTGCCTCCTGCACATCTCCTACTGAGGATGTGCCCGCAACCCAGGTACATGCCCTTGACCGGAATCGAACCTGCGACCTTTCAGTCCACAAGCCGACGCTCTATCCACTGAACCAAATCGGTTTTGGCTAAGCCAATTTTTTGACTGGCAGTGTAGCCTGTAGGAGGTAACATCCCTGGCCACTTCCTCCTGCTCAAGAATCACACACACAACACTTAAGGTGTGGGAAAGACTTTTATAAAATATCCCACCCCCCCTCTCGGCCCCTCAAACTCTCTCTTGACTGCTATTTGAAATTCTTTGGAGGGTGTGGTTGGGGTGGTGATTAGATACTTTTATTCATAACTAGAAATGAAGCTTAGTGGGTATACAAAAATTGCTGGAGGGGGCACTAAGTTACGTGATGTCTGTGACTATACTAGTATATACACACAGAGTGGGACAAAAGCAGGTTTATAGGTGTGAGTGCACAAAGCACAGAGTTTATTCTTGTATTATTCTTTAATTATTGTATTATTTTCCATATGAACAACTGTAAACCTATTTTTGCCTCACCCTGTTTGTAATGGAGAACAGACTTTGAGAGGGAGACAGGAAATGGGGCACAATGACTCACAGTTAAATAGACCTTAATAGCAGGAGGAGAAGGGTTATTGGATGGGGATGAAGAATTCTAAAGAAGCTCCCAGAATACACAATCTACTCACTTCAGAATTTTACCTGTTTTTAAATTCCCTTCTAGGGAGGCAGAAAGAGCCTACTTACTCCTTCCCATTCACTTTTGTGAGGTCAAATCACTCCTTAGTGAGATAATCCAGGCTTGATCTCCTAAAATTTTTTTAAATATATATATACACTGGGTCACTGATGCTGAGCTTGATGTTCGTACATAAGGATGCCGCATAAATGCCTGTCTACTGGTGAAGACCCAGGAAGACCCTGGAGTGTAGTAGTTGAGACTCTTAAAACCTGTTTCAAGGGTTCAAATTATGTACTTGTTAGCAGCGGTACTGTGCCTATGTCACTAGTAGTGCGCCTGTGCCCAATGGATAGTATTTTGTACCACATTAATTTATTTATGTAATAAACATATACATGAAAAAATTTATTCCACCTTTCTGAGCTTTAAATGAAATTTATGAGCATATGGCTAACTCAAGTCCAGATGTTAGGGATCCTCTAAGACTAAGTAATGGGTCAGGTGCATTGCTTTCATAGTGTCTGTTCTCAGTGTGGTATCTTAACTAGTACCTAATGAGATTCCCCAGTATCTCTTCTTCTCCCTTGGTCCTGCCCTCCTAGTCCTCCAGAGTTAGCAGAATAGCCTCTCCATCTTCTTTGTCTTATACTTGTGTTGGTAAAAAAATATTCACGATCCCCAAATCTTCCCATTTTCTGAAATTATTGAATTAAGCTCTATGTTAAAGTTTTAATGGTAGAATTTCAGGCATCGGGATACTGAATGGGTTCCAGGGGTGGGCATACTTTTTGACTCGAGGGCCACAATGGGTTCTTAAACTGGACCAGAGTGCCGGAACAAAAGCATGGATGGAGTGTTTGTGTGAACTAATATAAATTCAAAGTAAGCATCATTACATAAAAGGGTACAGTCTTTTTTTTTTTTTTTTTTATTTTTTTTTTTTTCAAACGGGCTGAATCCGGCCCGCGGGCCGTAGTTTGCCCACAGCTGACCTAGAGGATAACAACCATCCCAAGGGAGTCATCAAATATTAATTTGCCAGGCTCCACTGAGATCCTGTGCCAATACTGATCCCTAGCACAGAATAATTTCTGCCAATACAAGTACACCTGTCATCCAGTACACAGCCCACAAACCATTCCTAAACTGACCAAAGTGCCAATACCTTTAGAAGGAATCTATGAAAAATACAGACATTCAAGTGGTTGCTGATGAAGCTCCAAATATTTGAAGCTGGAGAGGAAAGTTTTTAAAATGCATGCATGCTTCATACAGAAAGTGTTAAAGCATGCATGAGAATGCGGCTTTAAAAGGAAGGTTTTGGCCCAGCAGTGGTGGCTTAATGGTTGAGTGCCCACCTATGAACCAGGAGGTTATGGTTTGAGTCCCCATCAGGGTGCATGCCTGGATTATGGGCTGGATCCCCAGTAGGAGGCATGCAGGAGGTAGCTGATCAATGATTCTCTCTCATCGTTGATGTTTCTATCTCTCTCTCTCTCTCTCTCCCCCTTCCTCTCTGAAATCAATAAAAATATATTTTAAAAAATAAATAAAAGGAATGGTTTGTTAGAAAAGAAACAAAGCAATTAAACAGTAATTGGTGAGTCTGTGTTAAAATAATGACATTCAGAGCAGTGATCTAAGAGGTCTAGGCATCACACAGCATTACAAGAAAACCAGGATGCTGAGTGAATTCCATCTGGTTTTTGAAAGCTCAGGGGAAACTGGCTACTTGCTAACTAAGAACCATAAAAGGAAAGGGTTGGTAGAGACCTTGGACATATTTAATCCAATCTCCTTAGCTTTCTCAATTACTGGTATTAAATGAAATAATTTATGTAAGTGCTTAGTACATTTTTTCCCACAGAGTAGAATAAATTATGAATTATTTTTATTATTAACTAGAGGCCCAGTGCACAAAAATTTGTGCACTCGGGGGGAAGGGGGGGCCCCTTAGCCTGGCCTGTGCCCTCTCGAAGTCTGGGACTCCTCCGAAGATAACGCCCTGCTGGCTTAGGCCTGCTCCCGGGTGGCAGAGGGCAGGCCCAATCCCTAGGTGCAGCCCCTGGTCTGGCTCAGAGCAGGGCCAATTGGGGAGTTGGGGCACCACCCCCTGTCATGCACAGAGCAGGGTGGATTTGGAGGTTACAATGCCACCCTCAGTCACACTCAGGGTAGGGCCGATTGGGGGGTTGGGGCACCTCCCCCTGTCACACTCAAGGCAGGGTTGATGGGGGGGTTGCAGCGCCACCCCCTGTCACGCACAGAGCTGGGCCAATCAGGGGGCTGGGGCCCTGCCCCCTGTAACGCACAGAGCTGGGCCCATCAGGGGGG
>NW_006293313.1:1755634-1764796 GCF_000327345.1 Myotis davidii
CTTCTTCTTTTTTTAAATTCTGGGCCAGCTTTAGCTCTGAGGCTCTAGCTCTTAGGCCTCTGCTTGCTGAAAGTAGGTATCTCATTTGTTTCAGTTTTATAATCAAAACAATGTATAACTCCAGCTCTGACTCCAGCTCTGAGATCCCAGCTTGCTGAAAGCTGTTTTCTGGGGTTTTTGTTAGCTTCTATATTTGTTAAAATGTTTCAAACTGCAGGCTCAGAGGCCTGCAAGGCAGGCAGGGAACGTGGGTTTCCTCCTTCACTGAAGCAAGCAAGCCTCATGTTAGTTTCAAGCTGCCTGGCTGCTGCCGCCATCTTGGCTGGCAGTTAATTTGCATATCTCCCTGATTAGCCAATGGGAAGGGTAGCGGTTGTACGACAATTACCATGTTTCTCTTTTATTAGATAGGATGGATATTATTAAGACTAATATTAAGAATAATGAGAAATCATTTAGATAGAAAATCATACAAATAATCCAAGTTTATCAATTAGTATGCTTTTGCTGCAAGTAACAGAAAGATCAGCTCAAACGTTTTTTTCCTATAAGAAGTCTTGAGTGAGGGAAGTTTTAAGGTTGGTTGAGTAAATGGCTCAAAGGTACTCTCAGGGAGCCACATTTATTCAGTCTATCACTCTTGCTACCCTCAGTTTTCCTTGTTGTCCTAAGTTGATTATCTTCAAGACTCAAGACAACAGCTACAGTTCCAGGCATTATGAGCAGGTTTCGGGGTCTAGGTTTAAAAGAGAATTTCTCTGTCTTT
This sequence comes from Myotis davidii, assembly GCF_000327345.1. Lineage (NCBI taxonomy): Eukaryota > Metazoa > Chordata > Mammalia > Chiroptera > Vespertilionidae > Myotis > Myotis davidii. Next base: position 1,756,401 of record NW_006293313.1, read on the forward strand.
GGTTCCCTTTTAAGAACAAAGACAACTCTCCCCAAAAGTTCCTAGGTGGCTTCCCCTTTGTTCTCATCACATGCCCATTTCTAATCTACCACTGGCAAAGGGGTTGAGATTGTCGCTGTTGATTTAAGGAGATTATCAAGATTCATGCCTGTCTCTCAGGGCTGGTGAGAGGCTCCATGTCCCAGAAAGTAGATGGTGTTCTAATACCTCAACCCAATTGGGTTTCTATGGGTGATGGAGAGAGGGATTTGGGTAGACAACCAATAATATCTATAACATATGTATTAGGAACTAGGGGGCTTAGAAATGAATAAGATACTTTATCTTCAAGGAAATTTATAGTTTATTAATATCATGACTACTGTTATCCATGATAGCCAATACATGCTCCATCAATGTCTTCAAAGTCATGGGTTTAAAAGAAAATGAGACATTAGCTAGACTTGTTTACTCTCATACAAACTCATCTCATTCCCTTCATTCTGACCAAGACATTCTGTTTAGTCAACATTGCAGATCTAATCAATCAAAGTGGCTAAAAACAATAAGGGGAAATTTAAAAACCATCCCCAATGATGGGAAGGTGTCACCAATACCTAGAAAAGTTATGTTTTTCTTATCTGTAGAAAAACAAATTCATGTGGATTTGAAGACTCGTTAATTGATAGTCTAGATTGTTTTGAAGATATCACACACGGCTCTTTCTAGTGGCTCAGACCTTCTGCCCTCAGAAGAATGTATTCTGTAAGGGGGCGTTTGAAAGTTTTACAGAAAGGAGTAATGGAGATTTAGTTCTATTGTGAGTGAACACCTAAGAAAGTTTATTCTTAACTAGAATTGAGGATAGAATACTCAATTGAAAGAGGTTTTAGTGTTAGGATCTCATTCTTGGTAGGAGGGTAGAGGGAGAAGTACCAGTGTCTATATTTATTATTTATTCTTTGTCCATATATTTTCTGTTTACTCATTCAACAAATTACACACCTAAACACCTAATACATTTTTTTTGGTAGGAAATGAACCCCACAAAGGAATAATTTTTTAAGGGCCTTAATATAAACATATTATAGAACAAAAAAGTAAGTGAGATAGTTCATGCTATATGACGTTTGCAGAAGGAAAACAACAAAGAAGAGATTGCTAGAGTTTGAGGGATAAAATATGCCTTTCTGGAAGATATGGAGGATTTAGACATGAAGGTATTTTTGTAGCTCATCTTTGGGGTAGAGTAGTTAAGTTGGGAAAGTATAAGATATTGGGAGGCTGACGGTTTTTCCAATTTAGTTGGAATATATAGTAGTCTCCCCTTATATGCTCTTTCATTTTCCACAGTTTTAGTTATCTGTGGTCAACCACAGCCTGAAAATATTAAATGGAAATTTTCAGAAATAAATAATTCACAAGTTTTAAATCACATGCCATTCCATAACATTATGAAACCTGCTGTGTCTCCCTGGGATGTGAATCATCCTTTTGTCCAACATATCCTCACTGTAGACACTACACACACTTTAGTCACTGAGCCATCAAGGTCATCTGATCAATAGTTGTGGTAGTTGAGTAGCCCTTATTAATACTGGCCCCAAAGCTATTCATATAATTTTATTATAGTATATTATTATACTTGTTCTATTTTATAATTAGTTATTTTTAATTAATCTCTTACTGTACATAACTTATAAATTAAATTTTATCATAAGTATGTATGTATAAAAACCCCCCACAAGTATGTATAGGGTTCAGTACTATCTGCGGGTTCAGGCATTCACTGGGGTTTTGGAACATATTTTCCAGATAAGGGGAAACTGCTATAATTGGGTATAAGAGACGAACTAAAAGTAAAATTCGGAGGAATCCAGAACTGTTAGAGCTGGGAGCTGCTTTAACCAATATTTAGTCTAGCTCCTTAATTTCCCACAAAGACAATGAACCCAGGAGAGGAAGTGACTGGAGCATAGTCCCTGTGGGGCTGTGACTGGGCAGATCCAAGACTGCAGCTGTGTTCTCACTCCAGGCCAGGCGCTTTCACATTCCACCATTTCATATAATCAGACCATGGAGAGACTTCAGATCTAAATAATGGGAAAGTACTGAAGAACTTTGAGCAGGGAAGGAAGACCCGAATTTGAGTCTCAACTCCTTAACATGCCAGTTGTGTGATTTGGGAAGATTTTACTTAACCTCTTAATTAATTAACCTCTTTAACTTTAGTATATTTATCTATAAAATGGGGATAACAAAATACCTATGTCCATAGGGCTGCTGTGCGAGAAATCAGTTTAGCATTTACACATAGTAGGCGCTAAAAAATAGTGAAATCAAACTTTCTTCTCCCTCTCTCCTCCTCTTTTTTTTTTTCCTATCCTTCCTTCTCTTCTTCTTTTCTTCCTCTATCAAATAGAAAATGGGCAGGGAGGAGGCAGACACTGACGTGTTCCCACCTGCACTGTGCCCAGGATCTGTATCCCTTGGCCTAAAGGTTGCCTTGGAAGTATGCTCTTCCCAAATTCATAATAGGCTAGGAGTGAGCGCCAACAGGCACATAACGCCCCCCGCCCCCCAGAAGCCCTCTAGCAGTGGCTGAAAGAATTTGGTGTACAAATCCCCAAACTTCTTCCCTGACATACAGGTACAATTTCTGAGGTGTGTGCGCCAATGTCATTTCCCAGAGTCCCCCCCCCCCAGATTGATTGTCAGTCCTCTCTGGGATAGCATGCCCTTCACTAACTGCCATCCCTCCCTGTCTCTCTCCTCCACTCCTCTTTTGACCTTCTAAATAAACTAGGGCACATATTTCTCTGCTTTTGAGGAATTCTATACTAATACAAGTGGAATCATGAATGATGGAACCAGACCAGGGGAGTAAGAATAAAAGCATAGAGGCAGGGACTAGCCCAGGAGATGCGAAAGGACATCTTGCAGGGTTAGGACTGACAGGCTACTGACTGCCAAGGTGGCTCTCTTACCTATGCTCTCTGGCCCTCTCATCATTTCGTGACATTCCAGGTCTGAGCAACATAATCTCAGGAGTCTCATTATAATGTCTGTTGGAGAAATCCTGAATGGCCCAGCTCCTGCGTGACCTTTATTTTTTTATTTTCATTTTTATTTATTGATGAGAGAGAGAGAGAGAGGGAGAGAGAGAGAGAGAGAGAGAGAGAGAGAGAGAGAGAGAGAGAGAGAGAGAGAGAGAGAGAGAGAGAGAGAGAGAGAGAGAGAGAGAGAGAGAGAGAGAGAGAGATTTTGTTGTTCTACTTATTTATGCATTCATTAGTTGTTTGTATGTGCCTGGACCAAAAAATCAAACCCCAACCTTGGTGTAACTGGAAGATGCTCTAACCAACTGAGCTACCTGGCCAGGGCCTAGCTGACCTTTCCTTCCCAAGGCTGATAACCTCTCTGGTTTTTTGATAGTAGAATGAAGAAGAGGAAGCCACCAGTGCTAACATGCACTGTGATTCTGGGAACCAGGGTATCCTCAAAACACAGACACCAATAACTGTCATTTTCAGAATTACTGTGGTGGTGCTGGTGATAAAGGCAGCCCAGAGTAGTTGCATGCTTGTCTAGAGGATGGTGAGTTTTCTGGACCAATGCAGTTGGGCCTGGGCCAGGAAGAGGCTTTTCTCTGAGACTGCAGAAGCTTTGGCAACAAAAGCAGAGAACCCTTGAGACTTGCCCTGGCAGGGAGTTAAAGAGCTGCCTTGAACTGTGCATGGCTGCTCCTTGGCTCCTTGCCTAGTGTCTCTAGTTTCATGCATCTATCTCTTAATTAGAGCTTCTTTGTGATACAAGACAGAATCCCAGAGGGATTGCTGTGCACAAAGCAGACAAAAGGGAGGGAAATCTGCAGCTGACTCCCATGAAAATATCTTTTTCAAGTCTAGAGCACTAGGAGAATGAAACTAATTGATGTTGGTATGTTCACAATGATGGTGTGTTACAGAATTGTACACTTGAAACCTATATAATGTTAATCAATGTCACCCAATATATTTTAAAAAAATTTTTTAAAGGACTTTTTGACATTCTAGGGAAACAGGGACTTTTAAGGGTGAAAGATGGCTAAAGCTAGACTTTCTGATGAGATGATTATCACTAATATTGCCTTTGTGGCCAGATGACAGTGAATCCTTTTTCATGCAATAAATACCTAGGCTGCACAAATAATGTGAGAAATAGTTTTCTAACACTTTGAGATTTGGAATTTAACTTGTGTGTTTGAAATTTAAAATGCTGATATAAATATATGCAAATTGAAGCCAAATGACTTTCTAAAAATCTGGTTAAAAACAATTGTTAAAATCTGGATATTGGTAAAAAATGGATATTTCCAATCTCTGCAACTTTTCACCCAGTAATGCTTACCAGTTTATTGTAAAAAAAAATAATTTGTTCACAAAAGGGAATAGTACTAATTGTGTATTGATTGTTTAGGGTGAATGGAACAATAATGTCTATTGGAAAACTAAATTAATAAAAAATGATCTAGAAGGTGTTTCTAATCTCTTTATTTCTCATCCCAATGGGAAAGACTAGCATTCTAAACCATCATGGTCTTTTAAAAAATATTTGAAAAAGAGAAAAAAAAGAAAAGAAAATGAGGGATTTATTTGTTCCTTTTGGAAATTTTACCCTCCCTTTAAAGAATGATTTGTCACAATTCCTTATGTTACAAAAAGTCAGGTATATGTAGTTAAATACCATAGAAAGTGGATGTCTTTTTAAAATTTAAAATTATTCCAAGTCACTTAGAAATGACTCATATATGAGCAAGTGGTTAGACACTTTAAATATTTACCGATTTATTTTGGGAAATTTTATATTTCTGAAAAGACTTAAAGTGGTTAATAGCATTAAAAATAGCAAAAAGTTTCATGATATACAGAAGCTACCTAAATGTGTGTTGTTTTTTAAAAAAGCAGTGTCTGGATTTTTATTTTCAGCCAGTTTATTTGAACCAATTTGTTTTAGAGTGATTCACTTGGAGAAACTTTAGTCATAAAATCTATACAGGACTTTCATTTGACCAGATAGTGATACAAGATTATATGACTTTCACAGGCATATTTCCAAAATCATGACTTAATGAAATCTAGATATAAAGACCTTAGGGGTGATGGTTGAGTGGTGGATGTCCCTGTATTGTAGGGTAGCATCTACACTATCTGGTATGTGATTACTTGGTTGTTGGGCAGAGAGGGCCTTGAGATGTGGGCATAGATTGTGGTGGAAAGATGTTTCTCCAAGGGAAGCATGATTTTCTGCAGTGGTCCTATCAGGCCTGAATGGGCAATGTTAGGGCCACCATCTGCCAGGCTTTAGTATGAAAGATTTTGGTGCCATGGACTGGGGATTATTCCCTGAAGGAGAGTAGTAAGGTAAGTCACAATTAAGCAAGCTAGTGAACAAAACAGAATCTGTACAAGGCTCAGAACAGACCTGAGCACATCATAAACACTATTATATAATTTTTGTTTTGTCTTGTCTTATCATATAATTTTTATTCCAGATTCCCTTGGTGGGGATAGAGAATATTTGAGAGAGCGAGAGCCCTGAGACATTTTTATAGATCATTATGGTATTAGCTTTCCTAGGCACAATGACACCAAAAGCAGGAAAGGACACTTGGCTAAATTCTTTGCAAAGTCTTAGTCATAAAGACCTTGTGACTAGTACTGTACATTTCATATTAGTAAATTAGAGCCCACTGGAGGTTTTAAATGACTGGTGCTTGGTGAAAAGATCAGAGAATGTCCTTTCACCCGCCAGTACTGACAGAGCAGTAGATACTTTATAAGCAGAGGGCTGAGATGCGTATTTCCTGAAGGGTGTCTTTGACATTTGAAAGTGAAACTCAGCAAGAGAAGCCAAGATGTGTACAGTGAAAAACAGTATTTGAGCTGTGAGATTGCAGAAGAGCTTTGTGGATCATTCGGTGAAGTCACTTCTCAGTTAAGCCTCCTTCTACAGTAATGCAATGATATTGACAAAGTTGCTCTATTTGGATATGGATTTTTTTCTACTTTCTGTTATTCTTCTGAATGCTGATGGATTAAAGTTTTCATAAAATAAAACTTTGGTGATAGGAATGTAAACATCATAGCTTTTATATTTACCATATGTTTCTACTTAGAAAAACGTAGGAGCACAATGAATGCTTGGTGGAGTAGTCAAACATGTGCAAAGGAATAAAACATTGCCTCCCTTGCAGATCCTCCCATGAAGTGGACATTATTGTCAGTTTACAGTGTATCCTTCCACACTTTCCTTTATGTCTATAATACGTATTAATTTGAAAAAATGGGAAAACATTTTCTCATCCCTGGAGGCACTCCATTTTGCCGTGTGACTTTGTAGCTCATACCATTGCGAAGTGGGGAGTTGACAAAGTGAGTGACATTGGGATAGCAAACATGGTGGGTGAAAAGCACTACCCTTGGGGCTGGTCCTAAGCACCCAGCGAATTTTATCACATCTGTAGTTATGCATTAGAGCCCCTCCAAATTGTAAAACAAAAGTAGTATATAAAGAAAGGATTTCTGAAGTCTTTGGTGTGATGAGAGGTCTTTTATCAAGTGTTGAGTGACTTTAAGATTTATATGTAATAATATATCTCTTAGTTTTCTATCTGTTGTGTGTGAATATATGCTTTATTTTTAAGAAGGCATACATATCAGAAAGTGTGACATCTTTTCTTGACAAAAACATGGTCTTCAACCTTCACTGGGCCTTTATTGCTGCTAAATAGTGACATATTTCATCAGTCTATTTTCTATTTCTAATGGTGGCTATTTAAGAGCTTACCACTCTCTTCAAACCTCTTACCTGAACACATTCTCCCAGTTTCAACAAACTCTCTCTGTCACCTTCTGCTATGCCCCCAAAGTAGAATTCTGTAGGTAGGTTTCTTTAGATTTCTGTAGGTTTCTATAGAGCTTCATGCAACCCCATTTGCAAGCTCACCTGCATGTGCACATATCTTTGCTGTCTTCCTTTGGATCTCAGCAAAATGCCTGCTCCTCTTTGTGTAGTCAGGTTCCCCGCCCGCCTGTGTTCTCTGTCCTTCCATTCCTGTCTCTTCAGGGAACCTGTACCATCAACTTTCCTTTTCTCTATATCTTCAACTTTTCCTTCTCTCCATGTTGTTTTCTTTTACTATTCTTTTTCTTTATGCTTAGAGCTTTTGGAAACCTCATTGATAATACTTTCTTTACCCCGAAGTCATGAATATATATGGAATTGATTGTTTTTTCTATATAGTGTGATATAAGAATCAAGTTTCATATATTTTTTGTACCTATATTTAATTGCTTCAACACCATTTATTGAAAACAATATGTTTTTCCCCACTTGTAAATCAGGTGTCCATATGTGCATCTCTTAGCCCTTTAAATCTTCACTGCCCTGTTAGATCTCTGATAGCATCAAAGAGATTTACTTTTGGGGGGAGGAGGGAGAACAGTTTTCTGGTTGTCCTCAATGTTCTGGGATGTATATAGTTCTTTTTAAAATTTTCTACATAAAAAAAAAATTCCAGTCTCTATTGAAATTCTCAATATTATTTTTTATCTCCCTGAAAATAACAAGCAGAATTATTCTAAAGTTGTATCTGATAACCACAGTATCTGGAGCCCTTTGGGTCTATTTTTGTATCTTGTTTCTGCTGATTCTCATGTATGTTGCCTTGTCACTTCCATGTGGATGATTAATTCCTATTATCTGCTAGAGCTAGACTCTGTATTTGACAACTTCTATGTAAACAGTATTTGAGGCCTAGAATAATGTCATTATTCTTCAGAGAGGTTTGCTTCTGTCAGGCCCCTAGAGAATTTGCAACCTGGCTCCCACTGAAGTCCAGTATCAGGCATTGATCTGGATTTTAATCTGGGCTGCATGCCTTGTAAGGACAGGTCTGGCTCCTATTTAACCCTTACTTCTAGAGTATTCCTCCAAGTCAGGTTGTTTACAGGTACTACTTCCTTGGGGATCCCTGGACTATTTGAAAATCTCTGCTCTTTCTAGAGGAATAACATTTCTTCACAACACATCTTCAAAGAAAAAAAAAGAAATCTTAATGTGAAAAATCTAACTATAAAATAGTTGAAAATAGCAGTGCTGTGGTTGAAACTAGACAGTAGGGTCTGGAGTATAGAATTACACCCCCTTTGTCTTATCTTGGCCCCTGTTGTTAAGGTCGCTGAAGGAGAAATGCACGAGGCCAAAAGGGGTAAAGAATTATAAATTTATTATTACATGTGCTAGCAGAAGGGCTGAGACCAAAATAGCATCAGTGGGGCAAAGGGGCGGCGGGGAGCAGGACATTTATGTCTCTTGTAAAGGTCAGTCATAGTAACTGGTCAGACCAGATGCAGGTGGGGGCCAGGTGTGGAGAC
>NW_006293313.1:1766262-1769205 GCF_000327345.1 Myotis davidii
AACTATTTGAAAATCTCTGCTCTTTCTAGAGGAATAACATTTCTTCACAACACATCTTCAAAGAAAAAAAAAGAAATCTTAATGTGAAAAATCTAACTATAAAATAGTTGAAAATAGCAGTGCTGTGGTTGAAACTAGACAGTAGGGTCTGGAGTATAGAATTACACCCCCTTTGTCTTATCTTGGCCCCTGTTGTTAAGGTCGCTGAAGGAGAAATGCACGAGGCCAAAAGGGGTAAAGAATTATAAATTTATTATTACATGTGCTAGCAGAAGGGCTGAGACCAAAATAGCATCAGTGGGGCAAAGGGGCGGCGGGGAGCAGGACATTTATGTCTCTTGTAAAGGTCAGTCATAGTAACTGGTCAGACCAGATGCAGGTGGGGGCCAGGTGTGGAGACTGGGTGAGGTGGTTTACTGGCAACTGAAGGCAACGTGTTAACCAAGAAACCTATAATGAGAATAACAGGAAAATGGCCGGTAGGGGCAAGAGCCCCAAGAGGGGCATAATGGAGTGCAAGAATGTGCCTAACAGAAGTCATGCCATCTAACTACCACTTGTTTCGCATCAGACTCATGCAGCATCAGTTTTATACCTTACGTGATTTAATATCACATAATATTATTAGTTGCAATTGAATCTTCCCCCTTTTCTCACCCTCTTTATTGTCATTTGTTCAACTGAAGGTTACTCCTAAGAACAGATACAGTATCTAATAACTGGTCCACAGTTGGTCCTTAACATCCCATTCTATTGTTTATCCCTCAAGATTACTTTATCTTTCTCCAATAATCCCTTCCCCTCTACTTCAGTAACACACATACATGTCTCATCTCTCTATTATTCTTCCAAATGAAAACATTAAATTTATGACTTAGTGTCCTGATGATTGTTTCTGGTTAGGTCTGCTCTAACTTCTCTAAGAAAAAGTATATGTTGTCACTGATTAATTTCATTACAAATATATGACCCCTAATCTCAGTCAACCTTGCTCAACAGTTTCTTTATACTTTTCCAGCAGTTTCTGTTACTATTTCTCAGAGAGAATGTACCCAATTTCTCCACTCTGTTCAAAACCTCAACAGATGACCTAGGTTCTTATTTCATATGTCATACCTATAACTTCACCCATTTTTCTCCCCTCTATCGAAGTGGAAGATATATTTCTTCTGAATTGCTAGGTTAATTCTTCTACCTATATTTTTGGCTTCATGTTCTGTATCCTCAGGGATTTTGTTTCGTCATACAGTTTCATTCTTTGCCCTCTCTCTGCGTAAGTCCCAAACACACAACCCACAGACATGTTTATTATTTTCTCTTTCTGAAAAACACTGTACCACCCAACTTCTTCTTCACTACCATTTATTTTCTTTCTTACCCAACTTATTGAAAGAACCCTTACTTTCCCCGCTCTACTTCTTTACTTGTCATACCTCTGCTCCCTCTCACCTGACTTTCTCAAAGGTCACCAGAGGGGGGGAAATCCCATTTCTCAAACCCAGTGGCTTCTTGCTGTCCTTTCTTTGAATCTGGCTATGATATTTAACAATATTGACCACTTCTTGTTTCATAAAATTCTCTTCTTCAAACTCAAGGTAGAGTACATTTCTTTTTTCTCCCTATCTCCTTATTCACTCTTCTGATCTTCTTTTCTTCTATTTCTTTTTCTGTTGTTTGTCAGAATTCAAACTTCTGTTTTCTTCCAGCCCTTCACTCTTTCTCAGGCTGTTTCCAATAAGTTACTCTTCAGCTCTCACAAGCCCTCAAACATGTCTTTCACTCTTGCCCTAGACTCCTCTTGAGCTATAGATCTGTGTTTCTAGCTGCCTCCTAGAAATCGCTACCCATTGTCTTGCTCCTGAAGACATACCTCAGGTCTAATGTAGGACTTATTATCTCTTCTTCTTTGTTTTTCACCACCTCAGTGAAAACTAAAATGTCCTGTTCCTCTTCCCCTTTTATGAATCTTCTCATTTCCTCCCTTATCTCAGTTGAAAACTGGAATCATTCTTACTCCAGCTCCTCCTTCACCCCACTGAATCAATTGGTTAAGTCCTCTCACTTCTATCTCCAAGTAATCTTTTTACTTGCTGTAGACCTCTCCTTCCCTTCTAACCTTCCTCATCAAGGCATCCCCAGTTCTTTCACAGATTTGTAGGTGGTCCCAGGGAGTCCTGGCTCTTCACTCTAAGGCTCTCTTACTCCTACCTCAACTTATACTTTTTTTCTAATATGACCCAAATGATGCTCAGCTACTATGTGCTGGAAGAAACTGTTAACTGAACAGGAAGAGTTGTTCCCCTCCACTAATAAATGAGTTACTAGTGTGCAGGTGACATTTGCTTTTATTAGGGTTATTACCTTTCAGAATATTTGTTTTTTGTTTTTAGGACTTTAGAATTAGTGGAGGATCCATTAAGGAAATTTTAATGTCTACAGAGTGTAAAATAAGGATACTTTAATATGAGTAGATGAAACTCTGAAATGATTTTTGATTCTTATTGTGACTATTTTTCAGTCTTGTCTTCCATCAGAATTTTCCCAGTCATTTAAAAAGGGATATAGAAACAAGAGAACTATGCCTACCTCAAATTAGATGATCAAGAGCAAACTTTTCTGAATTGTTTTGGTTGGAAAACTTTTGGAATATTTCTTTTCTCTTGCTGGTTTGGAGACTTTTAGAGTTGTGTCCTTGATCATGCAAACCTTGGGAAGTAAAGTGTAAAATGAGTAGAAAAGATGAACCTTAGTCAATTTTGCTACTTATAAGAAGTTCTGATTGAAACACGTTGCTAATAAACCAAAGGACTTGGGATGTTAAGTAGATGCTAATTATATATAGACTAGTAGTCCGGTGCACAAAATTCGTGCACATTAAAAGGGAATAAATTGCCCTAATCGGTTCAGCTCAGTGGATAGAGCATTGGCCTTCAGACTCAAGGG
>NW_006293313.1:1769673-1774906 GCF_000327345.1 Myotis davidii
CTGGGCCAGGGCCCAACTTCTTCCCTCACAGGCACGGATCTCTTCAACTCTAAGGGGCCCCATGAGACTTGCAACCAGGGGAGCAATGAGCAGTAGCAGCATGTCCTGGGCTAACCTCCCAAACCCGTCTCCAAGGGCCCCTTTACTTTCACTTCCCAGTGAACCAAAGCAGCTCTCCTGCTGCTCCTTCTATGCTGAGCTCCTCTTTGTTTCACTGTCCCCAGCTTTAATAAATGTACCCGCACGGTCACCTGGACTCCTGTTGCCCAGGTAGGATCAGACAGAGGCTACTAATGTTATGGCCCCACCCCATAACAAAGAAACAGAATTTCCGGAGGATGAGAGTCAGAAATCAGTATTTTAAAAAGATTCCTAGGTGATTCTAATGTGCAGCCAAGGTTGAGAACAATTGATCTAAAGTATTTCCAAAGTTAGCTTCAATAATAGATCCATTACAAATCATTTCACTTCCATGCTCTGCCCCGAGGGCGGGTTCCTGCCTGAACCTTGCCCTCCAGGAAATAGTTGGGGGAGGGCACAGCCATTTCCAAGACGACTGCTGTAGGACTGACTTCCCTCTGGTTGGATATGCTTCTGGCCATGATGTTACACCCAGGGTTTTTATATAAGTAGATCATTCATGATTATTGTCAGTGACTAAGAGCTCACAGTTGTGATTCTGACTTGTTGAGTTTGGGATACAGTCCACATGGAGAAAGCAAAGCACTAGAGTGATGGTGATGCTGGATTTTTCTAAAAGTTTACTTCCAGTGTCAAAAAACCAACAAACTCCAAGCTGAATGCTTAACAATGAGTGAATTAACTATGGAATTAGAATAAAATTCAGTATTTTTTTATTTTTGATTCTCCATTGAATCAAGTAACAGTCAGCATTCCACACTATTGCATCACCTTAGATTACAGCAAATTGGGGCAAAGAACACAGTGAAAAGAGGGCTTTATTTCAATGGAAGAGATTTAATATCTAGACCTGGAAGTGACTATGTCAACTTGGTTATAGTAATTAACATGTGTGTATATATATTGTATGGTATGTATATCTCAAATTAGTGAATGTGAAAGTAATTTAAAACGATTTCTAAAATAAAAATAAGTATTTTTACAATGTTTTGAATTTTGAACTGATCCTGTAGGATTATAATGTAGATAACTATTTCCATGAACTACTTACTATCAGTATGCAGAGCTCAAAATCAGGGCATTTAGTTTCTCTTCTATTAAAATGAAATGTCATGATGAAATGTGGTATAGCATTGACCTTACACACAAGACTTGAAAATACTGTCTTTGTGGTAAAATGAAGCAAACCTGTCATTTCAGAATGTACACATTAGCCATTTTTTCTGGTCCAATGACTAATACTATTATTAATTCATGTCTACCGGTGACATTGTTAGTCACAGAATCTTTGGATGTGTCAGTGAAACGATACACAGAACAGCTGTAGCATTTCTTTAACACTAGAAAGACTGAAATTTAGTATATACCTATATTGCCCAAAAGCCGTCAAAATGACTGCATTGTGAAAGAATAACTAATGTGTAAAGAAATTTGCTTAAAATTAATTTTTAATATTTTTATATTATTTACAGTTATATAACAAGTTATTCGACATTTCTTTCATGAATTTAGGGTGCAAAAGAAATAAAATAAACAACTTATTAGAACAAGTATCACTGCATAAAGATTCGAATAACAAGTACTAGTTTACCTTATTGAGCAACTGCAACTTATCAAGTATCGACAATTTATCATGTACTTGTATGTTATTATGTGACGGTAATCGAAAAGAAAATGAAAACTGTTATTTCAATACAGAGCCGAACTGGTCATATAAGAAATTTACTCAATTGAATAGTAAGAGTCATTTGATTATTTTGTCGCGAGTGACATGCTAGTGAAAAAGTTATCGGTCGTGACATTTCTTCCACAGTCTGTATATGGCTCGACAAGTTTCAGAACAACAGATTCACTGAGAAGCATTGATGATGGTTGTTGTTCATCTTTCCCCAAATAAGGAAAACCATTCAAAACATATTTGCTACTAACATCTGATGCAAGCCAGAATTTGATGCCAAATTTGTTGGGTTTATTAGGCATATACTGTGTAAACCTGCACCTGGCTTTTGACGGAAATAATTGCTCGTCAACTGTTACATTTTGCCCTGGTTGATAGCAAGCTTGACTATTTTCAATGAACTTGTCCCATATTTCCGAAACCAAGGCAAACTTATTTATTTGTAGGTGCCTACTTCTTTTGGTTCTTTTGTCAAAACGAATAAATTGTAGGATTTGCTTGAACTTTTCTCTGGCCATAGTTTTTCTAAAAAATTCGGGACCCTACTTTGCTGACCATAAATAACTGAGTTTTAAATTTTTTGCCTCGTAGGCTCCACGAGCATATAAAATCCCAATAAATGCATGTATTTCCGGTAATGTTGTTGTCCAATCGTTCCTCAAAATTCGGCGGCCTTCTTCTTCTGTGCACTTTTTTAAAAATTTCCCCCCCAAGCAGTCAAAATGACTGCTTTCGGGCAATATAGGTATAACACATATATATATACCGGAAATGAAGGAGGGGGAGGTGACTACAATTATTAATAAACGCATTTATAGGTTGTATAAAAAGTCACAAAATTCTAAGAAATTCTGTCATTGTATACATCATTGTTTTTCTAATTGAAATTAAAAAGCAGTCAAACTGACTTCCTTGGGCAATCTAGTGTTAAAATCAAATGTGACAATATCAGTGTGTAACACAAAGCTTTTTCATAATCTAATATTTTTTATGATTCTCCTAATTATTTGGCATTAACCAGTGCAAATGCTAGGTTATTTTCTAACTGAGTAAGCTTGGTTTTTATTAGGTATGGCAAATTATTGTTTTTTAATGGATAATATTTCATTACAAGATGATAGCCACTTTAGAAAAATACTAGATTGTATTAGAAAATATCATGTGATTCATTGAAGATGAATCATACTCAAGTCTTTCAAGGGTCATATAACAATATATAAATTTGGAAAGTTAAGGCAAGTTCACTGACTCAGAGCTTAAATGAAGTCAGCCCAAACTCAGAATTGCTGGTTGGTGCAGTAGTATTTGAGATGGAATTGAAAATTGATTTATAGTTTTGTAAATGTAATATGTTGTATACAAATACTGTAATATGCTCCCCTTGAGGGCAAGGTGATGACTGCCTTTTGGCACAACTGTGACATTATGCTAATAGTAGTAACTAGCTTGAGCCAGGGAATGTATTATGAGTTAATACTTTTATGGATTGGTATAATTATTTTGGTGAGCCTTTAAGACTTTTAATGAACCTTCTGATGATCTCTTCATATATTCCTAAGAACTGAGAGTTAAGGGTAGGTCAAAGTATAGAACCCTCTAAAAAGGAAATGCATTCTCTCTTGACCATTGTTAAATGATTGTATTGTTTCCCTGTGTGAAAGGCTTTAGGTTCACTTGTGTGGTTTTTTATAAGAACCCTTGATGATCATTACCTTCCTTCCCTGATCTCTTAAGTTTAAATACCTTAATCTCCAGGGAGGGAAAGTTTATTTATTAAAATTGAAATGAGGAGTAAGAAATTAAGTTACAGCAAACAAGTCTTTTGGTGGAGAAGAATCTGGAGGGAAATTAACCACTAATTTTTGGGCTAGTCACATTGTAACTCTTTTAACAAAACTATGGGGATTCTGTGATTGCTCTTCAGAAGTTTTTACCAGCCAAATAACATGTCTTCACTCAGCCTCAGCAGCCTGCATTTAATTCTTCTTAAATACCACTCCAATTTAAGTCTTTCTAAACGGACTACGGGCTATATATCCCAGTGCTCCCTTAAAGTTTATTTGTTCCTTTTCTTTCTGAAACATTGAATAGATGACGAGTGAGACAATAAAGTGTCATTCAGTCTCCATGAACTGGAAGTAGGTTTTTCTTTTTCACATCCTTACTGTGACCCACACTAAAAGTGGTGTTCTTCCAGCCCTGAGAGTTTTAGAGCTGAAAGGTCAACCGAAGATTTCAGAGCATCTCTGAGACCACTTTTCTGAGGAATGTGGATCAAGGTGAAGTGGATTTCTGCTCCTCTGAATGGAATTGGTAATCATAGTGTTTCTAAGTAATGCAAAATTATTTAAAGTTGAAATTCACTGATATGTGTTTATGGTTATTTATC
Source organism: Myotis davidii (assembly GCF_000327345.1). Classification (NCBI taxonomy): domain Eukaryota; kingdom Metazoa; phylum Chordata; class Mammalia; order Chiroptera; family Vespertilionidae; genus Myotis; species Myotis davidii. The sequence goes on from NW_006293313.1 coordinate 1,773,882, forward strand.
TACATGATGGAACTACATAGCCTGATGTCTGAATTATCCAAGATAAAGCACTGATTGTTTATTGTTGTATAATTTAGGGATGTTTTGAATCAAAGAATTTGTGATTCTTAAAGAACATCCAAAGTTGAGTCCTTTGAGGAGATTTTCCTGATGGTAAAAACTAGTTATCTTTCTAAAACTGGAGAATGTTTTTCTACTGCCTGAAGGGCTTGGAATATGCTGTTCTCTTGTCAAAAAATGCTGCATTTGAGAGAACCAAGATGGCGGCATAGGTTAATGCCGGAGATTGCTGCTTCGAACAACCAATTCAAATTACGCCTGAAACACGGAACGGACACCATCCAAAACCACAGGAGGGCTGGCTGAGTGGAAATTCTAGGAGTAAAGAGAATATCATACCCAGACTCAGAGGAGGCGCAGTGCTGAAGTGAAGTGCTCAGCTGCGTGTGTGCCCGGAGCGGGCGGGCGTCGCGGAGGGCGCGGGTGTTGTTTACAATGGGGAGGGAGCTTCAGACTCGGAGCGCCAGATCCGGGCGAGTCTCTAGGAACTCAGACTCAAACGGGAGAAGCGGGACTGTCTGGCCTCGGTCGGAACTCGAGGGCAGCTTTCTCTCCCAGGTTTGCAGCGGTTGTTGGGACTCTGTGAGGCAGAGTCCCTAGGGACGGAACTGAGATCAGCCATAACTGCTCCCTCCCTGCAGATCCCCAGGGACCTGCCCCGCCCAAGCCCTGTGTGGAGCCATCTGCCGGATAGCTGCAGGCAAATGCTAGATTAACACCGCCCTAGAGATCCAGCACAGAAGTTCTCCCACTGCAGACACAGCTGATTATCACTGCCAATTGGTTGGGAGGTCAATTCCTCCCAGTGATCCTACAGCAACCAAGGCATAGCTACAACAAGACTGTGCACAAAACCCACAAGGGGGTGCACCAAGAGTGTCCACCTCAGGTAACTGGGGAGGCTGAGCCACTGGGCCCTACAGGACACCTAGCACACAAAGCCTCTCTATCAACACAGGGAAGCA
>NW_006293313.1:1775693-1794360 GCF_000327345.1 Myotis davidii
TAAAAAAATGCTGCATTTCACCTCTATTACCCAATTCACTTTTCTTTCCTTTTAAATCCTCATCCTAGGATATGTTTATTGATTTGAGAGAGAGAGAGAAAAAAAAAGAGAGACAAGACACATTGATGTGTGAGAGAAACTGAATAGTGTTGGGGATCCAACCTGCAAACTAGGTATGTGCCCTGAGCAACCTTTGGTGCACAGAACAATGCTCCAACAAGTTGAGCCACCCAGCCATCACACTTTTCTGACACTTAAGATTCTGCTTATATTCTCCTACCTCAGGGATGCTAACAGATGTCCCCTCAGCCTGATTCTGGATTCTTGTTATATGCTCTCCTAGATTTTTACAAACATTCAAGGCACTTACTACAGTTACCCATTTTTTTGTACATGTAATTAGTTTTTAATGTGTCTCACCCATGAAACTCTAAACTCTATCTGATTTGCTAACTGCAAACAGTTCCAGGTGCCTAGTTGAGTACTTTGCATATATTGCAAATATCCAATGCATGTTTGTGACTAAAACATAATAATAAGTGCAGGGATGGAATACTTTCCTCCAGAAATTAATCTGTGCTTACCTAATTGTAAACTATATATTTCTATTAGTGAATTTTCTCCAGATCTCTCTATATTCCAGTATTGATTTGTTCTAATCCATGAAAATCACACTTCAAGTGTTTCTGTGACTTACTGCCAAACTCAGTAGAGCTTAAAATTCACTTTAATTGTTTTAGCCCCAGTATAGTTTGCCACAGAGTGAACTACTATCAACATCCTTTTGAATGTTGGCCTCTTTTGCATGCCGGTCTGCACTTGACTTTTCCATTTCTGGTTGCCCTAGCATCTACTCATGTTAGAGACTATCTTAGGTTGTATTTCTCACATCTTGCTTAGGGATTGAGGAACATAAGATAGAAGGAGGAGATAGAGTTAAGCAAGAGTGCACATTCAGGCAAAGTCCCCTAGAGAGTCTGATCTAAAGGAAACTCTGAAATACGACCTATGCAAGGGAGGGCTGGACTGTCATGCTCCTGCACTGGTCACTCATTGGCTAATGATGAAGGTGGGAGGGTAGAGTAAACTTCCCAGGATTTCCTTTGGCTTTCTACCCTTCCAGATAAAAATGGCTCTAGTAGCTAGAGGATTATCAGTGACAAATCTCATTTGTGGGCAGTAAAAGAAAAAGCACACAGAAGCTGGTGAGGATGTACAGAAACAAGAGAGAAGATGGGAGGGGATTTGGGAAGAGTTCTGACAATGTCTGTTATAGAGGCTCAACCCTACACTTCATCTCCATCAAGATAGAGATCATTTCTGTGCTCAATTGAGTTTTCTACACTTTTGGATCCAATTACCATCTATTCACAAAAGACATCCAAGGCTACTTGTCCATCCCTGAACATTACAGATTCCAACACAGCTTTCCAAATATAAGCTGGAGGTCCCTAGCAGGTGATCACCAAAAGTGACAAATGTGGAATAAAAAAGAAAAATCAGAAAAAGATCCATCATCAAAAACAATGAACTCAATTAAATGGCCCAACTCTGTCTCATGTCTTTTGCCTCACCCTGTCTATCTCATTAGATACCTGCAAAGCTATCAAGCAGTCTGACTGGCCTTTGAGGAAAAGCTATTTGGGCCTTGAGAAAGAGCCTGACAAATTCTGGAGTACTTCATGTGCAGGTATCTGGTTAACTGGATTAGCCCATTAGAATTTTATATTTGGCAAGGAGAAAAAGCACACAGACAAAATTATGGCATTTAACCAGCAATACAAAATAGTCCAAAGCCTAGGAAATAGAGACCTTAAAGGAATCTTGCAGGGAAATGTCAAGTATTGGTGTGCAGGTAGGCTGTAGCTTTCTAGAAAGATAACTAATTAGCAAAAGTGTTGGGCCAGATATAAACAAAGGAATCTAAAACCCTGATATTTATCTTGGTTGATGTATCTTAATAACCATACAATAAAATTGTGTTTTATTAATTTATATTGATTAAGACATAAATTGGAAGTAAAGGAAGTTCTAAAACAATGTCATGACATTTTTACAAGGGTTTTTGACATGTCAAGGCCTGTAGATAGGTAGATAGTGATGGATGGTGGCAAATTCAGCAATGAGTAGGTCACCAGAATATGCTGTTGCCGGGGTCCAACCCCAGCAGGTCCAGGGGTCCCCAAAGGTGTAGACGGAGTCGGCGAAGAAGGAATGACACGGAGACAGCGTTCAGTTGATCAGCAGCCTAGCCAGGATCTCCAGCCAAGTTCTGGTCTGGATCTCCAGAGAAGTTCTCGCGTTTATTGTCTTGTTACATCCGTATTTATACCAGTTGATTTTAATCCTGTCAATTTCTAGTACAAAGGTTAGGGCGTTTCTTATCTCCATTCCAGGGAGTAAAGATTATGTAGTTTAAGCATGATTGTTTGTAGTGATTAACTACCCGCCTGGCACTTAGTTAAGGAGTTTCATCCCCTCCCTGACTTCAGGGAAAAATTCCTTACCTGGGGACAACCTTTCTAGGAGAGGCATCCCCTCCCTGACTTCAGGGAAAAATTCCTACCTGGGGAAACAACCTTTCTCGGAGAGGTGACCTTGGTTAAAACACACAGCGCTAAGGGGAGCAAAAATATTAAGAACAGTATGCTATATATGCCAGGTCCCTTGAAACATATGCTGTGCAGATGTTTCTTTCCTGCAGCGACTGTGTCAAGCAGCAAGGATGGACCGGCTTCCGGCATGCTGTGAGATGGCATCTCCAGTGACATGAACTAGATATTATGGGAAAAATCACTTACAGTTGAGCATTCTTGGATCCTCGGGGCTCTGGTGAGCAAGCTAGCTTCTCCCACAGTTCTAAGGCTCAAATGAGATACAACATACCCACTAAGTGTGTTAAGTTCCCCATCTTAGCTCTTAAGTCCCTGCTGACCTTCTCAGAGCTCCACACCAGCAGTGCCCAGCCATGGGAAAGAGCCGGTATTGACTGTGTCCTCTGCCTTTGGGAGACGGTATCTGCTGTGTCAAAGTTCCTTTATCTGTTACCAGTGTTCAGAAATTGTCATTTCATTTCCTACCTGCAAGGCCTAATAATCACCTTAAAAAAATTCTTCCTTTGTGTATTCACCACACATCCTGTTCTCAGATGTCCACCTGAAAACTTGCTGAGAACCTGCCTCCAATGTTGCTCCCTTCACTTTCACTGGAAAAACTCTGAAAGAAGCTGGCCTCACCTTTGGGTGGAAGGACAAGGAAGTAGGTAAATTGCTTGCCCTTCTGAGAAGGCTTCAGAGTCTTTATGACTGTAGTTTCATAGACTCTTACAAAGCATCTTATGTCACCGAGGTTTTTTTATATTTGCTGTCATAACTTTCCTTAGACACTTGGACTGTCGCTCAGCAGACCTCCAGGATTTTCCTATAGAGTTTCTATTCTGGCTTTTATCTGGTGGGAATTGATTGCTACAGAATTGGGGCTTTTATCTCAAATCCAGATCACAAAAAACATGTAGATCTGGGAAATGGTGGCGTGCCAGGCCAGGAGTGAGGGAATATGGAAAATTGAAAAGGGAATTGCTACTTTTAGTTCATCAGCTCCAAAGGAATGTGAATTCCATGGGTTTTATTACCAGTGGAACCAAAGAAAAAGGGTTTTGCTGACAACAAGTGTTAGAGGTATCATTCACTGAAGATTACCAAAACTGTTAGTTCAAGCCGGAGGTGGTTTCTCATAAAAATCATTTGTTCTGATTTGATCAAGTGGAGTTAGAAGGGCTAAGACTCAAGTCCAAACTTGATTATTTTAATGCATAATAGGTCCAAAGCCACATATTCAAAGAAAAGGATAACTGTGAAATAAAAGTGAGTATGTGCCCTTCTGGCCCTTGGAGATTACAGGAAATAACTAACCATGTCATCTGCCCCAGGAGCCTGGAGGGATATTCACATCACCCACAATTGCGTGCTTATACCAAAGCTACAGGCAAGGTTTCATAGTTTGCGCCAAAACCGCAAATGCAGCATCCCTCATCCTGAACTTCTTTGGAATCTACCTCTCATCAATCTTGGACCTTGTTTTACTCATACCCTTATGTTTAAAAAGAATTTTATTTAAGAGGGCGAAGGATAGAACCTTTACCTTACTCTTTTCATATTTTCCTGAGTGACTAAGTTCTCATTCAATACCAGAGAGAATAGAATGTTTATTCTGAAGTGGGGTAGAATGGCCCCAGGATATCCCACCTGTATCTGTGCAAAGGCTAATGCAGCTGAGCAGCTGGCCAGGGTACAGCTCTAGCTTTCACTGGGCAAACACCACATGGGGCGTCTTCCACTCAGCCCAGAGAAGGTACTGGGCAGCTGGGCTGAGTCCTTTTGCTCCTACTTGTCACTCCAGGTTACCACTGGCTTGAAGAAGCTGGTGCCGCTGAGAATGCTCACAAAGCGCTCCTCTTGCTGTTTTTATTACTTTGGTATGAAGACTAACCAAACCGTCTACCTAACAGAGGCCACAGATTGTCAGTTTTTTCCCTGATACTGTAAATTTCATATCACTTTGTTAATTTTAATATGATTGTTTGAAATCACAGACTTGTTGCTGTTGATTCTCATCTGGGCATGTATCATAGTTACCTGGCCATGTATCTATTCAGCTGTATCATAGTTAACTTCATCCAAATATGGGGGCCGCCATGTTCCACCATGGAGACCCAGATGAGGCTCTGAGACTCTCAACCCAAACAAAAATGGACCAGTTAATGGCTAACGCTTTCTCCACCTGTTTCCTGAGGCACACCTTTGTTTCTCCTCCCTCTTGCCCTTATATCTTATATGCAGTCTCCCTCAATTTCTGTTACAAATATACACACATATATTCTTTTTAAAAATATATATATTTTATTGATTTTTTTACAGAGAGGAAGGGAGAGGGATAGAGTCAGAAACATTGATGAGAGAGAAACACTGATCAGCTGCCTCCTGCACACTCCCCACTGGGGATGTGCCCGCAATCAAACCGGTTAGGGCTCCACACATATATTCTTAAAATAACAATACTATTAAAAATTAAAAGTTACAGTAAAAGATGTACTATTTTATAAGCTGCCAGTTTAAAATACCCTATTTGAGAGAATTCTCCAGGACATCTGGCTCAAAATTTACTCCCCTATAACTATGACCCAGCATTGAGAATAGGTATTTCAAATGTGTGTTTGCTGTCCTTAATCTTACATTTTTTAAAAAAACTTGCTTTGAATGATTAATAAGTGTAAAAGCAGACCCGCTGGCTCTGGCCTTAAACCAAGTCACTATAGGCGTCACTTACAAAGAATTACCATCTAGTTCCTAAAACCTTGAAAATCTCGTGGAGCTTCACTGAGGTCTGGAAGGCAGTAGCAGAGAATTTCCATGCATGACATCATACAGCAAATGCTCTAAAGAATACTTTGGTCGTCTCTTTCTATCCCCCAAATTTCACTCAGTGGTTATTTTTAAAAATCAAACCTTCTCTCCAAATTCCCTTCTCTCTGGCGACTTCACAGCAATAACATTGCCCAAGCAATTTCTGCTTGCCAGGCTGACCCAGTAGCCCCTTCTTCGCTCCTTTCAAGAAGCCTGTTTCAAAAGGGGGAGCTTCCCACAACCCTGAGTTTCTCCAGGTGGGGAGTTCCCACCATACTCCTAGCAAATAAAGCCTTTCATCGATTTAAAATTCAACCGCTGCTATCCCAGCCCCACTTCTCAGGGCTAATGAAGAAACAGCTAAATTTCCACTCAAGGAGAAAGAGCTACTGGAAACCATCAAAGGAAGAATGAATTTTATGCACACACCTTCTCATGCTCCTTCTTTCCCAGAAGCATCACAGAGTTTTCAGAGGTGATGTTTTAATGGATTATTTGTATAGAAATTATCCTGATCACATAAAACCTTGCTTCTATAGGCTGCCCACTGAGGTGAAGACATAGCCTTAGAACATAGCATTCTACCTATTGACTTTTTTTTATCTAACTCATTGATGAATTTCTTGCTTATCATCGCTTCCTTTATGCAAAAAAAACGAGTGTGTGAATGTGCTAACATTTATGCACAGCCTATTTGGAAATTCCTAGTGGAGTCCTCTGAATTTTATATCAAACAGGTAATTTGTGAGATAATTTGAACCCTTGAACATTTAATGAACTGACTTATTTTCTGATCACAGGTTTATAATTAATGAGAAACAATTTACAGAAGAGAGCTAACCTGTGGTTTTTTGTTTTTTAGTTTTTTTGTTGTCGTTTTGTTTTTGTTTTTTAATTTATCATATCCAAGCAGGAAGTGGGGAGGAGAGGAGAATATTTTCTTCCAACACTTCTTCAGATGAGGGTTTTCTACTGCAGAACAGAAAAGATAACAGCTGAAAAAAAATAGGGGTTAGTGAGGAGTTGGGCTGGAGAAGATAGATTTATTTGAGTAGGTAGCTCAGCTCTTTCTGGCCCATTTTAGAGAGGCAGTTTCCCTGCTCACTGGAGTTTGTTTTTTTAAGGAACAAGTCTTTCTACACAAATAGCTCACTCACCCCTTTCCCATGAAAGTGAATTCATTATAGGAAAGGCCTTCCGTGATGTCACACTAAGGTTACCAGTCAAAGCAATGACAAGGAATGGTTTATTACTGCAGAATAAAAAAGCAGGGGACCTTGAGACTAAACGTGGCTGCTCTCCCAGACTTTTTTGTTTATCCCTCAGATTTGGGGAGCATCTATTTCTGTAGCCCCATCAAGGAAGTGAGAGTCAGGTTTTACTCTAAATGTTGTGGTTCTTAGCTAGGTTTAAAAATAGAATCATAGGAATTGAAAGGACTTCCAGGGTGATTTTTGTGTTTTGTTCCCGCCCCTCCCCCCAGACATTCCCCTAGTTCACAGGGGCCCTTCCCAAAACCTTCGTCAAGCATATCCTGTTTGCCTGATTGTGAAGAAGAGACATCCCACAGTCTAGTTCCCAGACCACACTGTCCAGGTCAGGAAACTGCTGCCCAGCCAATGCAAGTGTGTTTAGTCCAAGTCCATGCTTTCTCTCAGTAGCACAATATAAGAGTTAATGAATTAATCTTAAATAATAAAATCTTAGCTATGCAGAGACCTTCCACTGTCATCTAAAATAGTGGTTGCTGCCGAAACCGGTTTGGCTCAGTGGATAGAGCGTCGGCCTGCAGACTGAAAGGTCCCAGGTTCGATTCCGGTCAAGGGCATGTACCTGGGTTGCAGGCACCTCCCCAGTGGGAGATGTGCAGGAGGCAGCTGATTGATGTCTCTCTCTCATCGATGTTTCTAACTTTCTATCTCTCTCCCTTCCTCTCTGTGAAAAATCAATAAAATATATTTAAAAAAAAATAAAATAAAATAGTGGTTGCCAACCAAAATTATATTCCAGACTGGTAAAATATGGTTTTCTGTCATTGGCCCTAATCACATAGAGAGAAAAAGAATTTGTAGGAGATAGCAAGAGATTATTAAAAATTCACCAAGTGGTCAAAGAATAAATTTTCAGACTACTGGTTCACCTACACCAGGTCAAGTCCTGGTGCCTAGAGAGCTGCCATTAGATCATTTGGGCAGCTTGTTAAAAGTGCACAATGCGAGACTCCCCTTCTATCATAGATTCTCATCCAGTAGGTCTATATATTGCTAAAGTGCTCCCCTGGTTTCAGGATCTGTGTGAAACGAGCACTGGTATCCTAGTCAATGTGGAAAGCTCCCTGCATATCCAGCCCGGCTCTGCTTGAATGCAGAGTGATGGGAGGGCTGGGGGCTAGAGCGATCCATTCCCCAATGAAACAACCTCTTTTTCAAGCAATTTTAATTATTGCAAAATTCCTCCACATATGAAGATGAAATCTACCTCTCCTTGATTCTTACTCATTGGTTTCAGTTCTACCTTCAGAACAGCCACAGCAAATGTAAGTCTCTAACAGATGAACTGTTCCAATATTTCTTGATTAGATGTCATGTTTCCTCTCTCCTTCCTAAAACAAAGTAGGTCATAACAAACCATGATTCTCTGAAATCCAGAAAAAGGGCCAGGAGCATTCAACAGGACTTTTAAGCCCCATGCCTTGGCCTATGCCCCAAGAAAATAGCCAACTCATAGCTCATTTTGAATTAAAACTTCCTTACTCAGAATGCCTTCCCTTTCTCAAGATCTCTGGGAAACCTCAGATGTGTGCCCCTTTCCCTTCTATGCTATCATTTGCTATTTGTCAACCTCCTTTCCGCAATCAAGAAGGAACTTCCTTCGAGAGTTTTTGTGGCTGTTAATAATGTAAAATCAATATCAATCCTACTGAGCCCTTATAAGAAACTCAGGGGGAATCTCCAGATAAGGACACTGCTTAGGATGAGAGTTGAAGAAGATGAGGGTCCCAGTTACAGCCTTTACAGAGACAGCATTTTTTCATAGCTCCAAAATCTAGACTGTGCTTTTCTAGGTTAATTCCCACCTTAACAAATATCTAATCTCTTATCAAGGGATGCTCTCAGGTGATCAACCATCTGAAACAACAACTAAAGTAAAAATTGGAACTAAAGTAACATGTATCTAATTCAGTGCTTGAAGAATTTTGGTTGAACAGAATCGGTCTTGCCCCTTCACCTTTTAGTGTTTCCAAGGTTTTTCTCAAAATGGTTGCATGAGAGATTTCCAGTCTTACTGTGAGGTGGTGTGAATTGCTTTTATTTTCTTAATTTCCTCCAAGCAGGGCAACTCCCAGGGAATACTGACAGTAAAATCCCCAAGCTGAGCACCATTGGAAAGGGGCATCATTTGAAGCAGTTACTTTCTAGCCCTTGAGACTGAAAGTTGACCTATTTTTCAGTTAGGAGGGAGAGCGGGACATTTTTAAAGCATATCCAAACCCCACTTGTAGCATTCCTGGCCTTAGCGAAATGTGGCTAGGTCCCTACCTCCTGGACAAGTAAGTTCACTGGAAGCAGCATGTCATTCCTGGGCTGGAGATTGGCAGCTAACATTCCTCCACTCCTGCATGGCCTAAAGAAATCCTGAGCTGCATGAAAAATTCTGGTATTTTCTCATTGGCAAGTACTCGCCTGTCAGCCACGTTCTTCCCAAGGAGTCCCATTTTTCTTGGATGAGTTCAACATTCTTTCAGTCATGTTCTGTAGATGAGTCACAGGGACCCACGGCAGCAGAGGAGAATTGCAGAACTGAAGATGAGCATGTGGATTAAATGCTCAGTTTTACATCTTATATTGTGACAAAATGGGTTCAGGGCACATTCCAGCAAAAGGCACTTACGCATTCTATTATGGGCAACTTTCCACCATCTCCACCCAGAAAAATAAAATGGAGCTGGGGTCTTTCCCATTTAGTCATTCCTGGTCTCTGTCTTCCAAAGCGACTTCCACACAACGTTTTCTCATATTTAAATGATGGTGCCTGGTAAATTACACTTTAAAGTTGACTCAAAAGAAGGACTACACATAATCTGGAAAATGACATAGAGAGAGATGATGATTCTGAGATAATGAGTAATTTCTTGGTGGCTTTTAGGGAATCAATCTCATTACTTCACCATCTCACCTCAACCAGTCTCATCAGTTAATTTCAGAAAACAATTAAACCTTACCATACGTCTTCACTTTTACTTTTTTAGCTCATTCTACCGAGGGAATAAGAGCAACCGGAAAAGAACCTCCTCATCCTTCCCCACCACATGTCCAGGTTCCCTGGCCTATTCCCAGGGGTTCTGCCTCTCTTCTATTGAAATGGATGCATTCTCTGTGTCCTATGTGGGCAAAGCAGAGAACTGGTTCATTTGGTCAGAGACAGATGTCACATATCCTGTGCGTCTGGGTGTATGTGGGAGACCTCAGGGAAGGCCTATAATACCAGCCACTTCATTCCCTGGACACATGCTTCTTGATTGCATCTTCTTTGGATAGACAGCAGCATGCTAAAGACACGCAGAAGTGACTAGGGTTACAAATGCCTTGGGTCATTAACTGTGACAACCACAGAACATTCCCGAGTCAGGAGTGTTCCGGCCTTAGTTTCACATTGTTTTCCATCCTGCTTGCCTCTAACAAGTTAAAGTAAAGCAGGAGGGATCCAGGTAGATTAGATCATCTTGTACTGAATGATGATCTACTGAAAAACACAAACCTTAGTGGATGCCCTGCAGGTCAGAAAGTCGTACTTGCTGGAACAAGAGGAGCCGGGAATTCCTGAGGTCTTGGTAGAATACATTGGGCCAACTGGAGCTACAGTTCTGGTGTTTGCAGAGTCCCATTTCACCCTGTGTTAAAGTGTGGATACTGTTTAGAAGGAAAAGAAAAAAGATAAGCAGAATAATGAGCACCCAAAGCAGGGAGACTTGAGAGTTAGCATCTGAGATTGTACCTGGAAAGAACTAGGAGGTTTTGAGAAGCTGCTCTTAGCTGCTCCTGTTTGCTCTTAGAAAAATCTTTCTCAGCTCCTATAGGAGGGCTTACTGATAAAGAGCCATTAAATCAAGTCAAAACCTGAAATTCAGTTTATAAAGTAAGCCCTTCACCCCATCTGGAAAAGCATCAAGGAAGAGGAAATTCTTGCCCTCATTGGTAGCTCTCCTGAAAATATTAGAAGCCTGGGAGGTCCTACATTGAGCAGCATAATTTTCCCCTGGTCATTGTATAGCCTCATGTAATATCAGGCAGGGGACTCAGGACATCACTAAAATCCATATCTTCTAAATGGGAGTCAACTCAGAGCTATCAAGACACGAACACCATCTTAGTCCGGGCACAGACCCGCAACAAAAGGAGTGTCGGTGGTGTACAACGAAGTTGTCAAGACACTTGTTTGCTGTTGAGTTTACCCCTGGAGCTTACATTGGAGAGGGGCACTGGTAAATTGGAGCCTGTGCAAAGGGAAATGGCCAGAATGACCAGGCGCTTGGAAATCATTTATTAAGGAAACAAGTGAGGACAGTGAGAAAGCTTGACCCCAAAACAGAAAAAGGAAGAAATGGTGTCATTTCATGTCTGAAGGAATGCTGAGTGAGAAAGGGAACAGACTAATTTTGTTTTGGGTTGTTGGGCAGATGGACAGTAGAAATTTTAGAGAGGCAGATTTAAACACGTGATTGGAAGAATACTCTCACAATTCAAACTATTGAATTGTGGAAAAGGTTGTTTTATGAGATAATGGTCTGGAAATGGTCAAGGAAATGCTGTCATAGCTGTTACAAGGGGTGGGACTTTGGCACTAGATCACTTACCTGGTTCTGTCTCTCAAATTCTGAAAAAATTTTCTCAAACCATTTAACTCTTTTTTAAATGAAAATTGCACTTAGAAGTTCTGTTTGTCTTCCTTCCTTACTTAAAATGATATGCCCACCTGTGAGTAAGTAAATTCAGGTGCTCATTGGGTTTATTTACTAGAGAATAGAATGTGGATTGCAAAAGTAGCCTTCTGCCATGACATTTTTGGAGGGGGCAGGGGTCTGAATTAGAATTGTGCTCTCATATCGCATTCCAGGTCCCAGCAACTTCACAGTGGGCTAAAGGAAGAAGTTGATGCTTTTGCTCAAAGAGAAAAGATATTTTTCTGCGTAGGGGTTGGCGAGCATGCTCTGAGAAAAGAGTGTGACCAAATAAACCTTTGTGACCAGCATTCTATACTGAAAGTATGTCTAGACTTCATGCTTACTTTCCCCTAACTCAGCGGTTCTCAACCTGTGGGTCGCGATCCCTTTGGCGGTCGAACGACCCTTTCACAGGGGTCGCCTAAGACCATCCTGCATATCAGATATTTACATTGCAATTCGTAACAGTAGCAACATGACAGTTATGAAGTAGCAACGAAAATAATTTTATGGTTGGGTCACAACATGAGGAACTGTATTTAAAGGGCCAGGAGGTTGAGAACCACTGCCCTAACTGATTCAGATTTTGTAACATATGAACATTCTGTGAACCCTCATGAGGGTGATAACTTATGATTAAAAAGTGCTTATTCACCCTGCTGTCAAAAATATAATAATGGCCTTGGCTATGCAGCTTAGTTACTTGGGCATCGTCCCATGCACCAAAAGCTCACTGGTTCAATTCCCAGTTGGGACACGTGCCTGGGTTATGGGCTCAATCCCAAGTAGGGAGCATACAGGAGGCAGCCGATTGATATTGCTCTCGCACATTGATGTTTCTCTCTTCTCCTTTCCTCACTCTCTCAAAATCAAACTATTTTTAAAAAGCATAATAAACAATGACCTGCAACAACAACAAAAATCATTATATAAAGATAAAACAAGTTATGTGAACTTCAAAGGCATCTTAAGTGGGGGGAATGTCAAGAGAAATTAACAGCTAAAATAATGAATGTAGGGAAGGGCAGGGCTGGGAACTGGTGGCAGGGCTGGGGACTTGGCAGTTCTAGGATAATTGCATGGACTCAAATTGCATGTGATCTTGAGTTCCATGTGGTATGAGTATCTTTCTCTTTCCTCTGGTCCAGTAGTTCTTAACTGTGACTGTTCACTGGAACCAGTGGAGAAGTTTTTAAAAGACTGATTCTTGGGTCTCATGCCCAGAGATTCTGATGTAATTGATCAAGGATGTATAGCCCGAGCATCAGAATGTCAGGTACTTTCCAGGTTACTGTATACCCAGTGTCCTACCTCTGCTTCATTCTGGAAGCTTTCTTTACCCTGAGGCAAATCTTTCAGCCCCCAGGGTGGAGCACAGTGCATGAGTGAAGGGACAAAGGTGGCCTTCTCAGGGCTACTGTTGTTATTCATCATTCTCAGCCTCAGAACACGAAAGAACAACCAGGAAGAGAGACGCGGGTGCAACTTGGCAGCTGGACCAGGAGTGACTCCCAGTCAGTGATTCTAGAAAGTAAGATACTAGGAGAAGGAGGATCACTTTTCTTTTAAAACTTAGCACACTTAAATATTCAAAGAAATCCTTATTGTGGTGTAAAAAATGACAACAGGCTTAGAATTATTTTAAAAGCTTTTCATTAGTGTGTGGCCTTGATTAGGTTGTTTAAAAAATAATGTTTCAGTTGCCTTCAGAGGCCTTATTTTCAGATTGGCTCTTACCTGATTGTAATACAGACAGCAGGCACGGCCTCTGGATTTGATTCTTGTTTCCCATGATGTCACTTTTTCCAGCCACCCATTTGGAACATTTTTATTCTGTGAGTCTGTCCTCGTCAAATGTCAGGCTGCCCAAGAGATGGAAGGAAGGCGGACAGAGGGGAATTGTGGAGATCCGGACACTTCCATGGGCTCAGGCTATGTGAAGGTACTTGCTAGAAATACCCAGGACATAGAGTGACTCATAGCCCTGCTGAAACATGTTAGCCAGATAACCATCAGAAGGATTTCCTGTTTGCCTCTGAGGGACACAGATGAGAATTCTTTTTCCCTCTGATTTTGCTCATTAGTATTGCAAGTGGCTCCACTAATGGTGTATCCTTGGATTCCATGTCAGAGTGCTCTTCTTCTGTTCTGCCGAATCCAGAAGGAAAGATGGGCCTTAGGTCCTTGAATGTGTTTGACACAAGAGACACAATTCTCCCTAGTAGGGAGAATTGCCACATGGGGAACATGGAATGGGGGAGAATTCCTGGGTATTTACCCTGGTCCTGGAGCATCCAGGTGGTCAGAACAGGGGCAGGAAAGCACGGTGACAAAGGAGACAGAGTAAATGGCAAAAACAGGTCCAGCGATGGTTACTCTGGACCATCAGCATCATCACTGAGCGAACAAGCAAAAGTTCCACAAGGAGCCTTGCTCAGTCTTTGGAGGCAGAGTTCTGAGATGTGGGTGTGCCTACTATTGGGCTGCTTCTTATCAAGGCAGGCTCCCTGTTTGGGTGCACTCCGGGAATCTGCTTTGCTAAAAGACTATCTCCCCGCAGTAATTTTGATACACTTTGCAAATAATTGCTTGGATTACATCCACTTTTGGACTCAATCATTTGAACATGTTGAAACACATGATGTCTAGAATACGAAAACACAGAGCTAAGATTTACACTGGAAATGACTTGTACACATGGTAGAGGACAAGGCATGGGTAGGAAGAAAAGAGGAGAAGGGCACACTGAGAATAATTTTAAGGTAGCTGGAGGGCGTGAGGCTGCTGACACCTACAGATCACCTGCCACAAAGCTTCAGCTCACATGTATGTATGTCCAACATATCCCAGCAATATATCAGATGTATTGCTCTATCATGATTTAGGCTGCTCTTGATTTTTCAAATGAAATTCACATACCATAAAAATCAGTTTTAAAGTATACAATTAAATAGTGTTTAGTATATTCACCAAGTTGTGCAATGATCCACATTATAATCATCATCTCCTAAAGAAAGCCCCTATACCAGTGGTTCTCAACCTTTCTAATGCTGCGACACTTTAATACAGTTCCTCATGTTCATTTGTCACTTGTGATTTTGATGTCATATCTAAAATTATTTTCGTTGCTACATAACTGTAATTTTGCTACTGTTATAAACCATAATGTAAATATCTGATATGCAGGATGTATTTTCATTGTTACAAATTGAACATAATTAAAGCAGAGTGATTGATCACAAAAACAATATGTAATTATATATGTGTTTTCCGATGGTCTTAGGCGACCCCTGTGAAAGGGTCATTCGACCCCCAAAGGGGTTGTGACCCACAGGTTGAGGACCGCTGCCCTACACATTAACAGTCACTCCCTATTCTCTCCTTCCCCAATACTGGAAACCACTAATCTACTTACTGTCTCTATGGATTTGCCTGTTGTGGAAATGCCAGCTAAATAGGATTGTACAATGCAGGGCCTTTTGTGACTGGCTTATTTCATGGATGTCTTCAAGGGTCATCCATGTTGCAGTTGTGTATCAGGACTTCATGCATTTTTATGTCCCATTGTATGAATATACCACATTTTATATATTCATCAAATTGATGGACATTTGGGTTGCTAATGCTTTTTGGCTATTATGAAAATGATGCTATGAATATTTGTGCACACATTTCTATATAGATATGTTGTCATTTATCTTGGGTATATACCAAAAGTAGAATTTCAGGGTCATGTGGTTACTCTATGTTTAAATTTTTGAGGAACTGAAAATATTTCTCAAAGTGGCTGCACCCTTTTATCTTCTACTAGCAATATCTGAGAATTCCAATTTCCCCAAATCCTTGCCAACACTTATCATTGTCTGTCTTTTATTATAGCCATACTAATGGATGTGAAGTGGCAGCTAATTGTGGTTTTGATTTGCATTTCTCTAATGACAAATGATGTTGAGCTTGTTGGCCATCTCTATATCTTTTTTAGAGAAATGTCTATTCATATCCTTTGTCCATTTTTAAATTGGGTTTTTTTATCCTTATTGTTGAGTTGTAAGTGTTCTTTGTATATGTTGGGTGTAGACCCATTATCATATATTATTTGCAAATACTTTCTCTCATTTTGTGGATTATACTTTCAATTTCTTGATGGTAATATCTGTAGCACAAAAGCTTTGAATTTTGATTTAGTCCAATTTCTTTTCTCTTTGTTTTCTTTGTCACTTGTGATTTTGATGTCATATCTAAAAAAGTACTTCCTAACCCAAAGTCATGAAGATTTACTCCTATATTTCTTCTAAGAGCCTTATTTATTTATTTTTTAGCTCTTACACATGTGTTGATGATCTACTTTGAGTTAATTTGTCACATATAGTGTGAATTAGAGGTCCAACCCCATTCTTTTGCCTGCGACTATCCAGTTGTCCCAGCACCATTTGTTGGAAAGACTATTACCTCCCCACTCACTATGTGGATATGTTTTAATTTCTCGACTATATATTCGAAGTGGAATTGCAGGGTCATAATCTATGTTTAAACTTTTGAGGAACTGGAAGTATCTTCCAAAGTGGCTGCAGCCTTTTATATGTCATTTCACTGATGCTTTTAAATTTTTTTTTTGTAATGTATCCAACATTACCTAATTGTTACCATGGGGATTTTGTCTTGGCTTTCTCAGCTCACTTTTGAGGCTGCATTAGTATTATGTGTGATGCCCCTAGGAGAGTTTGCTTTTAAAATGTAAATATGTCCTAGTAAACCACGTGTCTTCATCTGGGATGTGAAAAATATGTCTTTGCCACATTAACTTTCTGCAGGCAAGCTTTTTCTCTTACTGCTTTTTCCTGAGAACTATAGCCGTGACTGTCATCTCCTCTCCTCACTCAAAGACATATGACTTAATTATTCTTCATTTTTGTTTTCTTTGGGTCATAAAGTCCATAGCCTATTGGCTATCCAAAAATGATTAGGTGTGGGGTTGTAGCTCAGTGGTACAGCATATGACTGCAAAAATGATCAATTTTTTCTTAGTAAGAAGCAGCAGCTAATTTTTGAAAGGAGAGCAGTGACTGGTTTTAGGCTTTGAGTGTCATTTTCATTCTAAGGGTAAGATTTCTCTGGCCCTGTGTTTCCTTCCACTCTCTCCACCCCCATCCCACCCCAAAGAGAATCACTAATTATAGCAAACTTTTTAGGGTGCTGTTAATGTGTGGAGAGTGAGTGTATCATATGCTAGGTATCAATGAGTCCTTCCATCCATCTGATCACACATATTTTTAAATAGGCTAAATTCTGGAAAACTCCACAGAAGGAACAATCTCCCAATTAAATTCTACTGTTGTTTTATTTGAGCTTCACCTTTGAGTTAAAGTACCTCCCCCACAAGTCCCCCTAATAATATCAACTATCAAATACAGATCATGTATTTAATCAATGGGCTTGTTAATTTATTGAATTGCTTTCAAATTCATTCATTTATTCATTCATCGACATATGCATGCTTTATTTCAACAAATATTTACTGAGTTCCAGACAGTGAGCTAGACATTTGTGATTTAAAGATGAGTGACATGTTGATCATGCCTGGTCCAAGTTCATAATTTAGTGGGGGTGAGGGAGAATAGACACAAAAACTTGCAATTTTGAAATAATAAAATGAATTCAGTGATAGTACAAGGTGTTGTGGGCCACTGATGGTGGCAGGAATAGTAAGGAAAAAAATAGAACCATAAGGCAATAGGACCTGGAAAGGTAAGTTTTGATGGAGGGGAAGTGAATAGAAGCAAGAGAGAAAAAACAAGAATATTTTTAGAGGTAGAACTTAAGGGAAACAAATTATGTTATCATTGCATGCATAGTGAAGACTAAATAATGGAAAAAGGGACACTCACGTGATTTTGTCACCTTCTTCACAAGTTGTCCTGGACCAATTCAGTGGTTAGGGTTCTCTTCTTTGATCACACCTCTCCCAATGTAGTCACAAATCCTCTGATTCAGGGCATTCCTTATCTGTAGTGATGCATAGTTAGCAGTTGACAATCAGTAATTATATTGAACAAGCAGGAAGGAAGGAGAGCTCTTCTCTTTGCTAAAACATTCTAATCTTACTCCAGTCTCACATTGTTCTCCTCGGTGGATATTATTCCCTTTCTGCCACTAGAGGGAAATGTCAACTTTTTTTTTTTTTTCTTCCTTTAACCAGAAGCAACCTTCCTAAAGAAAGGCCCTGCCCCCATCCAGTTCCAGACTGTTCCTCCTGGAGAGCATTCAGGATGTCACACTTTCACACTTCCAGTCAGGCTCTGGAGAAAGAAAGCAGCCTCTTAATAATATGCTTTGACAGTTCTTATTATTTTCTCTTTAGTCTTAGAAACCAAATCCTACTATAGCTGCTCCCGCTATCCGCAAACACACACACACTCACACACACAGACACATACTCACACCATCACATGTTAGCACGAAGGTGTTTCCTCTGTTCTTTATTCTCTTTTCAAATACAAGGCTGGGAACTCTGAGGGAGGAAATGGCCATTTTCATTCTTAGGTATTCTTACTTAAAATGAAAGATTTTAAAATACATCAACCAAAGTTTTGAGAATGCACTAGGGTTCCCTTGAGAAACAATACCAATAGGAAGTTGTCTTTGTGTGTGTACGGGCACACATGTGGGGACCACAAAGTGGCAATCTTTTGCATATTAAGAGGAACATCTGGTTATCTTATAGGTAATACTGAGTAATCCTAATATGTAAAAACCCAGGGTCCATAACGACCATAGGCTCTACTGACTGGAAGTCAGTCCTGCAGTCAGTGCTAGGTTGTCATGGCGATCCAGCACTGATTGCCGCTGCTGCTGGCGTGGTCACCCAGCACTGACTGCCAAGGGGGCTGCAGATCAGGTCTAGAGAGAGACAGGGTCTGATCCGCAGCCTCCATAGCAGCTATTAATCAGCTGTTGCCTCTCTTTCTCTCCAGTCTTAGCCAGCAGCTATGCCTCTGTTTCTCTCTAGGCCTCTGCGGGAGCTGCTGATCAGCCCCACCTCTCTGATCAAGCCCAGAGATGCTGACTGGCATAGAAACCAACCAATCAGAACCAAATCTGGGTGAAGTGTGAGGAGCCAATGGCTGCCTAGGAGGTGGAGCTTTTGACTCTGACTGACATAGAAACCAACCACTCAGAACCTAATCTGGGTGAACTGCAAAGGCAGAACCTAAGTCTAAGGAAGTGTTTTAAGGGCAACAGCTGTTTGGTGTAAGGTGTAAGAAAGTGGTTCCATTTTTTAATTACTGGTTTGGCGGTATAGTGCATATGGCTGGCTATCAGTCCA
>NW_006293313.1:1794878-1798210 GCF_000327345.1 Myotis davidii
GGCCAAGTGAAGGAAATTTATGCATGGGGGAGGTCCCTCAGCCTGTCATGCACCCTCTCCAATCCAGAACCCCTTGGACATCCCTCTCGCAATATGGGACCGCTGGCTCCTAACTGCTCACCTGCCTGCCTGCCTAATCACCCCTAACTGCAGTTGGACATCTTCCAAGGGCTCCCCGATTGGAGAGGGTGCAGGTTGGGCTGAGGGACCCCCCCCCCGCACAAATTTCATGCACAGGGCCACTAGTAATAAATAACAGAAATTAGGCAATGAGAAACTATCACCTGAGTAGAAAACAGGCATCAAAAAATGGAGGTAGACAAAAAGATCATATTGGTAATAAATCAACGTTACACTAGAGACCTGGTGCAAGGGGAATGCCAGAAAGATGAGCCTGTTCACTCTTTTCCTACCACTAAGAAACATTTATCTTTGCTATACATCTAAGTTTATATGCATTATTTTAATATTCTTGACCATCCTCTGAAAGTAAGAATTAGTTATCCCTATGGGACAGAGTCTCAGCCATATTAAGGAAACTTAGGTAAGTTTCCACAGGCATTAATTTAGAAACCTGAGGTCTGAACTCAATTTCCCTGGCCCAATGGCTATATGTTCCTATCTCTTTGGTATAATGCCTTCTATTTACAAAGTAAATTTCTGGAACTAAATCAAAGGGATCTTTGATTGCTCTGCCAACATTCGCCCAAAGGAATCCTTTTGGAGAGCCATTCTCTTTATTCCAATAGTTAGAGGTAGACAATGGGGAAGTCAGGCCAATATTTCCAGTGTTGTTCCATCCTATAACATTCTTGTCAAACTCTTAGTCTTTGCCTGTGATGTGGTCAAGGTAATCAGTGACTTAAGTTCGGGGTCTCAGTTTTCTACTTGATAGTCTAAGCGTCATGTGTACCACTAATTGGATTTCTGTAAGGTGCAAATTAGAAAATTTGCAAAACTTTGGAGAAATTGCAAATTTAGAGATTTTGTAGAATTCTAGCACAGTTTCTTTCTCTATTGTTCCATAGGCCTCCCAACATAGGTTCCTTTAGACAAGTTACATTAGATGATCTTCAGATACGTTGTATAGATGTCCCATGGTACTCAATTAAAACTCAGGTTTCTGAAAGCCCATTAAAGTTCTAAGGATTCTCTATCTATGTTTAGATATTTCCCAGGAGAGGAGAAAATAGCAGACACTTAGAAACTGTAATCTGGGATAGAATCCTACCTTTCTCTTAAAACACTGTTTTATTGTCCCCTGTTTTATTTATCCTATCTACTCTTGTTCAATGCAAGGGGTCTGGACAGGGTAGCGACAGCATCCACAACAGTATGAAATGTCTTTCTCTTTTCTCCCCATCTTAAAAATTTTTAGAAAGTGCAGTATCATTGTTTTCATTTAAGGAAATAAAATGACACTTCGAATAAATGGTTTTCTACATTGTCAGCCAGAGAAAATCTTGGCTTTCAACCTTGGTTGGAATCTTTTGGTTTGCTAGTAATTTTTAGTGATATACTGGTAAAAATTCTCAAACTTTTAAGTTAGGCTTATTTCCACAAAACCACAGCAGGGATCCAGTTGTATGCAAAAAATTGCCTTAATCACCCCTCATCTCTGACTATGGAGCAATGAAAAAAGAACTTTAAAAGCAGAAGTCACAGTATCTGCTAGACCATTGAATTAGTAAAACAACAGCTTTCTGGGGAGATGCACATTGACTGGCACCCAGGTTGGAGGATGAGAAGTAAAGAAATGAGGAATCAAAGGTTAATCAGCAGCCAGATTGGTTGGGAAGTGGGACTTGTAGTCATGCTAGGAAGCTTGGCTTATAGCATGAGGGTGATGGGAAGCCACCGAAAAAATCAGAAAAGGCAGAGCGTGGGCACCTTTTGAGGATGGCACAAAAGTAGTCCATCATATGGTCCCTGATGTAACCGGGGTACACTCAGTGAAATGAGAGCGCTCCTGACACCCCAACTCCCTGGAATGTTGCTCAGCATTGGTGACCTGAACTTGTGGTTAGTTTAAGCAGTAAGAGAAGATTAAGGAAGTGATCATGTACAGCATGGTGACATAGTTAACAATACTGTACTGTATATCTGAAAACTGCTAAGAGGGGAAAATCTTAAAAGTTCTCATCACAAGAAAAAACTTGCAGCTGGTCCTGGTGATGGACGTTAACTAAACATAAGGTGGTGATCATTCCACAATGTATACATTTATCAAATCATTGTGGTGTATACACCTAAAAATAATACAGTATTACATGTCAATTATAGTGCAATAAAAATAAATAATTAAAAGCATTCTTCTCCTTAAAGCAAAGATCTCCAGCCACCTAAAAGTTAATAAACTCTTGGCCCAAAGGCCAGAGTCAAATTTAGTTGCTCACAAAGTATCACACTATTTGTGAAAGCTTTTTTTTTTTTTAAAGGTGCTATTAAAAGATTGGCAAGTTAATGTTAGAATCTCCATGTCTGTTCAGATGGCCAACAGATATATGAAAGATGTTCAACCTCAGTAGCAATTAAGGAAATGCAAATCAAAACTAGAATGAGATGCCACCTCACACCTGTTCAAATGGCTGTTATCAGCAAGACAGGTAATAACAAGTCTTGAAAAAGTTGTGGAGAAGAAGGAACCCTCATTCGCTGCTGGTGGGATTGTAAGTGGTGCAGCCACTATGGGAAACAATATGGTGGTTCCTCAAAAAATTAAGAATAGAGTTAGCATATGACGCAGCAATCACTCTTTTGGATGCCTATCCCAAAAAACTTGAAAACATTTATTTGCAAAGGTATATATACCCCTAAATTTGAGACAACCAAAGTGTCCTCTGATAGAGGATTAAATAAAGAAGGTGTGGTACATATATACTATAGAATCTCCACATCTGGTTTATGTTAAAATCTTGAACCATCTGGGAATACTAAGCCTCTTTTAGTGTTTTATGTTTTACTCATTGCTTGCCATACTTAAAGACCACTTTAGCTATAAAGCTTAAGGTTTTAGGCATGTTTAGCCCGCCCCCATCCAAGGAACAGCAGCCTCGTGATCACCACACCCTCTTTCTGAGGAACAGCAGCTGTGTGTGAAGCCTCCCCCCACCAGCCAGAGGAGCCACCTCAGCTGTGAACAGCACCCACCAGAGGAGGTGCTGCCAACTGAGGAGCAGCTGCTAACACAACCACCCGAGGAGCAACCGCAGCCCGAGGAGCCACTGCCATCCAGGGAGCAGCCACTGAACGACTCAACGTCTAGATATGTCAGTGAGATCAAACATGGGTAGACAAAGAGACCCACAAAGGAAAGGAGGACTCTCCAGAAA
>NW_006293313.1:1802242-1833095 GCF_000327345.1 Myotis davidii
ATGCTTTTCATAGCAGCACAATTCACCATAGCTAAGATTTGGAAACAGCTTAAGTGCCCATAAATAGATGAGTGGATTAAAAAACTGTGGTACATCTACACACTGGAATGCTATGCAGCGGTAAAAAAGAAGGAATTCTTACCATTTGCAACAGCATGGATGGAATTGGAGAGCATTATGCTAAGTGAAATAAGCCAGTCAATGAAGGGAAAATACCACATGATCTCACTCATTTATGGACAATAAAGACCATTATAAACTTATGAACAAAAATAGATACAGAGGCAGAGCTGCCTCGAACAGGCTGTCAAACTATAGCAGGAAGGCTGGGGAGGGCTGGAGGACCGGAGAGGGGAGGGGTAAGAGATCAACCGAAGGACTTTTATGCATGCATATAAGCATAACCAATGGACATAAGACACTGGGGAGTAGGGGAGACCAGGGGATTGTTAAGGGTAGGAAAAAAAGGAGACATATGTAATACTCTTTATAATACTTTAAGCAATAAAACAAGTTTTTAAAAAAAGCTTATTCCAGCACAGAGAGCACATCCTGAGTAAGACGGACACTGACATGACTCATTTATTGTATGCACACCTCGAAAAAAATAAAAATGTGTGTAGCCCTGGCTGGTGTTGTTCCGTGCATCTAAAGGTTGCTGGTTCAATTCCCAGTCAGGGTACCCAATCGATGTCTCACACCAATGTTTCTTTCTATCTTTCCCTCTCCATTCCCCTCTCTCTAAAAAGCAATAAAACAATCTTTTTTTTAAAAAAGGTGTGTAAATAATGGAGCAAACCATAAGAAAACTGAAGCTCTCACTTTCGTACAGACTTACTCAGAACCTAGGATGCCATTGAGGTGATAATGTTTGCCCCTCCCAAATTCAGCCTTCTGAGATAACTCCTTCTTAACTTTTTTTATAATATAAGCTTTGTTTAGGGTCACTTTGAAATAAAACGGAAGATGTTTATATAATTCATGTACCAAATAATGTGAGAAAATAGAATACATTGTAAGGCATCAATATGAGAATTATGGAGAATAACAACTTAATCTGTTGAAAAAGGACACAACTTGTTATCAAGGCCTAATTTATGACTTAGGGACATTCTCTTGTGAAATGTAGCTATGTTTTAAGTAAGAAAAAATTTCCTGGAATCAGAAGTATTTATAGATGAAAGTTTTTATAAAAGT
The DNA here is from genome assembly GCF_000327345.1 of Myotis davidii. NCBI lineage: Eukaryota > Metazoa > Chordata > Mammalia > Chiroptera > Vespertilionidae > Myotis > Myotis davidii. Next base: position 1,803,440 of record NW_006293313.1, read on the forward strand.
GTCAGTTGGGCCAGCAGAAAAGATGTGTACTCATCTGGGAAAACACCCCCTCATCCTCAGCCTGAGATACACATCCTGCTAACAGTCTGTATGGCCTCAGCTCTCCCAGGGAGGGAAAGTGCCTCTCCCAGAAAGACATGCCACACCGCCCCCTCCCCTGTACCCTCCACCGGCCAATCTGTTCAATTAATTATACTAATTGACATCAGACAGGGGACTGGGAGGTGCCTTCAAGGCGCCTTCCTCTGCCCATAGACCCACTCCACCTATGGAGGGCTGATGCCACCGGGAAAGTAGGTAAAAGGTCCTGCTTAATCTGGTTTCCACCATTGTTGCTTGTAGTAGTTTTCTTTTGCTGTTTTATGAAAAGCCAGCTTTACTAAATAAACATGTGGGAATACGTGTTGAAAAAATAAAGAGTAAGATCACTTGGAAATGGAAATCTAACCAGACATAACATTGCCTATCATTTTAAAGACATAGTTGAGAGGCTATAGGACAAGTTTAGTGGAAAACAGAATCATTGGGATATTTTTTATTGCAGCTAATGAGAACACATTTAAATGACACCATATTGCTTTTGTGGTGTTGGTGAATATTTTATCATTTCTAAACAACATCTGGAAGAGACATAAGGAGGCCCAGGAGAGACACAACCTCTGGAGATGACTTTTTTCACATGTCTAGAATGGTCTTGAAAGATTTAATACAGACTACTCAAAAGTATTCAGTGGGACTTTCAGTGAGTACAGTCGGTACTGAGTGTTAATATTAGATCTCAGTGAAACTTAAATCCATGGTGGCATTGTCTTACAAGGACCAGGAGCTCACATCTGCCTACTGCATTGCTCACAGAAATCATTTTGTGCTAGAGTTCAAAACTCATCGTCATGATGTGTTTATTAGCTCTATGAACTGCGTGCCAGAGCCATACAGTACAATACCTTGCTGAGTGAACAAAATACCTAAGTGATGGATACCTACTCTGCTGTAGAACATACAAACATGGGTCTTGGTCCTATTCATTACACAGTCTGAAGACAGTTTGTGTTTTTTGGGGGGAAAAGAACTGACTTGTTCATGTCAAAGGGAAATTCTAGAAATAACTTATAGGAGAAGTTTGATCAAAGCTTGGCCCTTTTGATTATTATTACAAACAATGTAAACATTTTAAATGTTTTTTTATGGGGGCATTTACTTATGGTACCCAAATTTAATTATTTAATTTTCTCCTTCCTAACAAAACTATGTCTTTGGGAATCTCATTTGTCAAGGAGGAATAAGACTCACTTTTATGTACCAAAATTGATCTCTGTATCCCCCTACTACCCCAAATGAAAGTGATGGCCAAACATACCATCCCAAAATTAGGAATTTGAACAATAAATTTCAAAAATGTTTTTCAGATTTCAGACTTTTTGAAAATGAACTAAATAAGGTTGTCCACATTGTTACTCACAATTCACATTATTGGTTTGCATGCAGAGTGGAGGCACAGTGCCCTGACGGAGGCTGAATTCAATGGAAGGCACACCACAAAGCACAATACAAGATCTGACATTTCCAGGTGTCTCGGTTCTAATTAAAAACAACCCTCAATTACAAAATTTAAAATGCAATCATTAAAAATTTCACGCATGTATATTTAAGATTTAACCAGGATTTAATGTAGGTTGGTAAATATACAGTTTAGGCAAAGGACTTGGCTTATTCTGACATGCTTTCTTATATGTGCTGACTATCTGGTCCCTCTTGGCTTATGAGTTGTAGTGTTCATGTATCTATTATGGTATGACCAAGATTCTTTGATTGGCCGTCCATACTTATAAACTAAGCCTTAGGTTCTTTCTGGGAAGAGATGGAGGATGAAAAAAGACAAATGGATGGATGGATGAACAAAGACAGATAGATAAATAGCCAAAATGTATTTTAATCCACACTTAGATGTGCAGGATCTACAAATTATTTATGTTTTCATGTCTGAATTACTACTGAATTACTTCTTTGAGCTTGCAATGAGACCATAGAGAGGGAAACAAGCTCAGTCAATTTAAGATTTCTTCCCCTTTTCTGTAGAGCTGTGGCTTAATTCTGGGAAATTTATATAGATCCCAACTTTGGGTTGCAGGAAAACATCATTTGTCCCCACAAGTTTTCCCTGAGATTCCACAATTCAGCCTGGTCCTCAGTTATTAGCCTATTCAAGTGGCTGCCAATTCTTTTTGAAGATTCTGGGCCCCATTATGAGTTATTGGAACCATGTCTCTTATTCTGGGACATGGTGGTCTTGTTGATTGTGGGTGGAGCTCTCTGGTCCGGCTCTACCACACGTTGGTACGCCTCCCTGGCTCTGCTCCTTCTCCACAGAGTGGAAACTCTCTCCACTCCCCTAAATCTCTAGGGGTCTTGCCACCTCTGTGGGACTCATCCCAGAAAGCAAGATGTCAGATTCTCTCTGGACCTGCTTAACTGCTTTCATCATATCTGTTCTTTCTCTCCATCTCCACAGCCTGGAGAAACTTTTTCTAATATAGAGGAATGTTCTCTTACACTTTTGTTCTTCATACATTTTATTTTTTTTTATATCCTAGAAATATCTTTATTGACATGAAAATTTTCAGTATAAATTGTTAAATGTTGTGCAATATAATTTTAAAAACAATTTATGCACATATCATAGAACAATTTAGATGTACCCAGAACTGCCTCTTGTCTCCACAAAACTGAGGATTTCAGAATAACAACAAAGAAATAGCTCTCAGGAGATTTTGACTTTGTACTCTATTACATTCCTCCAGCAAGGCAGTAAACCCACAGAAAAAGAAGGGGTTCAGGTGTGAGGAGACAGGCATGGGATAGGGCAGTAGGGTGGAGAGACAGAAAGAAATGTTGTAGAACATAAGGAAAAGATATGTGAGAACCACTCTCCCAGGAGATAGTATTTAAAAATTACTCCAGATGTGTCCATATCTGGGCTATTGTAACTAATGCTGCAATGAATATCGGGGTGCCTGTATCTTTTCAAATTAGTGCTTTCATTTTCTTCGGCTTAATACCCCAAAGTGGAATTGCTCGGTGGTATGTTTCTATTTCTAGTTTTCTGAGGAACCTCCAGATGATTTGAATAATTAACCAGTCAATGGGTGGATCTGCTAAATGTTTGTGTGATGATCCACATAATCTTTTCTGGAATCTCTGTCTGCATACCCGAGCTCGACTCAGCTTGCAGCATTGTTATAATGAAACACAAAAGGTGCAAATACCCTCATTCATGACTTGTCTTCCTTGAAAACTGGTCCGTGCTTTTTCAGTAGATTTGTCATTCAATTCCCAACTCACATCCTTAGCTTGTGCTGAGATGTCTCAGGGAAATGAACTCTTTGCAGTTAATTTCCTTCCACTGCCAGGTTTATGTTGAACTGTTTCCCTGCCACGTTTGAGTTACTTCCACTCTGTGCAAGGAGGTGGGGATACAAGTAAAGAAAGACTATTGTCTGCCTCCAAAGCATTCAGTTTATTGAGGATGGCAGAGCTCAATACGTAGGTCAGTTACAGTGCATTGACAGTTACAATACAATGTGACAAGGGCCCTAATTGAAACTGGCAGAATTTTAGGGGATCTCTGAGAAGCTGCACCGTGCTTTGCTTTCCCTATTCCAAAGATATTGGAAGAGTTCAATAGCCAGGTTATCTCTAGAGCCACCACCAGAGCCCTTTCCCAGGAAATTGCAGCCATCCTAGAGATCTTTGTCAAATACCTAGTACCTTTTCTTTTCCTTTATTTAGTTATTTTGAGCTTCAGACTCATGGGATTGAGATCATGACAGATCATTGAGCAGTTCATCCATAACGGGCTGGCCACTTGTGAGGCTGGGCCCATCAGGCCACCAGGAGCCAGGAACACAGAGATGCTGGAAAGGTCACTCTACATGAGAAGGTTGGTCTCTTCTGTAGCACATTGTTTACTTGCTTGGTCCATCATTTTGCCACTTTATTCCATACCCATGAGAGGCAGTAAGTTAGATGCTGCACTTACAAGGTTGAACTGCTTTGACAGAAACTTTTGTTTTTGAAAATCTGTAGTGTTTCTAAGCAGGAAAGGGTTATCAGCTTAATTCAAAGCATGTGGAGCAGAGTAGTTCTGCCTCTCTTTTTTTTTTTGCTAGGTTTCTATTCTCCTTATTTCCCACCTTCCTTCCCTCCCTTCCTCCTTCAGCATCACTTCAGGCTCAGAGCATTGCCAGCTTATGCCGTGTGCCACATTCATGTTCTGTCACCGCTGTTTCCCATATGAGTTAATTTGGTGGCATCAGGAAATAAATATTTTCCAGAAGGCAATGTCACTTCCTTTTTGACATGTCATGAAAAGCATAACTAAACGAAAAGTGATGAACAGCCTTCAATTCACAAACATTTATTATATCATAGTTACTTGTTTACATGTCTATCAGCCTTGTGAACCTGGGCTCAGGGAAGGAATGTGGACTTTGGAATCATATCAAAGTCGCTTTACTCAACAGTCCCAGAATAGTAACGTATGACGTATAACCTGTGTGGTTTTAGAAATGTTATTTGTTCTGAGTTTTCTTATCTAAGACCAGCAGTGATAGTGGCCTTGGGTGTTCTGTTTCCTTGATACAGGGCATCTTCCTCTGCCCACCAAGCCCCTCTTTATCTCATGTTTTTATGTAACCTGAATCCTACCCATTTTTGAAGACCTAGTCCCAGTCACTATTTCCTCGGTTGCTGGAATGTACTGTGATCTCTGCCTCTTTTGAACTCTTTAGAATAAATAGACGCTCTGTACCACTCATTTAGCACTTAGCACTTTGTGAAACATTATTCTCAGGGAGAAAGAAATGAGAGCTAAAGAGGTAGGTTTAGAATTAACCTGCTTTTCACCAATTCTCTGGTTCAGGCCTCCTTCTGCATTCTTGATCTCTCACCAATAAGATAGACTATTACTGCCCTAGTACTTTTTTGACATTCCGTTCTAAGTTCTCTGTCCATTTATCTAGTTCTAGTTTGAAAGGTAAAAAATGCTGCACAGAAATAAATTAAAGAGATAAAAATGCTATCAAGACATGCTACTCCACTAAGGATGTGAGCCTTCTGACTCATGGTCACTTTTACCACCTTCCAATGCACCAGGGCAATTGAGAGCTTTCCCTCTAATGACTGAGATCAGTGTCATCATTGCTGCCAAATGATAAAACATTGGACACAGGTCTCACCAGCAAGTTTGGGCTATTTGGCCAACACAAGATCCAAGTTGAAAGTTTTTTCAGCCCTTCTTGCCTCCAGCCAAAACCTTCTCCAAACCACTCTTCACACAGAAGCCACTGCTGTTTTTGCTGCTCCCAACATTTTGACCAGGTCCTGGAGTGACTTAACACGGTCATCTGGGAGAATGCTCTACTCCAATGCAACCAACTTGTTCAAGCTGGTTCTGCATCTGGCACCGCTCCACTCTGTCTGGGACTGTGTCACACCATTAGCTGGAAATATTGTTCTTGTTGAATCAACATCCCCAGGGTACCCAGTCCTGACTTACTGTCAGACAATGTCAACACTGTCTTTTGGATTGCATTCAAAAGGATGTCATTGTTCTGTTACCTCCAAATGTACAGTTATTTTAATCTGCATATCATTAATGAGCTCATCTTTTCTTTCTTTCATTCTTATAATTGGCCAGCATACTCTGCCTCTAGGTCATTTATATTTTTGTCTTGGGGTCTTTGCAGCCTGGGTCTAGTTTTTTCCTTCCTTAGGGATCTAGGAACCTACTAAGAACATGGCATTTTGCTACATGTATTTGCCATTTGCTACCAATGCAGCGTTTTCCAGGACAGTCTCTGATTCTAATATTCTGTCTGAGCTTTATATGCAAAATGTTGTTTATAGGTTCCACTTTGAGATTTGGAAAATAAGGTTATCAGAATCTGACCCCAGCTTTTAAGAAACTCTCATTCTGTGGTTTAGTCTAGACAGATCCACAAAACAAAGGCAAAGGTTGTAAATAAAAAGTATCAGAGTGAGCAATACAGGTCAGAGCACTATCTTAGATCAGAGCAATTCAGAGTCAGAGAAATCTCACTTTGAAGGAATATCCCAATCATGACCTTAGCAGGGTATCCTATCCATTTGCATTTTTTAAAATATATATTTTATTGATTTTTTACAGAGAGGAAGGGAGAGGGATAGAGAGTTAGAAACATTGATGAGAGAGAAACATCGATCAGCTGCCTCCTGCACACTCCCTACTGGGGAGGTGCCCGCAACCAAGGTACATGCCCTTGACCAGAATCGAACCTGGGACCCTTGAGTCTGCAAGCTGATGCTCTATCCACTGAGCCTAACGGGTGAGGGCTCCATTTACATCTTTAAAGTGATAAAGTTAACATCTTGAAGGATCCGTTTGTTGTCTTAGAGCTTGTGGGTACTTGATGGGCCTGGAGCAGTGGTTCTCAATCTTCCTAATGCCGCAACGCTATAATACAGTTCCTCATGTTGTGGTGACTCCCAACCATAAAATTATTTTCGTTGCTACTTCATAACTGTAATTTTGCTACTGTTATGAATCATAATGTAAATATCTGATATGCAGAATGTATTTTCATTGTTATACATGGAACATAATTAAAGCATAGTGATTAATCATAAAAACAATATGTAATTATATATGCGTTTTCCGATGGACTTAGGCAACCCCTGTGAAAGGGTCGTTCGACCCCTTTACAGGGGTCGCAACCCACAGGTTCAGAACAAGTCTTCTGAGTCTTTATCAACATGGTTTGCTTGCTGCAGGCCTATATCATGTCCATGCTGCTGGTGAGGCTCCATGTGGCCCATGTGGGGCTGCAGTATCCTCAGTAGGAGGTCAAGTGCTTTCAGTAGACACAGAGCTGAAGCAATGGCAGATGTGGTAAAACCTCTAAGAGGCTTACTCATTGGAAGGGTGAAATCCAAGGTCAGTCGGCTTCCTTTATCACAACACCCCATTCCCACTTCCTGTTGGCTAATAAATCACATAGTGTGCATGACTTGAGCAGAGAAAGGACTGGAAGCACAGAAGGCCTAGGTTCTGACCCTGCTTCTGATGTGCATGGTGTTTCCAGGGTATTCCATTTATTACACTGGACCTTTGCTTAGCCATGTGCAAGAGAAGGTGATTGAAGTACATGGGTGGCTTTTCATGCTTTTAAGAAATAGTGGTAGCCTTTTATCAACAAAATCTTACACAAAGCCATGGCATATGAAAGAGTCAAAGCAGAACCAGGCTGGAGAAGTGGGCAGGGAAGTCTATTTTGCTTACACTCCACAGAGCCTGAGTGTGGGGAGCCGATACAGAGTTAAGCCTCTGACTGACCTGTTGGCAAAGTCACAAACAAGTCTTCTGAGTCTTAACCCAATCCAAGAGGTGGCTCCTGATTTACATGTGCTGTCATTTAAAAAATAAAAATGGGGGAATTTGCTGGAAGCCGGTCCACCCTTGCTGTTTGACACGGTCGCTGCAGGGAAGAAACATCTGCACAGCTTATGTTTCAAGGGACCTGGTGATAGAGTAGTGACCTTGGAATGGAAATAACAAAGGCCCTAACCTTTGGAATAGAATGGATAGGATTAAAATCAACTGGTATAAATACAGATGTAACAGGACAATAAAGAGAGAACCTGGCTATGCTGATCAACTGAACGCTGCCTCCGTGTCATTCCTTCTTCGCTGACTCCGTCCACACCTTTGGGAACCCCTGGACCTGCAGGCGCTGGACCTCAGCACCCGAGGACATGTATAACGTGGAACTCTGGCCTCCATGGCTCAGGGTGACTTCTGGCTCTGATTTTCTATGTGGAAAAAAACTGTTTACATTTTCATTGTTTTACAAGAAAATATAATTGCATTCTCCTTTTCTGATGTGAATTAAAGAAAAGAAAGTAATGCAGTGTCATGTGGTGAGTAGCTTCACTTTGTTCTTCTGGCTTCATGAGGTATGAGAGCAGATGAGAGGCAGTGGGGGTGTACCTCAAAATGGTTGTCTTTGCACTCCTCCGTTAAGCAGCAAAACAAATGAACATAAAGAAAGAAGATAGCCCGGCTGGAGTGGCTCTGTGGTGGTCTTCGACCTATGAACCAAAGGTCATGGTTCCATTGCTGGTCAGGGCACTTGCCCAGGTTGTGGGCTGGATCCCCAGTGTGGGGCGTTCAGGAGGCAGCCTATCAATGATTCTGTCACATTGTTGATGTTTCTATCTCTATCTCCCTCTCCCTTCCTCTCTGAAATCAATAAAAATATATTTAAAAATAAGTAAGTAAATAAATAAATAAAGTTAACTTAAAAAAAAATAAAGAAGATAACAATACCTTGCCTGACAAAGCACTAGTCCCTCCTCCCCACACCTCCATGAAGAAGTCAAGGGCGTTCATGAGCTCCTCTTTAAGCCCCATCCCTTGGGAGGCGCAGGTAGGAGACAGAAGTATGGCCTGGAGGGAAGTGTATGAGGATTCTGTGCTGTATGAGATGAGGCCCTAACCGGAAGGCAGATGTGGGTGTTGACTTTGGAGGGTCAGCCTCGGCATCCCTGCACACCTTCCTTTGGCCCCAGTGGTGGCTGGCCACTTTCCTTCTCCCCGTTGTCAGGGCATGATATTAAAAGTAATGGCATCATTCCTGGGCTTACTCAGATTCTAGGCTGTTTGCTGCCACAAAGTATGTGATGTCCCAGAAATCACTAATTCTCAAGGTCTCAAAGAGGAATTCTGTTATCCACTTCACAAGGAGGCCACTTGTTTAAAAGTTATAGTACAGTAAAAATGTGCACATGCTCCATGGGGTGCTCTCCCACCCCGCCCCCTCTCCTCTCACCTTTTATGTGCTTTTCATCTTCCTCCTCTTGTCTAGAGATGGGGTAAAAGAAAGGGATTCGATGAGTTTGTTTCTGGAAAAGAGTTAGTAAAAGAAGAGAAGGAGAAGAAACATTCTTCTCTTTTAAACATGCCCACTGCCCTCCACTTAGGCCTGTTTCTCTCTGGTTGAGGTGAATGTTAGTGTTTTCTCTATTTCCTAGAGACCTACTGGAAAATAATTTTGTCTAGAGGTTTCTAAGCATTAGACAGTGTGCAACGTGTAAGTGTTACTTTGTTCAGAGATGGGTCAACTTAGTTAAGGAAAATACGAAGAAGCCAAGATATGCTATGTTCATTCAGCTTAATTCCAAGGGATGCATATAGCCTCAACTATGCTGAATCCAACTTGAAAAGAAAGAAATGCTGTCTTACTCGGTGCTGAGCTACTTGTCTAATTTTGGAAGCTCTACCAGAAGGCTCTGATTATAATGAGGAATCTGTTGGGGAAATCAGGCCATGATGTGGGAATAACTAACAAGGATTGGCTCTCATCTTAAAACCAGGAAATTGGCCATTTAAAAAAGTAAGTATAGACTCAGAAGAATTTTAGAAGGAAAGGAAGCTAAGATGTGTGACAAACTATGTCAAACCTAGTGGCTTAAAACTGTCGTTAATGTATATGACTCTGCAATTTGGACAGGCCCTGATGGGAAGGCTAGTCTCTGCTGCATGTGGCATCAGCTGAAGCATTTCCTGGGGCTGGAGGATCACTTCCAAGATGAGTCACTCATGTTGAAGCCATGAAAATGGGTTCTTGTGGTGGTGTGAGAAAGGAATTTCAAAGGGCACATGTAAGGGGAAAGTTTAAGTGTCGTGGCAAGATTTATTGGGGTGAAGGGAAGTAATATGCCCTTGGGGATGTAGAGGGCAGGCAGGCTCTAGCAGCAACTGCCCCGAAATCCCTAATAATCCTCCATATATTTTCTTGGCTTTCAGAAACTAGCAGGCTTTTTTTTTTGACTATCAAACCTACTTCCTGGGTTTCCCCTGGCTTGTGCTGGGCTCTCCCTCTAACTAGTTCTTCCCCTGGATCTTCCAGGGTTTGGGGCCCTTATCCAATCTGGTTCTGTTCCCAGATTTTCCCAGGCGAGGCTCTGCCACTTTATGTCACCATTTTGGCTTCTACTGCGCATGCCTCAAAGTTTTGCTTCATCATCTGGTTTCTATTGCACATGGGCATGTACTTATTTCCCCCTACACCAACTTGACTTCTACTATACATGCACCCAGCAGAGAATTTCCCCTGCTGTTTATCCTTCCCTCAGTAATCCTGGGGGTTGTCCCTGAGGGAAATTGAAAAGTGATTTCTTCCTGCCCACTTGGGGAACATATGTCCCCTGGGGAGCCTGTGAATGCTGTGGCTTCATAGTGAATCAGGTTTAATGTCTGATTCCGTTTGCTCCCTTCCTTAACTAACTGCTACCTGTGTTAGTAGCATGACTGACAAGTTGGTGCTGGGTATTGGTTGGCTATTAGTGGGGACTGAGGCTGGCAATCTCTGTTTCTTTCTATATGGGCCACTGTATGGGCTCCATAGTGCCTGGTTTCCAAAGTCAGAATCCCAAGGCATAAGATGTAGGAGCTGCCAGTTTCATGGGCCTGAATCTTGAAATAGCCACAGCATCACCTCTACTAGATATAGGTCAAGCTGTCTTAGAAATCATATTCATAGGGAGGACATAGACTCAGCCTCTCAATGGAAGGAATATCAAATAAATTTGGGACTATGCTTGCTTTAAAACTGCCACAACATAAGATACAGAGTTGGGGGAGGAGGATGTGAGAGGAGGAATAGTAAGATCTGAAAGCAATGGTGGGGAGACATGAGGACACATACCCCACCTCCATTCCCAGTGGTATGAAAGTTGCAAGACATAAGATAAGCTACCACTTGAGTGGCTGCAGGGGAAGCCGTGTCCTCAGGGTGAGTTACAAGGACATGAATGGAGTATTCAGAGAAGAGTTTAAAATGCAAGGAATTTTTTGGATCATTACCATGAATTGAATCACTGGAGAAGCATAGAAGAAACACATTCAGCGATATGTGGGACTTAATGGGGATTAGAGTACAGGAAAGTGGTGTGATGTCAGAGTCTGGTGTTTGTGTTAGTGGCCCCAAGAGTATAATGAGGTTGAACTTCATGTATTCAAGGCAAGTAGCAGTGGAAAGATATAGGATATTTGAACACCCTGCTTAACAAGCATTATCCATCAGATGTGTACACAGCATACGGGGACTAAAGCCTATATTCAGAATATATAAAGGACTCCTATAAATCAATGCAAAAGAAAACACTCAAGAAAATAAAAGAAAAATAAAACCTGGCAAAAAATGGAAGAGACAGAGACAATTCACAGAGGAGAATGTGTCAATGACCAAGGAACATAAGCACTCAATTTTACCGGAAATCGGGAAAATACAAATTAAAATACACAGCAGGATATTGTCTTACTTCCATCAGATTGAGGGGAGAAATCTAAAAGGCTACCTATTAGGAAATATGTGAAGCAAATAATAACTTTAATATATTGCTAGGGGAAGTGTAAATTAACACACCAATTTAACAATATGCTCTGTGATTGAGCGATTTTAATTCTAGGTATATGGCCTTAGTGAAAGATACAAAAATATTCTTTGACAATATTTTTTATGGTAGTAAAAAATTATAAACCACCACAGGGTCAAGAACAGGAGAACAGATAAGTATAATGTAGAATAGCCACATAATGTAATATTGTGTGGCAGTTTAAATGAATGAATGAGAGTTATGCATAGTAGCATGAGTAAGTGTCAGAAATGCAAGTTACAAAGCAAATTTTGAATGATGCATTGAACATGATACCATTTATTTAACTTTAAAAATCTGTAAAACATCACTGTATATAGTTTTAGAAATTATAAAGTGATGTTTTACAGTGGTTCTTCTACTTATGTGACCTTGGGGAAATTACTAACTTCTCTGAGCTTCAGTTTCCTCACCAATAAAGTGGGACTGATATCCACTTTGTAAAGTGATGAGGTCATATGAGCAAATACATAGAAAGCGCTAAGAATAATGTTGGGCACATTGTACGCACTGCATGTGTTAGTTAGGATTATGATTTCTATTACTAATGTTAATATATAAAAAAATGAGCACAGAAATTATGAAATTCTATTATCCATTTCATGATTGTGATTGCCATTGGAATGGGTTGCACAGAAGACTTCACTTCTATCTATAAAACTTTATTTCTCAAAAATAAAAAGGTTTGAATCTACCATGGTGAATCTCAGAAGTGAATACACAAGTGTTGTTAATCCGTATACTCCTAGCTGCTATGCTAATACTTGGGACACCTCCCAATGTTGGAAAAGACAGAAGCTCCAAGATTTGCCCTGTTTTCTTAAAACATGCCTTTGTTTTTTTTTATTGTTTAAAGTATTACAAATAGTAGTACATATGTCTCCTTTTTTTCCCCATTGACCTTCCCCCAGCCTCCCTTACCCCCCGGCACATGCCCTCACTCCCCCACCCTGCCCCAGTGGCTTGCGTCCATGGGTTATGCTTATATGCATGCATACAGGTCCTTTGGTTGATCTCTTACCTCCCCCGCACATCCCTCCCCAGCCTTCCTGCTGTAGTTTGACAGTCTGTTTGAGGCAGCTCTGCCTCTGTATCTATTTTTGTTCATAAGTTTATAATGTTCTTTATATTCCACAAATGAGTGAGATCATGTGGTATTTTTCTTTCACTGACTGGCTTATTTCACTTAACACAATGCTCTCCAGTTCTATTGATGCTGTTGCAAATTGTAAGAATTCCTTCTTTTTACTCCCCCACCCTGCCCCAGTGTCTTGCGTCCATGGGTTATGCTTATATGCATGCATACAGGTCCTTTGGTTGATCTCTTACCTCCCCCGCACATCCCTCCCCAGCCTTCCTGCTGTAGTTTGACAGTCTGTTTGAGGCAGCTCTGCCTCTGTATCTATTTTTGTTCATAAGTTTATAATGTTCTTTATATTCCACAAATGAGTGAGATCATGTGGTATTTTTCTTTCACTGACTGGCTTATTTCACTTAACACAATGCTCTCCAGTTCTATTGATGCTGTTGCAAATTGTAAGAATTCCTTCTTTTTTACAGTAGTGTAGTATTCCATTGTAGTAAACCACAGTTTTCTAATCCACTCATCTGCTGATGGGCATTTAGGCTGTTTCCAAATCTTAGCTATTGTAAATTGTGCTGCTATGAATATAAACATGCCTTTAGATGACATCATATCCCTCTTCTTACTTTCTAGGATTGGGAGGAGCAATTATTCACGTGTGACTTATCAGTGAATAAAGAATGAATCAGGGACTGTTTTGAGTGACGGACTTCCAGTTTACTAGGAATTATAAAATTAATTTTTAAAAAGTTAGATTGTTAATTATAGGCACTTTGAGGACAGAGGTTGCCCTATTACTAAAGGAACATTCTCTGAACTCCCTTTCTGGGCCTCATTCCCAGGGACAGATGTTAAACTCATGGTGATCTGGGTAGCACTGTTCAGAAGGGGACATTATGAGGTAGCAAATTGACAGAGAGATGCTACTCCAAAGTAGCATCATACCTTTGCTATAATGAGAATTCTTTTAGTAAAGAGTATTAAAGTTCTTTGGTTGGGGTTGAAACAATGGATTTTGGAAATCCCATCAAAGAAAGGGTGAACTTTTACAGTTTGATAAGAGAAATACGTCAAATACTAATATCATTCCCTCACCTGCTGATTTATTGACCGATATATTTCCCTTTCTCCTCACGGCTGTATAGAACCTGCCTCATATGTAAAGGACTATCTCAGTACTAAAGATATCCAGAGCTGAGGATCTGGCCAAAGCCTGGGAAGCAGGAGATTCAACAGGAACAGACTCCTCTTGTTTGTTGTAGGGCCTGCTCTGTGCTAACTGGGATGCCATTCAGCACAACCATTGATCCAGCATCAGTCATTGATCCAGCTCCCAGAGAGGATGACCACTGTCAACAGACATAGGCCTGGTGGTCAGTGGGTCAGCCTGTGACTGGCCCCCAAGCTCTTTCCAAAGGCCTCACAGATACCCAGCTATTATCACAATGCTGGGGCAGGATCTGGACCAAGGCAGAGACACAGGGAGTCATGGCGTAACTTAGAGAAGCTTCCTACACAGTTTCCCCACCCACACCAGCTTGACTCTCTCTGGATATCATGATTCACTTCCGTTCCTTCTACCTGAGGGAGTGGAAGAGACTCTGCCCGTCAGCACTTACATAAATAAAGGCAATCATCAGTTCACTCTGAGCAAAAGTGTCTTCTCTATTCCCGGTATTGGTTTCTCCTCACCTGCAATGCTTTGTATCTGTCTCAAACTCTTCATCCTCCAAAGAGTGTTGTGGAGTCAACCTTTACAGAGCATTTTAACATGTGCTTTATATGTTTTGGTTCTTAGTCCTTACAATAACCCTGTTTGGTAGGTATTCTTATTTCCATTTTAGAGGTAGAACATTAAGTCTTAGATTAAGTGACGTTCCAAAGTTCCACAGTGAGTGGCAGAATGAGCATTTGTAGTTGCGTCTTAGTGAAATTCTAAAACTTGGGATTTGATGACTATATAGCACTGTAGCCCTGGAAGCTTTTCCTGGTTACTTTGAGGAATTAAAATTACAAAAAGCATGGACAGAGAAGCATACTTTACAAGCACATAATTAGGCACAGTCCATTTACTATCATGTGGAGAATCTACAGGAAAAACATTATTATCAGAAGCTATATATCTTGTCAGGGAGAGGGAAATAAGACAAGTGGGTAAGATTGAAGGGAGATAAAGCTAAGGTCTGCTTTACCTCCTCAGGGTTCCTAGGGAAGTTTTGTATCTTGTTTCCCAGTCTTTCCAACAATATGTTACCACTTACTATGCCCTGACCATCTGTGACAACTGTCAGGATGGAACTTCCAAGCTCTGACATAGAAAATTACTGAAAAGCACTGAGGAATAGTCTTATTGGGGCCGAAGGGGTGGCACCAGTAACTGTGAAGATAAACACACGAGTTACACAGAAAGTGGGTCAAGAAAGTGTGAGAATTGATGATCCCCACACGGAGTATTGAGAGATAATTAAGGGTAAGATAAAAAGTGAAGAGCCTTCTAGACTTGGTGAACAGTCTGAACAAAGAGATGGAAAGCAAGAAGAAGCATTAGGTTAGGACTAAACACAAGTAATTTGATTTTCCTGCAGCATCAAGTACAGGATAAGAAGTAAAAAATAATAAGGCTTAACCATATAGGTTGGGTTAAGAAGATGGAGTCCATTTGGACCATGTCAAGGAGTGGATAGTGGGAAACCATTAAATGGTTTTAAGCACATAAGAGATAGGATCACATTTACATTTTCAGGCAGCTGGTTATGATGGGCAAGACTTTTGGGTAGAAATCCAGCAAAGAGACTCTTGCAGTTGTCCAGGTAAAAGATGATGAGGGACTGACTCAAGTCAATGACAAGGAAATTAAAAGCAGGGAAAGGACCCAAGAGATATTTGGGAATTGGAATCAGGAGGACTTGATGTGTGACAGGATGTAAGAGTTCTGTAAGAAAATGAGAATGGTTTGGGACACACTCTTGGGGTTCCCATGTTGGCCACTTCAAGGATAGAAGTACCAGGGGTGATGCAGCACCAGGGCTAGCCCACTGCATCTTCTCTCTTCATGTCCATAGTAATGCTTTAGGGGTCTTGTCACTCTTCTTTGCCACAAGGCCTTGGTGGGGGACCATTCTGATTTACCCTAATAGACTTTTCTAACTCAGAATCTCAGGAGTAGGGGTTGGAGTTATGCACTCTTGGTTGGAGTTATGCATTCTTTTTTCCACATGAAACCCTCATCTTTAGGCAAGTTGCCTAGTCTTTTACCCAGAGCTCTGCACCTGGTGAGGCTTGGTAGCTTCAATAAGTCAGTAGAAAGTGGTACGACCCCTTTCACCAGTACAGGAAATGGCCTGTTCTCTATCTTTGCACCCAAGAAGAGACACAAGGTGACATTTTACTAGTAACACTGCCAGCACAAACTGTACATTACTTATGAAGGGGAAAAATACCTACATCAGCTTCTAAGTTCAAACCATAGAAGTGGATGAGATCATTCAGGGAAACATCGAATAAATGTGACCTGAAGCTAGGTCCCAGGGAAACACCAGCTTTTGAAACATGTGTGGACAAGAAAGCTGACACAGACTGAAATAACAGGAAAGCCAACAGAGCATTAGACTGTAAAAATCCATGGATAGAGCATTTTAAGAAGGAAATAGTACTGAATTGTCAAAATTCTACTAAGATAAGGTCAGTGTGACCCTTGCTCTTTAAGGGGATTAGAAGAGTTGTAAGAAGGGTCATGTCCTGAGCCAAGTCCTGTGAGGCTCTGAGAAAGGGAGGGGAGAATGTGAGGACAGGGCGTGGTGACTGTTTAGGCATTCATTATTTCAGGTCTAGGGGGACTTTACCTCAATTTTCTGACAGGTACAGGAAGAAGCAGCAGGCCAAGGGCAGGGATGCCAGGTGTACTTTGTTAATGAACCAAGTATTTGTGGCACCAGTCTTAACTGGCATCTTTCTCTGTCCTCATTTTCAATGCATATCTGCCTGGACTGGGCTGGTGTTAACTTGCTGACAATAGAGCTGAATCTGAAAGCAGGTATCTTCAAGGTCTTTTCCAGCTCTGAGATTCCTCCTAGGATTTTCTGCCAGGGGAAACCACAGTCTGAGTGCTCAGACCATCTGGGTGTTAGCATAAACATACCATGGAGCATACTTTCCACCCAGCAGAATGGAATTTGAAGAATGTTGGAGAGCTCACACATGAAGCTGGAAAGTTGCTTTGGTTCTGTGAGGGGAAAAAAAGTTTAAGGTTTAGAATACCTAAAAGGGTACGTGCCTGGGTGTCAGTTTAGGGGAAATCAGTTTCAGTGGAATTCAAATTGGGTCAGGCTTCTCCTGATGAAATGGAAAATGCTAAAAGCCATAGGAGGCTATGGGGCTGGTTTAGGAGTCAGTTTCCTGGCTTCCTGGTGGGAAGCTGTCTCCTCTCCTGGGATACAACCTGGCAGGTCTGCAGAACAATGGTCTGAACCATTCCAGCAATGGGAACACAAAACTGCCTTTAAGACATCTGTGCTGTCACTTTCCTCAAAGCAGCATCTTTTCACTCCGCATCTTCCTCATGTCCATGGTAACGCTTTAGGGGTCTTGTCTCTCTTTGCCACAAGGCCTTGGTGGAGGACCATTCTGATTTACCCTAGTAGACTTTTCTAACTCAGAATCTAAGGAGAAGGGGTTGGAGTTATGCATTCTTTTCCACATGGAAAACCCTCATCTTTAGGCAAGTTGCCTAGTCTTTTACCCAGAGCTCTGCATCTGGCAGTGTTAAAATGTCACCTTATGTCTCTTCTTGGGTGCAAAGATAGAGAACACACCATTTCCTGTAGCTCCTTCTAATTCATTTTCACAGCCTGAACTCTCAGACTAACTTCGCTCTCTCTCTCTCTCCTCTAGCTTTCTGTCTCCAGCAGACATTCAAACTATTTCTCTTGGGTCCATTCCCTCTGCCTCTTTGGAACATGACCTTGCCAAGGGGATACCCTAAGCAAATGCTTCTTTTATAGAAATATCCACTAGGTTGCTATTAATCAAGTAAAATATGCACTTATTAAACCATATCTTGCCATAATCAGTTTGGCTCAGTGGACAGAGCGTCAGCCTGCGGACTGAAGGGTCCCAGGTTCGATTCCAGTCAAGGGCATGTACCTTGGTTGCGGGCACATCCCCAGTAGGAGGTGTGCAGGAGACAGCTGATCGTTGTTTCTCTCTCATCAATGTTCCTAACTCTCAATCTCTCTCCCTTCCTCTCTGTAAAAATCAATAAAATATTTTTTTAAAAAAACTAAAAAAAAAAAACCCCAAAACCATATCTTTGAAAATCTGGTTCGTCTCAACCAGATAAATGCCATGGAGTTTTTTTTTTTTTTTCTTTCTTCAAAGTGAATAGTTTATATCTCTCTGACTTTCCTCTGATTGCAACAACCATGGCGAGTTTCCCTTGTCAAGTCCCCAGAGAGTGTGTGAGCGTCAACAAAGCTAACTGCTGACTTTTGATTTACATCATCTTCAGGGAAGATTGGAGAAATTGTTATTATTAAAAGTTGGGGAGAATGATATGATTTCCTCCCAAATGTGAATGCATCTCAGCCAGCCGTGGGCAAACTACGGCCCGCGGGCCGGATCCAGCCCGTTTGAAATGAATAAAACTAAAAAGAAAAAAAAAAAGACCTTACCCTTTGATGTAATGATGTTTACTTTGAATTTATATTAGTTCACACAAACACTCCATCCATGCTTTTGTTCCGGCCCTCCGGTCCAGTTTAAGAACCCATTGTGGCCCTCGAGTCAAAAAGTTTGCCCACCCCCGATAAGCAGACCCTGGAATGAAGACAGCAAGAACCTACTATCCTTCCCGCTTGGATAAACAGGAACCTAAGTCCCTGAAGACAATAGGCGAAACCCTTTAATGGTGCTTGTAGTATTGGTTTGGTGGTGATGAACTCCTTTAACTTTTTTTGTTGTTTTTTTTTATTATTATTATTAAGGTATTACAAATGTGTCCTTAGCCCCCCCATTAACCCCCAACCTCCCCCCACACACACACACTCATGCTCCCATCCCCCTGTTGTCCATGTCCATTGGTTTAACTTTTTTTTACGTGATAAATGGGCAGTTACAGAATAGTCACAGGTGATGTAAAGTACAGCATGGGAATATAGTCAATAATATTGTAATAACCAAGTATCAGATGGGTACTAGATTTAGCAGGGTGAAAACTGAGTAAGTTATATGCTGTTTAATCACTGGATTATACGCCTGAAACTAATATATTTGTATGTCAACTATAACTGAAAAATATTTTAAGTTAAAAAAAAAGACAGTAGGAGAAAGAACCTACTCCCTTCAAAAGAGATTCCTCTGACCTGACCAGTGTTGCTCAGTGGTTGAACCTCAACCCATGCACCAAGAAGTCACTGGTACGATTCCCGGTCAGGTCTTATGCCTGGGTTGTGGGCTTGATCCCCAGGAGGGGGTGTTCAGGAGGCAGCTGATCGATATTGTTATCTCTCTCTCCCTTTCTCTTATAAAAATCAATAAAAACATATTTTTAAAAAGGAGATTCCTCTGAACATTGATTTCATACTGGCTGTGGACTTATATAAATGATCATGAAGACCCACAAATCAATGAGGGCATAACCAATACACTTGAAATTCCTGGGTCTCTGGAAAGTTATGGTGATTTGCTCCCAGAGGAGGTTGCTATTCAGTTCCCCAAAATAAATTCCAATTTTAGCCTTCCTTTGCTCTCTAAAACTTTACTTTTAAAAATGATATATTGTTGAAGAAAATTTAAAAAGCAAACATGGTTTTCAATCAGTTCTTTCACTCATAAGCATGGAAGACCTCTGTGAGTATAGAGCAACAATCCAGTGAATTTTGGAATATTACTACTAATACCATTGTCATATTGGCATGGAGAAATATGGGCTATGTCAGTGTCCATAACTCGGTGACTAGCACTTATTAAAACTTCATCAGCAGTAGTTTCTGTAAATTGGAACTAACACCAGTGAAGTAAAGGTATGTACCTTTTTTGTGGTGGTGACCCGTGTGACTCTAGTCTAGAAGCTAGGAAACTACTATTTTCCAAGCTACTCTATTTGTTCCCCTTCAAAGTGGGCTTAGTTATAAGACCATGCTCTATGTTAGTTTGGATATTAATTTTTTTGTATATTGTTAAATTTTTATTCTTTGGGGGATAAACCAAAGAATGAAAAGTAATTTCAAATATTGTATCATCTTATAGGAAGGCATGATTTAAGATACTTTGAGTCAGACACTTAAAATCTTGCAAAAGGATAAAATTTTAAGTTGGTTTAGAAGTGACCAGATGTGAATACTGAAGTGACTCCCAGACATTGTGTGGGTTTTAGAGGAAGCCACTAGATTCAAATCCTGGCTCTAACTATATTAGCACTGTCATCACACACAAGTTACTCAACTTCTGTAAACCTTAATTTTCTTATTTGTCAAACTGAAAAATGCCAGGACTTTTCTCTTAAGGTTGTTGGTGAGTCTCACTGTATGTGAGTATGAAAAGTGGTATCTTAACAGACTACATGTTCATAAACAGTTAACTATGCGCAATTATCCTCTCCTCATTTTTCTGGGAAATTCAGAGTTCTCCTGGTATCATTCTCAGGATTCCTTTGTAGATTCTTCATAGCAGGAGGTACAGAGATTATTTAAAACAACCCAAGACTTTTAGGTGGAGATGAGGGGCTTGGTTTGGAACAGCTGTTGGTCTTCTTGATGAAAGAAACTTCCATGGCAAAGAGCATTCTCTGGGGGTCTGGAAAAGTTGAGAATCGCAGCAACTGCAGACCTTCCTTGAGGAGAGGGTGCAGCACTTTGCTATGAGGAAGGCACCTCCATCAGGGCACACATGCCATCTTCCCAGCACCTCCCTGATCCCCATTTGTGTGAATTACAATGCTTGCCTCCTTCTTTCCATCACCTCTTGAACTCTGTTTCTCATTCCTTGCTGTATTTTTCTTTTCTCCATAATACTTAATATCTTCTATGCTTTTCTTTTCTGTAGGTTCATTATTTCAGGTCAGTCTGTCTTCGCTTCAAGTGAAGTTACACAAAGGCAGAGAAGTGTGTCTATTTTGTTCACTGATGTATCTCTAAAGCCTAGAATGGTGCCTGGCGCATAGTAGGGGTTCCCTAAATGTTTGTCGAACAAATGAAGGAATGACAGAAGGAGTGATTCAATGGATGAGTGGAACAGGGGGAAGTGGAATGGTCTAATGTGGTCCTTCACTTTTAATTATTCAGACCACTCATGTTCCTAAGGCCCACCCTGACACAGTAGCTCAGAGACTGAGAAAGGACAATATTGAAATAAACCGAAATTAAGGATGAGTTGAATATCTGCTCTGTAATGCTCTTAGTCTCATTAGAAAGCTACTGGCTGAGTTTAGGGCCTCAAGGGAAATCTTTGCATCTCTACTTTCCTCTTCCCCAGACCCTGCACCAAGCAGTGTAAAAGGACTTTGGCCAATGTCTGTTTGCTGCCAGCACCCAAAGACCTGTTTGAGAATCTGAGGGAAGCAAACCTGAGGGCGAAATTCCTCTTGGCCACACCTCTACCTCTGGGTGGGATTGGTGTCCATGGTATACTGTAAGGCTTTACACCACATTGAACAGAGATGTGTGGGAACCTCTATAGGACATGATCATCTTCTCAGAGTCCTGTTGTAGCATGCTTTATTCACTGATTCTATCAGCCTATCAGTGGGCTTTAGCTGTAGTTGCATTTGTGGTGAGTACTGATGAGAAAGCCTGGGATAGTTTAGTCTAGTTGTTGCCAGAAGTTAGGGCCTATTCAACACAGACCAGTGGAAAACCAATAACCAGGAAAAGTCCTTTATAAGGTCCTTTTTAAGATATGTAACTCTAAAGTAACCAACTAGCTGATTAACGATTGCTTCATCTAGTTAAATCACTGATAAATAAACCACTTATGATAGCCAGAACAGAGTTATAGATGGTAACAATTCAAAACTATTTGTATTTTTTTAAATATTGTTAGAAGCCATATGCAAACTAGCCCCTGATTATCTCTGCTGCCTATGTTCTTCTAGTCTCATGTCACAACCAGCCAGTTGTCTATGCCTTTCATTGTTTTAATCTCTTCTGAGAATGCCTTGCTTTCCTGTTAGTCTTTCTAACAATCCTTGGATCTCTTTATGGCCCAGCGTAATTCCTCCCTGATCCATGGTGTCATTCTGGGTAACTGGTTTCTTTTGCCTCACCCTCCTCTGAACAGCGTTGATGCCCACATCCTAGAGCAGTGATGGCAAACCTATGACACACGTGTCAGAGGTGACACGCGAACTCATTTTTTTGGTTGATTTTTCTTTGTTAAATGGCATTTAAATATATAAAATAAATATCAAAAATATAAATCTTTGTTTTATTATGGTTGCAAATATCAAAAAATTTCTATATGTGACATGGCACCAGAGTTAGGTTAGGGTTTTTCAAAATGCTGACACGCCGAGCTCAAAAGGTTTGCCATCACTGTCCTAGAGTCTTGAACTCAATATTCTCACACTGCTCCAGGTTGGCAGTGATGGTATGATGAGTTGCCAGCACTGTGATGTTGGACAAGTCACCGTATCTCTCTCCGTTTCTTTTTCTTCTTAGTTTCTCCTCCCTGACACCAGTTTCCTCCATTTCAGTTCTATACTAGAATATTTATGCTGATAAACAAAAGTGAGCATATCATTCCTTATCTTAAAAAGCTTCTGTTTTCATCCTCTTGCCTATGGGATTGAATCCAAACAGTTTTAGCTCAACAGTCAAGACTTGAAAGTCTAATCCCAACCCACCTTAATACATTCTCTCCTGATAACCTCTCCCTGCTTTGTCCTCTGGAAACTGTAGGCCTACTGACATGCAGTCCCCACTCCTTGTGATAGCCTTCCCCCGTCCTTACCTACTCATTTTTTAGAACTCCATTTTCTCAATATCTCTATACCACTTTGTTCATATCTCTATAATTATAGTTATGTCCATTCTAATAACACTTCATTCATTTGTCAGACATTTATTGGATCTGTTATATTCCAAGGGTCAATGCTAGATGTCCAAGACACTGACATGAAAAATATCTAAAAAAACCCAAAACTCAAGGAACTCTCAGTTTAGTGGAGAAAAGTGACAAGTTCTGAATAATCACAGCACCATGAGATATACACAGTGTGTATAGAATGCTATAGGAACATGGAGGAAGACAGCAAGTTTATTTAGATGCAAAAAAAAGGAAGTTAGGAAAGTTTTCATGGATGAAGTGGTAATTATTAATATATGTTTCCCAGTTCGACTTTGAATTCAACAAGACCAACAACTATATCTTAATTCATTTTTCTGTTCCTGCGACTAGCAGTGTACCTGGAATATAGGTTTATTGATTTAATTAATTGATACCCCCACACACACCCAGTGCACGAATTTCGTGCACCGGGCCCCTAGTATGTAAATAAAGGCCTAAAGGGATTAAAGTAACTTTCAAACTCTAAGACAATCAATACCACCTTTGTGGATGTCATTGATATATTCCAGTGACAATCCTTTAAATGTTAGGGATTAACATCAAAGACTAGTTAATGAAAATAAGGCTTGTAGAATATGTTTTCTGGCCTATATCAAAGCCGCCTGAAAATAAAGGTTATAAGGCTTTAACACAAGAGTTACAGAATTGAAGGGCAAAGAGACTTGGAGGAAAAGAGACCAGGAAGTGGCTTGATAAGCAAGGAAAAGGAGAGAAAGAGGAGAGAAAGATGCCATGTAGTAAAACTCATTGTGATTTCTCCACTTCTCTAAAGAAGCAGATGGGGTGTCATGAGATCTCAGAATTGTATAGTACCAACTTTCCATTTACAGGAAATACAGGATTAGAGCTACAAGTTGAAACATCACCACAAGGAAATATTTGCTGGACATTCTGCACATCAACTACCTGGTCCCATCTAAAAGCCAATTTCTTAAAAGTAAAACCAAACTAAAATGGTGGGAGACTGTTCTAAATGGAAAGAAATTGAATTCTAGTCAAAAGATATTTCAGAGACAACTAGGAACAACTTGAATGTTACTTCGATATAAAAAGATACCAGGATATTACTGTTAATGTTATAAGTGTGCTTATGCTATCATTGTTTATGTAGGAGAATATTCTTATTTGAGGAAATCCAAGAAGAATAAATCACAATGGATTTTCTTTCAAATGGCTTCAGAGAGAGAGATAGAGAGAGAGAGAGAGAGAGAGAGAGAGAAATTGAGAAGTGAATTTTTTTAAATGTGAACAGTTGTATCTTGATTGTATATCTCATAGTGTTTACCAAACTTATCTACTGTCTTCATCATTTCATAATATTTCATAATTAAAATGAGGTTAAAAAAATGAAATTTCTTAGTACACAAAAAGAAGAAAAGAAGGAAGCACCAAACCAAGTATCCAACCCACAGTCCTAGAATAGTCCATTGAGTTTTAGAGCCCAGTAACCATGAGAATCCTCTGGCACTGAGTAGAAAAGATCTGTTTTTGGTGAGCACTAATTATCTTGATCAAGTTCTGTGGAGTTTCAAAGAGGTATACTGTGAGCCTGAATTACACACATCTCCAATTCTGATTATGGGAAAGGCACACAGCGTTTATAGGCTAAAGTAACAAAGGAACTCCCAGTGTGCATGTCCAGTTTTACACCAACTGCGTGCTCAATATATGTGTTAAACCACGTTTCCTATTCATTAGACTTTTAACACAACTTTGTGCAAGGGTGCCTATCCAAAACTTTAGAGACTCCTAAAAGTCTGGAAAAATTAGGGAAGCAAGATAAGCCAGCAGCAGCATTCTCAAGAAAACAGTTACCTTGGGAAAGTTACAGAATATGTTTGAATGCGGTTTAACCTGTGCTGCCAGAAGCTAAGAAATATTAAGCGTACCTAACGGGAATTAAGTGGTAGCCCTAAAATTACTTTCCAATATTCTTTCATTTGTTTTGTGTTTTTCTGTGTATAGTGGTGAAGTGTGTGTGCCCCTGTGATTTCTGGTCCTGGGAATGAAGACACATAAATGTGGACTTCCCAGTGCTCCCTGTTGCAAACTAGAAGATGTCTGCCTCTGGAATGCTCCTCCAGCTGGTCCTGGAACTGGCTTTGCTAAAAGGAGCATTGGAACCTATACCCATACAGGAAGGCATCCAGATTCCCTGCTCACTGGACATCTCTTCTAGAACTGAGGCTTTCTAGGCCTGCCCAGCTCAGTCAATGTTTCATTTCAAGCCAAGGAATACGGTCCTCATTTGGAAAGAGTCAGGGAAATTACCAAGGAGGCTTTTCTCCCACCAGAAATACATGTGTCCTTCATTACCATTCTGTCTTGAGACAGTACAAGGCCAGTGCATCCCTTTGAAGTTGGAATGTTCAAAAAAAAAGAGGCTAATCCTTACACAAGCCAAGCCTACCCAGGAAGTCAGTTCCTTCCTGTGCAAGATAATCTTCCTTCCATTTTTAATTCCCTGTAACGGTCAAATGTTCAGGATTCTGCACATGTATGTGTACTAGAGGCCCGATGCACAAAATTTGTGCAAGAGTAGGCCTTCCTTCCCCTGGCTTCTGGCACTGGCTTCCTTCTGGCACCTGGGACCTGGGCTTCACTCCAACCTGGCTTCATCTGGAATGATGTCTGGACTACTTAGCATATCACCCTTTTATTATTATAGATATGGGAAAGTCAAATACACAAGCTTCCGGTGGTCAGGGATTTTTGTCTCTTCAGGCTCTTTGTAACTAGTGGACAGGTATGGTTGCTGCACAAACAATTCATTTGTCTTTAGTCCCTAGAATAAGGAATAGATCCAATGGAGAGACGGCATGTCCTGCACGTAAGCACAATGGTTATTAGCCTGGCCTGCCATTTGTCTCTGACAGCCAGCTCCCTAATTTGAAATTTGAGAGCTTGCCAGACTTCGAAGAACTTCCCTGGCACACAGGGCAGGGGAACAAAATTCCTATTTTCCAAATAGCTTTTTGATTACATGATGGCCAGGTTGGAGGCTCCTCAGCTTCACTGTGATCAGAAAAAAGTGAATAACCACACTGAGGTCACTGAGAGTTTGTCCTCCATAGCAAAATGTCTTTTAATTCTGCCTCTTGTCCAAGCCTCTGCCAGATCCCAATTCACCACCCAGACAGTTCGTCCTTCATTTTCATAGCTTCCTCCAATTCCTTTATTCTCCTTTCTTGCTTCCCAAGGGATAGATGGAGTATTCCTCTGCTATTTTAAATCTGGTATATTCTATTTTTTTCTTATAAAATCCATATTTGTGTTCATCTACCCTTATTGGTTGCTTAATGTATTAATAATTTATCTTGCCCTAAAATACTGTTTTGTCTCCATACTCATATATTCATGCTGTATAAATTTTAGTTCTGGGTTAGATATTTCCCTTTTTGCTTTTCTTTGGTTCTGGTATCCTAATACAGTACCTGCAAATTTTATACATTCAACTAATATTTATTTAATAATAAAAAAAGAACAGTAAACTTCACCAAATAGTTAGTTGGTCACCCTTATTTTCTCATCTCTTACAACAGTTCCTGGCTATGCTTTTTCTTATTTAGAACTTCCTCAATGCAGCTTCTTTATAGGATAAACCTGAGGCTGTGTATACCCAAGAATATTGTCTATTAAGCCATTTTTAATGAAAATATAACTAGAAATATAATTATTTGTTCAATGTTCTTTCCCCTCAATGCTTTAAAAATAGAATTTCATTATCTTTTTGCATCTATTATTGCTATTGACAAGTCTGACCACTTCCTCAGGTGAGATTCATGCTCTTCCTTTGGAGCACAATATGTACAGGGACCTCTTATCCCCTCTGTCAGACTGGGCTTCCAGGATTATCCATGTCATGAGCTACTTAGCCAAAGCTTTGCTCTGACACAAACCCCTCCACACATGTTTTATACCTACTTAGACTTCAATTGAGTATGGTACTGTCTTAGGCTATTGGTATGTGAAAGTTAAAGCATGTCTAAACAAGCTCCAGTGAGAGAAATTGATGGGCAGGGCCTGCTAATATGATGCCAGGAAGCAGTATATATGGTTCATGTCCAATTCACATGGCAAAGCCAGTGTGTACATGCTAACAGAGACAGAGTCATAGCTGATTTCTAGTTCAGTTTTCTCCCTCAAGCCAATCTCAAGACTCGGACTGTGGTGATACATGAGACACACCTACTTTTCAGAATTTCTTGTTTTCTTTCCAAGGATATGGATGGTGTGCTGCAAGTCAGTGGCTACTGTTAACAACCTAAATAGTAAGAAGTCCTAGCAGTACAGCAAAACTACCATTCATTCATTCATTCATATATTTATCCACATATCCACTCAGTAAAAGCATTCTTGAGCCCTTGCTGCATGTTAAGCTCTGTGCCAACTGAATACCAGGGACAGAAAGGAGAATTTGCCCATGTAGTTGACCAAATGGAGGGGAAGTAGATTTTGGTCAAGGAGGCTCACAGATAAATGCAAGATCATACGTAGGAGGAGAACTCTGAAGGAGACAGTATTGTGCTCTTCAAATACATAAAAGAGTGGTGTGACCTGGTCAGGGATCAGTCTCACAAAGGTGATGATTTGAAGGATGAGTAGGAATTAAATAGACGAGAAGGAGAGAGTGTTTTCGGCAGAGGGCACAGCCTGTGAACAGAGGCTGTGGCAGGAGGGACGGTAGGAGTCCATGAAAGAAGACCTCTGTGGCCAAAACACAGGAGTCACCAGGGAATATCATGTGACACAAAATGGAGAAGTGGGCAGGTGTCAGTCAGTGTGGGGCCACTTAAACAATGGTGGGGATTTTGGTCTTTAGCCTGGAGGCAAGGGAAAGCCTGGAGGCGTCTAGGGTCCTAGAGTCAGCATCAGCATGTGGAAATTTTCCTGTGGCCCTACTGCCATGGACTCTGTGGTTTTCCTGTGGGAAAGGCTTATAAATTGCAAAAACTTAATACCATCTCCAGGAACATGTGATCACATGTTGAAGTCAAAGCAAAATGTGTCAGTGTCTGCTTTGGAAAATTACCGTCTACATGTCCCAGCACCAAGAATTTTTCCCTACTTAATTTTTAAAATGTTGGAAACATAATTATGCTTACTTCTAGAATTGATCAATCCATCTACTATCAAGTAGAGTTCTGAGCAGGCCTTTTAAAAATATGTTGGTCCCCTGTGGTTGGTCACCTAAAACTTTAACAATACCCCAGACCAAACTAATCAGAATATTTCTGGAGATTCTAACATCTACACACTCAACTGAGAAGCACTGATTTGGTGCTTCACACATTTAATGTTAACCCTTAAGTTTCATTACTTTGTCTCTTCCCTTTATTTCCAATTGAATCCTTAAAGCTTAGCCATAAAGAAATTTGAAGTTTTTCAACAGAAATAATTTTGACATGCTATTAATTTTATGCTATTTGTAAAAAGTATATCTGGGCTGTTTTCTATGTGTATGCAACTGTTTACACATCTGTTTACAAAATAGAATAATGCTACTCACACTGTATTTTAATATGTTGTCTAATATATTTTTCCCACTCATCAGTATATCTTGAACACATTTTCACATTTCCCTATCAATGAATATACTCTTAAAAGCATAATTTATAATGCTAATATAGTATTCCTTTGTGTAAATAGCACAGTCTCTGAAAACAGATCTAATTATATCCTTCAAAAAATTCCTAGAGTTAGAATTATTTAAAATATTTTTAAAAGATTATCTGAGTTCATCTTTAAAAAACTGACTAGCCAATGCCCCATTCACTTCTCAGTCAGCATAGGTAATAACAACCTACAATGTCAGCTGCATGGGAGCATGATTTTGACCAAGTTACTACTTCTGTTCATACATTGTTGCACTGGTTGGTGTTGAAGGCCAATGAGAAGTCATCGTCTCTAACAACCTCCTATCTTCTCATATCAGAATGAGTGTCTTGAAATTCTTGGTCCCCAAAAGCTATTATTATCTAGATTGGAGTGTGTGTGTGTGTGTGTGTGTGTGTGTTTTCAGTTATGACTCATGGCTAGGAGGTGAACAACACCGGCTTCTGTAACCTAGGTGCTGATGAAATCCCAATTACATAATTTCCTACAGCACAGATTGTAGTAAGTGGGGCAGGGTTTCCTTGACGCTCCTCTCCACTCCCTGCCTCAACTTATTCTTATAAAATGAACCCTTGTCCGCCCCCGCCCCCCTCATGACAGCTACTCCCACAGCCAGTATCCACCCTCTTTAAATTTGTTTTCTGATGCAAGGAAGGGGGAAGACTGCCCTTCCCCCATAGCCTTGGTGCACCCGAGAGAGAAGGCAGGAAGAAGAGTCCCTCTCACCCAGCAACCTCCTTCTCCCTCTTTATGAGCTCCAGTCCACACTGCTGTCACTACACAGCACTGTTGATGATCACCCAAGGACACTTTATGTGGCTCAGTGTGTGTTTTTTTCAACCAAGGATGTAGCTCTGGAAGTTGGCTTGGCTTCAAGGACAGAAGACTTGGTTGATGATATGTCATTGGCTTTTTGCAGATCAACACAAAGGGAAAGGCTGCTCTCTGGGACAAGCTGAACTGCAGCCTCAGAACAAGTTGAGTGGTTCCGTTGGGCATAGTACAACATGATGTTAAGCGTTCCTGTGTGTGTTCTTGTTACACCAGCTTGCCTCACAACATCTAACTGATGCCATTCAAGCTAAAAATCTTTTTACATTTCTTCCATAAATGGAGAAACTCTCAGGTTAGAATAATCCAGGATTGGCATTGGCACATCCCCTGCCTTCTACCAAAAATATACCTTCTCAACTCAGAAATGGTGCTTCTCTTCATGAAATATCAAGGAGGAGTTGGTTCCAGTTTCCCATCTCCATGTGGAACACATGTTTCAGGGTCTTTGATCTTTAAGGGAATCATTCCTTGAATTTATCCAAAATTTTCTTTTGCTGTACTTTGTCCATGGCAGCCACACTACCATAATAAAAAGAGCCAACCAAAATAGTATGCTAACATTATGCTAAGTGAAATAAGCCAGTCAAT
>NW_006293313.1:1833203-1853492 GCF_000327345.1 Myotis davidii
ATGCTAACACCTAGAAAAGTAATCCACACCCAGAGGCACATTTCCAAACTGCAGTGTGCAGAAAAGCATCCTGCCTCCTAGTAGGCCATAGGTGAGAGATACAGGCCCAGGTCAGGTCAGTAACAAGGTAGAAGGCACACAGTGTTTGGTGGCATTGAATATTCATTTTGGTTTCTGAGACCTAGCATGAAGGAGTTTCTTGATATCCTTTTCCACTCTAAGATTCTGTGCTTAGAAGTTCATGCTAGTATTGAGGGAGGAGATGAAAAAGTTGTCCCTACTGTCTTTGCCCAATTCTTCTTCTAAATTATTTTTTATTAATGTATGACTTACATG
The DNA here is from genome assembly GCF_000327345.1 of Myotis davidii. Classification (NCBI taxonomy): domain Eukaryota; kingdom Metazoa; phylum Chordata; class Mammalia; order Chiroptera; family Vespertilionidae; genus Myotis; species Myotis davidii. The sequence goes on from NW_006293313.1 coordinate 1,833,540, forward strand.
CAATGAAGTTCACAAATCTTAAGTATATAGCGCATAAGCATGACTCTGATCAAAATTAGAATAATACCAATTCTCAAGAGAAGTTCCCTCCTGCCCCTTCCCAGTCACTATCTCCCCAAAGGGAATATCTATTTTCTATTCTATCACCATAGATTAATTCTGCCTGCTTTTGAATGTTATGTCAGTGGAATCATGCCCTATATACTCTTGTGTCTAACTTTTTTTCATGTAGCATTATTTCTGTGAGATTCGCTATGTCGTTGAGCATAGAAGCAGTTTATTCTTTTTTATTTCTTATGTTCCATTGCATGAACATACCACAGTTCATTCTATGCATGGATACTTGGACTATGTTCATTTTTTTGCTATTGTGAAAAAGCTGCCATGAACATTCTTATCTGCGTTTTGTTGCACATATACATTCTTTTTTATTGGGTATGTAGCTGAGAGTGAAATATTTGTTGAATAATAGAATGATTGGCTGAATGAAACAATACGAGAAACAATGGAAAGAAGCAGTGGAAAATATATTCTCCCAAGAAATATTTAATGAATGGCTATGGCAGACAAAGCCCTCTTTGGTCCTAGACACAACTTTATATGACTTGCATTGCCAGAGTTCACATTTCAAAGGCAGGTGCCTTTGAATTGAATGAGTGGAGAGGAATCAAATCCTTAAACAACATCTGTCTTTGTTTTTTGTGACAAGTATCATGAGCCCTCGAAGCAAAGCCCCTGGAAATAACTTTGTAATCAGTTTACACTGCAATGTAAACTGAGGATGGCTGTGACTTGGCAGCGCTGATGTCAAGTCACTTCATACAGTTCTACTGGAAGCATTTTTAACAGTCAACAGCTATTGAAGTAGTAGCTAAGATGTAGCTGGAGTCAGCTACTAATCTGGACTAACCTCTAAGTTATATAAAAAGTAGTTGGTAAGGTAGACTAAAATGCCTATGGCCAGAGCAAATGTTCAAGCTGGAAAATTAGCAAAAGGAACAGCCAAAGTCAGCAAGTTTGGAAGTTTCTGTCTAAAAAGAGCAAAGATCTCTGGGCTTTGGCCCAGAAAAGACCACGGGAGTGGGCCATAGGTGAGAGATAGAGGCCGAGGTCAGGTCAATAACAAGGTAGAAGGCACACAATGTTTGGTGACATTGAATATTCATTTTGATTTCTGAGATCTACAGCCTGGATCTCCTAAAGGCATTTGTGGTATCAGATGCCGTGTTGGCTGGATGCTATCTACAGAAATATATTTCTAACTTCTCACTGGAGACCCAAAGTTGAAGACCAAGAACAGAATGAAGTGATGTGAAAGTCTTTGCTGTCAGAACTGGAGACTATTTCCAAAATAGTTTATTCCTTGGATTTATCGCCACTGGGCAAGTTTTTCAAAGGCAAGAGTTATCAACTGGCTGCCTCAACCCTCTTCCTCTAAAGTACAAAAAGACATTTGGGGATGGGGGGAGGGGGGAAAAGGGAGCAAAACACACTATATATAAATGTTTCTATTCTTGATTTACTGGCTATATTTTGCCTCGTATGATGGCTTAGGAATGTACTGCTTTACTCCTCCCTTCTAGATTATAATTACAAGAAGAATAGAGGCTATAGTTTACCCATCTCTAAGTGTTCCCTCCTACATCTACCTCCACTTACCACAGAGCCTCAAATGTGTGAGCAGTCACATTAACTTTGGGATGTATTGTAGTGATGGTGAACTTTTTGAGCTCGGCGTGTCAGCATTTTGAAAAACCCTAACTTAACTCGGTGCTGTGTCACATATAGAAATTTTTTGGTATTTTCAATCATAGTAAAACAAAGACTTATATTTTTGATATTTATTTCATATATTTAAATGCCATTTAACAAAGAAAAATCAACCAAAAAAATGAGTTCGCGTGTCGTAGGTTCGCCATCACTGGTGTATTGGAACTCTCCAGCTCAGGGATTTTCTCCTCCCACCCCCAATACAACTGGACCAAACTGGTTTGCCCACCACTTCCTGCCTGGGTAACTAGAGGTGAACCTTTTGCCGACCTTAAATGTTCGTCACAATCTCTTAAGATTCTTGCATTCCCCACAGGATTAACGGAAGTAAATAAACTTGTGTTTATTAAGGTAAACATGGCCAGAATATGTCCTCTAAACTTCAAACATCTCTCTAAGTCATTACAAATATTCTGCTTTAAAAACAAATCAACATGAGGATGCATTCTGGTGTTTGTTCATTGTTTACTACATTTAGTTCAAATTAGGTGATTCCTTTCAAAGTCATTGAGAAATACACCACTGTAAACATCTATGCCAGGAGATCTTGTTTACCCCAATCATCTCTTGGCTGTGAGTCATGGGTGATGACTTAATGGCCTGTTTTAGAGGAAAACATTGGATAAAAACCTGAGTTTTATTGTTGCCCTTTTCTGTCCTACAGTAATCACCACCATGTGTGGGATGACTGACACTGTCCCCTAGAATATGGTCTCCTTTCTACCTATACTTTCTTTTCTTACTTAAAGACATATTTCTGTTTAAATCGCTCACTTTGTCAGGAAACTGATATGAAATGAGTTGGCCCTACTTTATTTTTTTTTTTGTTTTTGTTTTTTTGTTGTTTGTTTTTTTTACATGGGTATTCACAATTTTATTTATTTTTTTTAATTTTTTTATTTATTACAAAGGATATTACATATGTGTCCATTTTTTCCCCCCGCCCAAGACAGTCCCCTAGCCTCCCCCATCCCCCAGTGTCTTATGTCCATTGGTTATGCTTATATGCATGCATACAAGTCCTTTGGTTGATCTCTTACCCCCCTACCTCCCGCCCCCGAACCCTCCCCGGCCTTCCCGCTGCAGGACTTTGAATATGTCAGGGATCGCCCTCAGCAGACTCACCCAGGAGAGGAAAGCTTGGAAAAAAGACCACTCATTTGGTTTTGTAGCTGTCCCAACAAAAAACCCCAATGGCATAATGAATCTCATGAAATGGGAGTGTGCCATTCCAGGGAAAAAAGGGACCCCTTGAGAAGGAGGCTTGTTTAAACTAAGCATGCTCTTCAAAGATGACTATCCATTCTGACCTCCAAAATGCAAATTTAAACCACCATTATTTCACCCAAACGTGTACCCTTTGGGCACTGTGTGCTTGTCCATCCTCAAGGAAGACGAGGACTGGAGGCCAGCCATCACAATTAAGCAGATCTTATTAGGAATACAGGAACTTCTGAATGAACCAAATATTCAAGATCCAGCTCAAGCAGAGGCCTACACAATTTACTGCCAAAACAGAGTGGAATATGAGAAAAGGGTTCGAGCACAAGCCAAGAAGTTTGCACCCTCATAAGCAGCGACCTGCAGCAACATCAAAAGGAAGGGATTGCTTTGGTAAGAACTTGTTTACATTTGCACATTTAGCATTGCTCTATACAATTACTAGTCACCTAGGGGAGGTAGGCAGGCGCCATTTTCTATTTCTGCCACTGGTACACACTTCTCCACTTGCTGAATTGCCCAGGCTTTCATACAGGGTCTCTTCCTTCAGTCTTTTGTATTTTTATTGTTATGTAAAACTTGCTTTTATTTTAATATTGACGTCAGTATTTCAACTGCTGTAAAATGATAAACTTTTATACTTCTATGAGTCCCTGAGGAGCTAGTTCCCTTTGCTCGCGGTGCAGGCATGCTTCCCCTGTGAGAGCTGTACTACCCTCCAGCTGGCTGTATGGAAAGGAAATAGCCTGTCCCCTTCCCTCGCGCCTCTGTCCTTCTCTCCGCAGAACCTGGGTTGTGTTGCTATGGGCATCAGATCCAAAGTCAGCCAGCCTCTTGTTTTTGCATCACTTCCTTGTGTTTATATGGTGTTTTGTCTGTGTTGCTGTTTAGAGTAAATAAACTGTTTATATTTTTTAAAAAAACCTCAGCCATAAGTTTTTTTAGCATCCGTTTATGGAGCTCCATGCATGTGTAGTCTCCTATTGTTTTCACTAGTCCTTCCTGGTGGTAACTCTTCACTTCCTTTTTGTTTATTTTTTAAATTTTTATTACTTTATTTTATTTTTTAACCTTTATTTTTAGAAGTATTACAGATGTCTCCCCTTTTCCCCCCCATTGATCCCCTACACACTGTAGCCGACCTCCTAGGCCTTCACCACGCTATTGTCTGTGTCCATGGGCTGTACATATATGTATATGTATATATGGGGTCCCTTTTTTCCCTGGAATGGCACACTCCCAGTTCCCTGGTTGAACTTTTCACTTTCAACTATCTTTCCACCAGGATTAGACACTAGTATTGCCTCTAATTTTCACCACCTGAAGCAACACTGTGATGAGCTTCCTTGAAATGTTTTTGTATGGAACTCTGTGTCTTTGGGTGGATTATCCAGGAGTACAATTGCTGGGTCATAAATATGGGGATCTTTATTTGGACTATTCCATATTATCTGCCAGTTTAACAAATGTAAAGTGATGTCTCATTGATTAATTTGTGTTTCTCTGATTACTAACGAGTTTGAAGAGCTTTTCATATGCTTGTTAGCCTTTTGGATTTCCTCTTCTGTAAATTACCCAATCATGTCCTTAGCCCATCTTTTGTTTGGGGATCCCAGTCTTGTGTTCCTTATATTACTCTCAGTCTCTTGTGTTCTTTATATTGCATATCAGACTCTTATGGCTTTATAAATTTAAGGAGCTTCTCCTAATTTGTAAGATTTCTGTAAACTTTATCTATGATGTCCTTCATTGGACATTGGACAGAAAGACCTAATTATGATGTAATCAAATTCATCAATTACCATGCTGATGATTTGTGAGATAATATTAGGCGGAAGCATTGTTTAAGAATATTTTCCACCACCTGTAGGTCACAAGGATATTCTTTTACATTTTCCGGTATAAACATTATAGATTTGGTTTTGTTTTTTGGTTCTTAATCCATCTGCAACCCACCATTTGCATTTACTATTGAAAAAGGTATCCAGTTTTAATATTCCACATATTGCAGGCCTGTTTTCTTGACACCATTCACTAACCACGTGTCCTTCACATTACTGAGTACACCTCCACCCTTCCCTCTGGCACTTCTACCCTCCAGGTAACACCATTTATGCTGTAAAGGAAGTGTGAAAGGGAGGGGTGAGGCTAAAGAGTTTCTTTAGGTCATTGCCACCCTTGCTGAGTCAGTAAATAGGTGTAGGTTTCTTAATCCCCAAGAAACCTGTTCATGCCAGTTGCCTACACTTGTCTCAGGTGTCTGTGGATGGAAACTAGCATCATTCTTTGAAATACGTCATGGTGTTTCATGAGCAAGAGAGAGAGGTTGATCAGTAGAGGAGATCAGTCCTATTGGAAAGAGGGAAAATAATCTCCTGTATGTTTAAATATTGTGTCTATAAAATTCCCATAATCTCTTGTTTCAATGAGTGGGTGCACATAAAAGAACTTAGAAAAATATTAAGCCTACTTATGGAAAGTAATATTACTTTTATCTTGTGTTTACTTTGCAATCTCCTGTAGTCCCAAATTTTCAGTATAAAACTGGTCTTTCTTCCACATCACAGGTGGGAAAACAGAGAGAAAAGTTCAAATTAACAACATTTTAAAGGTCAAGTGTGTGACAGTTTTCTTCATGTTCCCTATCTCTGATTCCCATGCTCAGTCATGTACTCAATAAATATTTAGTATCCCTGATTCTGTGCAAAGCACTGGTATCTTGAAACTAATGTAATATTTACCAGTTGAATTTGATCTTATGGTTATATGCTATTTTTTTTCCTTTCCTTTCCCCATGGAACACCCTCAGACACTTCAAAATAGAAAGCTAAGAAATGTTTTCCCACGGTCTTAGAGCAAGTCAGAAAAGACTTAGAATTTGAACCCAGCCCCCTGCCTCCTCTCTTAACCAGGTCTTGCTGCTGCTAATTGTGATCTTAGATCATCAAAACTCTAGCTTTTCTAACAAGTGCATCCACATTAACAAACTTAGCTAGATTTTGCTGCATTTTCCTCTTCCATTCCTTTCTTTTTTCTCCTTTTATTTTCCTTCAGATAAAACAGATTTGTATGTTGTCAGCCAAATTAAGACAAATCCTCATTTATCCCATTTACAAGCTCAGCAGAGAAATGTCATAAAGGTATTCACAACCTTATTCTTGCACCTTTAAAACCTAATTATTGCAAAGGAATGTACAGCTAAAACTTAAATGAAACTTCAAAACTGGCAGCTTGTATTGACTATGACCTTCTATGGAAAAGGTATAACTATTCTCTAATATTAAAGACTCATTGTTGTACGTATTACATTTAACGCATTGCAAAATACTTAGACACATCTCATTGGAGAACCTTGCATAACCCTTTGAGGATGAAATCCAAGGATTAGGGCGCTGAGAACGCGAGTCCACGCGGGTCTGCTGCTGTGCGCGTCCCATCCTCCCCCACGCAGCTTTCAGTCATGGCCTCCGGCAACGCGCACATTGGCAAGCCCGCCCCGGACTTCCAGGCCACCGCGGTGGTGGACGGCGCCTTCCAGGAGGTGAAACTCTCCGACTACAGAGGGAAGTACGTTGTCCTCTTCTTCTACCCGCTGGACTTCACCTTCGTGTGCCCCACCGAGATCATCGCCTTCAGCGAGCACGCCGCGGACTTCCGCAAGCTGGGCTGCGAGGTGCTGGGGGTCTCCGTGGACTCGCAGTTCACCCACCTGGCTTGGATTAACACCCCCCGGAAGGAGGGTGGCTTGGGCCCCCTGAACATCCCCCTGCTGGCTGTCTTTGGAAAGCATCTGTGCTGGCCCAGGAAAGGCCACGCTTGCCCCTTCAAATTCCTCAGTCCTGACCCTGAAGGGCCAGGCCAAGGCCTTCTTATATTCCTAGCTGAGTGGTGAATGGTGACCCATTGCTGGAACTCCCCAACCGGGCACAGGCCTAGAGGTGACCAATAAAGTATTAGGGACAAAAAAAAAAAAAGAAATCCAAGGATTAGTGCTCCCCATTTTGCAGATTAAATAGATGGGGTGAGTTTAGTGACTGATGAGCTAATAAGATCATACAAGTTCCATTTGGCAAATCCACATCTTGTACTACTAATATATTTTCCGAGAATAACACTTCTTTGAAAGAAATTTCAATTTATTAAAGCAAAACTAAACTTGCTTACAGATTACACAATGCAAAACCTTGTAATGCATGGGGAAGTAATTTCTTACACCCTTTCCTCATCAATGAAATGAACTTGGCCAATCATGAGCAAAAGTGATACATTCAGGAAATTTGCCCCCCCCACCCCCCCACCCCCCGGCCAAACATCCTCTGGGCTTCTGTTTGCTTCACACCTCTTCATCCATCCAAACAGAATAAAGCATTTCAAAGATCAATGTGTTACCCTTCTGGCTGTCTACAGGGTGTAAAGAAACAGTCAGTAAGGACAAACCCCTATGTATCTCTAAGAAGGTAGTTAGTTCTCTTTTACCTTTTGGAGAATTGTTGTGTGTGTGTGTGTGTGTGTGTGTGTGTGTGTGTGAGAGAGAGAGAGAGAGAGAGAGAGAGAGAGAGAGACTGAGAGTGAGTTGAGATGTAGGTTGAAGCAGCAGAGAGATGAGTTGAAGGATGTTCCTGCAATCCAGGAAAAAATTATAAGCTCTTTGTATTATTTCTACCACTGAAAAACTCAGCCATTCATGTATTCATTCACTCAACATTTATTAATACAATAATTTACCAAATACACACTCTGCATCTGTTCTGTATTTTAGGGGTCCAGTTATACTCTCCCAGGCTCTTGGTCTAGATAGACATATAAATGAATAAGTGAGCATAGAGTGAAAGAAGCATAATAGGCACTAAGTATAATAGAGTACAAAGGAGGAAGTAATTGACGTGTGAGATGGAGGTCAGCAAAGATCTCTCAGAAGAATATATTTCAGGTGGAGTTGTAAAGAGAAGTACAGCTTAGTCTGCCAGATGTTCCATATGGCATGAAGGCCTGAAATGGACTGGTACATTCATGAGACAATAAGTAGTCCAGTGATGAACACTGATAGTACCAAAATCATGGAGAGATGTGTATGTCACGGGGAGTGTACTTAAGTTGTTTTCATCTGACTGACATCTCTTCCCCCTTCAAATGATAATAACACCCTGATTTTCTGTGGGGAACCACATTTCCCTACTCCTTATCATCTTAGTTGGGCTGTCTTTCATGTCAATCTCCTAGTTATCCAATCTAAGACAGTACTCAAGCTATCCAGTCTAAGATTCCATCTTCCTTGGCTACAGTGATTAGTTCAAGGTCCAAGATCCAATCTAAGCCAATAAGAACCTTTTCTAAGATTTGGTGTATGGACAATGAGTTATGGAGTCCTCCTTCCTTTGGAATCTTGAACTGTATGGATTGAACAAGCCTGAGAGCTGTAAGTAGCTAGCTACCTTCTTCAGCCTCCTACAGGTTGTCCACCAAATGAGACAGACATAGAGGGAAGTAGAATCCAGGGTAGAATGAGAGAGAACAAGAGAAAGGGAAGATGGTAGTATCCCTTGAGCCCAGTGGCTGAAGCTTTGGATCAATTCCCTTTATTTTCTCATTATATGAGTTCTCCTCGAGCCACCTTAAATTGACTTATGACCTCCAAAATCCTGAGTATTAACTCATGTTAAGGACTTTGGACTTTATTATCAGGGCAATGACAAAGTCTGTGAAAAGTTTAGAGCAATGAATAGATTTGTACTAGTATTTTAGAAAACATATGCTGGCAACAGTGTAGAGCAGCCGTGGGCAAACTACGGCCCGCGGGCCGGATCCGGCCTGTTTGAAATGAATAAAACTATTGAAAAAAAGACCCTACCCTTTTATGTAATGATGTTTACTTTGAATGCTTTTGTTCCGGCCCTCCGGTCCAGTTTAAGAACCCATTGTGGCCCTCGAGTCAAAAAGTTTGCCCACCCCTGGTGTAGAGAATGGAAGTGTAAGAGGGGTGTGTCAGTTAGCCACTTACAAAGTTCGGATGCTAACCTACATAAGAGCCAGAAAGGCATGAACTAAGGCAATGGAAGTGGGCATGAATAGCAAGAATCTATATTAAGGAAGATTTCATTGGTAATCAGCTCGGTAAAGGGTATGAGAAGAAGGAAGAATTTAGGAATAATTCTTAGGATTCTTGCATGGATTTTTTTTTGAATGGTTTTTTTGTTGATGGTGGTGGTGGTGGGTTTTGGGGGTTTTGTTGTTGTTGTTCACCCAAAGGGGGAATCCAAGAAGAGATAAATAAGAGCCAGGTAAATTAATTTAAGGAACTTTTTAATTTAAGATTTCTGTGGCACATCCATATGATGATATCCAGGTGGCAGTTAGTTACATAGTTCTGGTGCTCAGGATGAAGATACGGGCAGGAGACCTAGATTTGGGTGTCATCACTATATAGGTAGATCAGAGCTTTTTATGTGGAAGAGATCACCCAGGGATACTCTGAGGAGTGAGAGGAGAAATGACCAGAGACTGAACTAGGGGTAATGATGGTATTGAAAAGGTGGGTCCGTGGTGGAACTGGAAAAGAGATGTTGGAGAGATAGGAGGAGTCACAGCAAACTGGTCTCCTAGAGGCCAACCTGTTAAGAAAGAGGAAGTAGTCAATGGTATAAAATACCTTAGAGAGGTCAATTTGGGTTAAGACAATGAAGAGTCCTTTATGTGACTATTTGAACGTCTTCAGTGACTGTAGTCTGAGTACTTTCAGGGGAGCCAGAAAGACAAAACTTGGTCAGCAGAGGCATGCTGCAATATTTCATCCTGTTAATGCCGAATGGCATGAAATTTAAAACCTATGAATTATTTCTGGAATTTCCCATTTGATATTCGTGAGCTGTTATTGAAATATTTTCAGCTATCATAGGTAACTGGAACTGCAGAAACCAAACCCACAGATAAAGGAGAACTACTGTAAAAACGGTTTAGAATTCAGAATGTAAACAGTTTCCATTCATTGTTTAAAATAAGGATTTGCTGTAGTTAGCTCAATTTGAGTTCACTGGAGCTGGGAATTAGATTAGGTTTGTATCTTACTTAATACCCCCTTTAGAGATCTTGTGTGTGTAAATCATACAACCACAGAATTAGATATGATGTCTAAAAAGATAGATAGATGATAGATTGATAGACAAATGTATACGTACATATATGACAATATTTTAGGATACTTTAAGTCTGGCTCTTATTTAAATGAGTAGAAACAGAAAAAGAAAAGATAAAATTATAGCAAAGAGGAAAAGGGGAGAGAAGAAAAGGGAAAAAAAAGCAAATGAAAAGGTCGTCCTCACCGTCAGAGTACATTCTTAGGATCTCACATGAAAGAGCACCTTAAACCAAGGCCTTTACAATAGCACAAAATTTGGCTGTACTATGGCCTGACTATACAGCAGGGGTCCTCAAACTTTTTAAACAGGGGGCCAGTTCACTCTCCCTCAGACCGTTGGAGGGCCGGACTATAGTTAAAAAAAAAACAAAAACTATGAACAAATTCCTATGCACACTGCACATATATCTTATTTTGAAGTAAAAAAACAAAACGAGAACAAATACAATATTTGTATTTGCATGTGGCCCACAGGCCTTAGTTTGAGGACCCCTGCTATACAGCCTCCACTCCCTCTCTGGACATAAGGAGGTGGAGAAAAGGAAACAAATGGGCTCACTGTCCATTAAAACCAACTGGGGACCTTATATCAAGAGAACCTAAACTCCCTACGACCCTGGGTATAAATATCACCACGGCAAAGAGAGCACATGAAAGGAAGAGGTCCCTGACTATCTACCATCTACTCATTGATCCAACCAGCCTCAAGAGTTTTATTAAATTCTGCTTCAGCCCAAGTACTGCCAAGGCCCTGTGGATAGAGAAGGCTTAGAGTCCCTCCTCTAGAATTAAGAACTTATCTTTATATTTCCCTTTTTGAGCAAAGTTTGAAGCCTGAAGCCTACCTTCTTCTCTTAATATACCTTAGACAAGTTCTTTATCCACTACATGCCTGTTTACTTATCTGTAGAGTGGAGGTAATACTAGACCTACTGTGAAGAGTAAATGAACTCAAATGTGTAAAACACATAATAATCACTCAATTATTTGATATTGTTTTTATTATTACCATTAGTAATGTCATAAAAAAGAAATGGGCTTTTTCTTGGAATTTTTGACTTGGACCCTATTATTTTATCTTGTCCAACTTGATGAAATTGCTTGTAGGTGCTGTAATAGAAAGCCCCACAGTAAGCCACGAGTTCTTGAGTAGTTCTCGGCCCCGCTAAGCTCTGGTGAGTGTCACTTCTGGTATCTTGACCTTTGCACTCCCTATGGATGCTCAGGAAATGAGAGAAAATTTATAGAATGTCCTATGGACTTTTGCTAATTATTGTTTTGTTTCTTATCAAAAACAATGGAGAATGCTTTCCCACATGCTCACATCCTCAACTTTAATATATCACCCAAGACAAAGAATAGCGGTAGCTCTAACTTCTTCAAATGTAAGCTCCAACTTGGGTGGCTGTGTGCATGTGTTTGATGCTTGAGACCAAGGGTGGTCCAGAGCATTCCAGTTAAGTTCAAATGTATGATGAATTGTAAAAACATGCTCCATTCTTTTCCAAGGTTCACCACAATCCATGTGATGAAGCAGACTGGCCTCATATTTTCGTGCAGAGTATTACACAGAGCTCATGAAAGCAGGGGCTGGAATGGGTCAGCCAAGGGCTCAACACAGAGGTGCTGTGTTTAATATTCAGCCGTATCTGCCTGAGAACCTCAAAGATCACCCATGCTCAGTCTTCTGAGCATGCCTTCTTTTCCTTAGCAATCTAATGAAGTAGGAATTTCAAAATGATACCAGTAAACCAGCTGTGATAAGCAGTCAGAGCTAGTAGATGGCTCTTTGAGAGTCCTATCCATCATTACCATAATCCTGGTTATCTTTACATTTTTCCTCAGCTCTGAGTCTCCACTCCTTCACCATTCTGGTTGTCTAATGCTATAAGCTGCTACAGCATCAACCAAGTAAGCATCTATCCATAGGGCCCAGCACTATGTACCTTCTATTGTGCATGTGAAAGGATTCTGTGCCTTAATCCCTTTCTGTGCAGCTTGGAAGACATAGTGAGCATATCAAAAGGAGTTAAAGAGCCATAGGAATCTAAATAATAACACAAACATCCATAACGAGAGTCCTGGAGTAAGGGAGTTCCGTAGTTACACAATGGAAAGGAGGAATCGAGTTACCTCGTTACGCAATGGAAAGGAGGGTTGGTAGGTTTGGAGAAGGGTGTTCCACAGTGAGAACTAAAAACACGAAGGTCAAAGTGGACAGAGTGGATGTGTGGGACTAAAACAGGGGTGAGACCAAATAACAGGAGCAGAAAATTTTAGGAAATTAGATTTTCCTCTCTTGGATCCTAGCCATCCTTCCTTGTGCACTAGAGTCGGGCTGTGAATTCCAGGACCTCCTTTGAACAAGGCAACTGAGACTATTGTTCAAGGACCTACATAAAGTCAGAGGGGAACCTGTGAGAGCTGGATGCTGCCTTTTGGTCCTTGTTGTTAGGACTGCAGTGAGGCCTGGCCAAAGAAGCTCTTGTTTCCCATATCCTCTCTCTGACTCCCACCCACACCAGCACCACCATCCATCATCAAGAAGAGTTGTTCACACCAAGAAAGGTGTAGGTGAACCTAGCATGTTGCTAACCAGGAACAAAGGCTCAGACTCTCTAACACCCTTGTGCATTAAGTGCGTGGTCTGTGTCACACTGGCCTCCAGCCCCAGTGGGGGGCTGCTTTCTAGAGCAGCTTTCACCAATTGCTTTTCTGCTTCAAGATAATAAAACCAGCATTCATCCTTTTGGACTTTCATTTTAGTTCTCTTCTAGCACTTTCCAGTGAAAGAGGCAAAGGAGAGAATTGCCTTTCTCAATATTTTCTCTTCCCAGGAAAAGCCACACAAGCCTTTTTCCTCTCACTGACCAGAATACAAGTTCTCACCTGCTTCTGGGTCCTGGTAAAATCCGGTTTATATGTATATTTCTCTGGCTAGACTATGAGCTCTCCAAAGACAAGACACTGTACCACATGGGCCACTTCATCTTTGCCCCCCGGGGCTTAACAGAGTAGCCAGTGCCTATTGAGAGTTCCACAAGTGGAAAGGAAGAAAGACCCCAAAAGAGTTTCTAGCCATTGACTTGAAATTCTTTCTGGGACAAAGCAGATCATGAATGAATAAATGAATGTTTACTCCACCCAACATAACACATTAAACTCTTTAAGTTTAGGTCAGTGCTTCCTTCCCATGAAATCATCAGGTCTTTCCCAAAGTGGCAGCCAGCTATGAGCAAGGTCTTAGGTTTGCACAGGGTAAATTTGCTGGAGAAGAGAGAGGAAGTTAGGATACAGGGTTTCAGATGTTTATTGGGAAAGTAGAAGGTGGTGATGCCGTATAATGAAAGGATTTAAGTGTCTAATGCGATGAAGGGAAGAGCCCAGGTTACAGGAAAGTGTGCTAAGAAGGAAGACAAATGGGTATAAAAGACATTACCTCTTCATTTGACCTTAGTTAATCACGTTGCACAATTTGCCTCATTCAATAGACCTCATTCTTATCCTTAGAAAACTCTTCCCTCAAAATATAGAATTTAGCAATTTTGCAGAGGTTCTTGGGCTGAAGTAATTTTTTCCCTGAAAAAAGATGGGGAGAATGAACATTCTAAAACCAGATTAGGAATTGAAGAAGGAAATGAAGAAGACATACATAGATTAATTAGGAAAATGTGTCACAAATTAAGATATCAAGTATTATCTTTAAAGAAAATTCCCCAAGATCCCTGAAAAGTAGCCAGAATAAACTGACAAATTGGTGGCTTGCCTTTAGAGACCTACATATATTCATATTTATTTATACAGTAGGTCTCTAAGGCAGGAGCCACTAGCTCCTCTCAGAAAAAATGGCCATTTCGGTTTGGGGGTCTATGACTTAATACTCTGGCTGCTCCTTTTCCATGTCTCCCTGCACTGCTTCCTACCCCAGCCTCTCCTTAGGCATCTCCCTCCCTGTACCAAAGCCTCAGACATGTAAAAATTTCTCTCTCTGAAAATGAAAGATAAATATCTCATCATACATTTCTATCCATTCTGAAAAAAATAAATGAAAATATGGAAGAATGGCAGCAGAAACTCTAGACACGGAGGAGGAATGGGGAAAAATATAGAACACTTAAAGGTCAAGGTACTGCATTCAAAGTATAAAAAGATAATATGAATTATGACTAGTATATCATAACTAGAGGCCTGGTGCACGAATTTGTGCATGGGTGGAGTCCCTCAGCCTGGCCAACGATCAGGGCCAATTGGGGCCATGGGAGGTTGGTCGGGGGGAGGGGCCGCAGGAGATTGGTTGGCCTCCGGGTGGGGCCACGGGAGGTTGACCAGCCGCCCGGATCAGGGGCCGATGGGGCCAGCTGGCTTGGAGAAAGGACCCTGGGAGGCTGTGGGAGTGCACTAATCACCAGGGGGCAGCTCTCCTGCATCAAGCATCTGCTCCTTGGTTGTCAGTGTGCGTCATAGCAGTCATTCAATTGTTCAGTTGTTCAGTCACTTAGGCTTTTAATATATATATATCTCCATAACCTGAAAATGAAGAAAATGGAAAATCTTTTTCCAAGATACATGGAAACAAGTTTTTCAAAAAGATAGAAGTAAAACTCAGATGTTAAAGATGATGGATTAAAGAGTTATTGTATCTTGTGGTCTTATCTAATACAAGAAATCCAATAATCTCTGTGTGCTACAGTAAGGAAAAAAATTCAAGATCTGAATTATAAAGTTCAATATATTGAAGAACAAGTTATAAAGCATATTGACATGAATTGAGATTTCTCCATATGTGCAAAACCAAATACAACCTTGTGCAGTAGCCGTTATCGTATAAAACAAGAAAAATATCAGCTAATAGTCATGTTTCAATATGTGATACTTTAGAGAAAACAGCTCAGTTATTTAATTCTTTTTGTAAATTAAAACATTACTAGTGTTAAAGAAATATATATATAAACATTGAGAAACTACCCAATATGCCTGCACAGCTTTCTCTGACAGAGCCATTACCTTCTTTTTCTTTTCCGTTCTTTTTTCTTTTTTTTAGAGGACACAAACCAAGACTTTGATTTCTAAGTTATTGGAATATTTCCTAGTATTTGTGCTGTGTTTTCTAAATTAAAGGATGGGGTCTCATCTCATAAAGCATTCCCATCATTTCTTGCAAGAGGCACCTGCATTATTGTGCCCACTAAGCATTGTGGATAAGCTAAATAAAGGTTATGTCACAAACACATCTGAAGAAGCCACACCAAAAAGCATATCACTAATTCATTTAAGAGGCCCCTTTTATCACTTTTATAATCAACGAATATTAAGTGTCTTTTTCCAGGTATAAGGGACATATAACATTGTTATAGTTTCAAGTGTTTTATGTAATGATTTGATATTTATCTATATTGAAAAACTATCACCACAATAAGCCTAGTTAACAGCTGTCACCACACATAGCTACTTTTTTTCCCTTGTGATAGCACTTTTAAGATCTACTCTCTTAGCAACTTTCAAGTATACTTATTTTATTTGAACCTTGGTACCTTTTATCACTGACTTGGAAGCTAACTAAAATTAATTTATCTTGTCCAAATATGTCCCAGTATTTAAATGGACATCTAGTGACATTGTATTTAGATCGATTGCCAATTCTGTCAAGAAAAGAGCAGAGAGGTGGAATGGCATCATCACAGATGTTTCCTTTGGCAAACCCTAACCCTAACTGTAACCCTAACCCTAACCACCCCAGACACGCACAGATACTCATAAAATCCCTTTATACATTCTCATCTCTACTTCCTCTGGGAGCGTTCCACGGCTACTCGGCTCTCACTCATTTCCCTTTCTGTTATCTAGATAACAATACCCACTTTGCATTTTCTTATTGGGGTCTTTCAGTGTTTCATGTAAGTACTTTTTGTCTCTAACTAAACTGCAAAGTCCTTGAAAATCATGGACTGAGCTTATATAGTCTCTCTCCTGGGGCTCTTGCCTAGTCTTTGCATTATGTTGAACTTGTCTTAAGCATTTAGAAAGCAATGGTTGATGGATGGTTGTAGATGGAGTCTTTATCATCCCGTAGGTCTGTTTAGCATCCCTATTTTAAGTGAAAGTTATTCAAGCATAATGTCTTCTGGAATCCCTAAGAGAAAAGAGTAGAATTTGCCATAACTTACCCTACCATAGCCCCCAAAAATGTGACAAAGCAAATTAGATGCATGGGCAATTTTCCCAGGTTTTCTCATTTGGTTTTATTTTCCTCACTGGAATATATTTCCTATGTCATGGAATGACTGCGTCATTAACACCCAATAAAAAAGCCAAGAAGTTATTCTAGAACTTCAGAAAGAAACCAGAAGCCCAATTTTTTCTTCTCCAAACTCTGGTGTTACTCCCATAGGGAGAAGCCTCAGTGTCAGAAATCATGTGGAAGCCTCATTTCCTGGTGATTATAGACATGCTTCATCAGTGGCAGATTTCCCAAGGATTTATTGCTTCCATGCTATCCCATGGATTGGTTCAGATTCTCAGCTCCTTCTGGCCAAGGTTCAGTCCCATTATTCCTTTAACATTCCCCCAGAGATCAGTTATGTATTATTCAAAAAATACCTGATTGAAAGATACTTTCAGCCTAATTGGTATGGCTCACTTGATTTTGGCTTGATCCCCAGGAGAGGGCAGGCAGGAGGTGACCACCACCATTGATGTTACTTTTATTGTTGTTGTTAATCCTTTTTTCCATTGATTTTAGAGAGTGAAAGGGAGGGGGTGGGGAGAGAGGAGAGAGAGAGAGAGAAACAACAATGTGAAAGAGCCACATTAATTTGTTTCCACATGACCCCAACTGGAGCAGGGAACCTGCAATCTAGGTATGTGCCCTTGGGTTCATGGGATGATGCTGCAACCACTGAGTAACACTGGCCAGGGATGATATTTCTATCTCTCTTTCAACCGCCCCCTTTCCCTCTACTTTCCTCTCTTTAAAGTCAATTAAAACACATTTTTAAAAAGAGACAACTTCATTTCTTTGTTTATGATCCAAATTATATGTATTTTTTTATTTTTCAATTACAGTTTACATTCAGTGTCTCAGGTGTACAGCATAGTTGTTAGACAGTCATACACTTTACAAAGTGACATCTTCATTTGTGGTTTTTATTTAAACCACCAGCAGACATCATAATAGTTATTCTCAGTCTAAGCAACAACTGTCCTCCCACTATCATGGTATCTTGAAAGGATTTTATGCCTTACCTGAGGCATATAATCTACATTGATGAGTGACCTGATACAGCAGAAGGATGAAGAGGTCAGTCTCAGAGTCAAACTACCTGAACTTGTAGCCTGGCTTTGCTACTTATTTTTTGGGTCACCTTGGGCAAGTTTTATATCTCCTCTCCATCTTGGTTTCCTTATTTGGCATGGATTTGTTGTGAGAATTCAATTAGATGATTCACATAAAGTACTTAAAATGGTGCCTAGTACACTCAATGTTCAGTAGATATTAGTGATTATTAGTTATTCTTGTCTAGCTGCAGAAGGTGTGTCAGCCACCTAGAGTTCTAGACACACTCTATACCCTGAATTTTGGGCCTGCACTCTGAAACAGAGACTCTTACTCTACCTTATGGGCCTGCAGAAGGTAAACACTGCTTCCTTCTGTGTGGCCATATGTGGAAGGACAGTGACCATCCTGCTGTGCTATGAAGCTGGAGCATGAAGCAGTGAGTGTGGGCCAGGGATGCAAACTTGCCCAAGTTCAGATGAACATCAGTCATCCAAGATAAAGTCCACAACATGACCTCAGTCTACATTTGTTTCCTCTTTCTTTGCTATTTCCTTTTTAATGAAACACTAGTACAAACTAGTTATCTGACCCAGCCAAAGTCCAGTACAAATACTTGGGACTGGAATGTGTTGTGATCACCATAACCTGTGAGAACAGCTTAGTGATGAACTCCTTGAAGTAGATGTCAAGAAATTATCTTGTTCCTAAATCTGAGACAACACTGTTTGGAGAACTTCTGGAAAATTACTTCCTTCCTGGATTTGGATGTTCTCACCTTAAACTCTGAAAAATAACATTCATTTCTATTCTACTGTCAGTGAATGGAATATCTAAGAGCACTCCAAGAGTAACCCCCAAACAGTAGATGAATGTAAGGGAATAAAACTCTTCCTGATTTGGTAACTTCTCAAACCTGTCATTCTGTTTCCATGATAAACTAAATTAACAAAGAAATTGGATGAGTTTCTGGCATCAAAAACAAAGAATTCAGAAAGAGGATCCTATAGTATGAGGGAAGACATTATTGAATATGGAATCACTTTCAGGGTAGGATAACTTTAAATAGGAATTATTTTGTTAAAAATTCCTGTGACTTGACTTAAGATTACAAAATGAAAAACTCAGATTATCCTGAGAACCCTCCATAAGAATATCAGTGATTTTACAACTCTCATCCAAGACCTCTTGAATTTTTGGTTAATCAGAATAACACAGATTTGTTTACTCTCAGAAGTCCATGAAAATTCTAATACAAATATTTCTTTCTAAATTGAAATATATTTAACATAAAACATTGTGCAAATTTTAGGTATTTAGCATGCTAATTTGGTAGATTTACTAATATATTTTGTAATATACTTGTCATTGTAACAATAATTATCACCTCTGTCTATCATGTTACATTATTATCCTTTCTACTTAGTGGTTGAAATAATTAAGTTCTAGTTTCTTAGCAAGTTTAAAGATTATAATTCAGTGTTGTCTATATTCACCGTACTGTGCATTAGATCTCTAGGGCTCATTGCACCCTTAAACATCTGTCCTAATAGAAATATTTCTGAAGGCATTTTTTATCACAGATGAGAGACTAACTCTTGTTAATGAAGGAATAAAAATAATAGTAAGCAATAGACTAGCATATCCTATATAATAATAGACAAACCTGGTAATTAACCATAGCTCCGACATGCTTCCCATTGGCTAATCAGGGTAATATGCAAATTAACTGCCAACCAAGATGGCGGTCGGCAGCCAGCAGCTAAAGCGAACAGGAGGCTTGCTTGCTCTAGTGATGGAGGAAGCCAAGGTTCCCCGCCTGCTGCTGCCGGCCTCTGAGCTTGCACTCTAAGAAACAATGAAGGCAACAAAGTTTCAATTATAGAAGATAAATAAACCCCAGATACCTGCTTTCAGCCAGCCGTGGCCATGGAGCTGGAGGGAGCAGGAGGCTTGGGTTGCCCCTGGCAATAGAGGAAGCTAAGCTTTCTGCCCGCCCTGGCCAGCTCTGAACTCCACTCAAAGCTACAAAGTTTCAATTATAGAAGGTAAATAAATCCCAGAAGAAAAAAGAAGAAAAAAAGAGGCTGGGAGCTTCTATCGCCTGGGTCTTGGCCAGCCTAAAAACGGCCCTCAGCCCCTCACCCAGACTGGCCAGGCACCCCAATGGGGACCCCCACCCTGAAGCAACAAGATGGTGGCTAATTTGCATACTGAAGGCAGGTGTCAGCGGGCAAGGCTGTCCGCGATCCAGGACCGGATCTATGACCCTGCTGGGTGGGGGGCAGCACTTGAGGCTGCCTGCAGTCTGGGACCCGGATTCGTGACCTGGCGGGCGGGGGGCAGTGCTTAAGGCTGTCTGCTGTCCCGGGACCCAGATCCGTGACCCTGCCGGGCAGGGGGCAGCACTTGAGGCTGTCCGTGGTCTGGGACCTGGATCCATGACCTGGTGGGCGGGGGGCAGCACTTGAGGCTGTCCACTGCCTGGGACCCGGATCCATGACCTGGTGGGCGGAGGGCAGCGCTTGAGGCTGTCCGTGGGCTGGGGGCCCTGTCT
>NW_006293313.1:1863810-1865010 GCF_000327345.1 Myotis davidii
AGGGTTGCCAGCAGCCACGGAGCTGCAGCGAGCAGAAGGTTTGGTTGCCCCAGTGATGGAGGAAGCTAAGGTTCCCACCTGCCCCAGCCGGCTCTGAGCTCCACTGAAGGCAACAAAGTTTCAATTATAGAAGATAAATAAACCCCAGATACCTGCTTTCAGCCAGCCGTGGCCATGGAGCTGGAGGGAGCAGGAGGCTTGGGTTGCCCCTGGCAATAGAGGAAGCTAAGCTTTCTGCCCGCCCTGGCCAGCTCTGAACTCCACTCAAAGCTACAAAGTTTCAATTATAGAAGGTAAATAAATCCCAGAAGAAAAAAGAAGAAAAAAAGAGGCTGGGAGCTTCTATCGCCTGGGTCTTGGCCAGCCTAAAAACGGCCCTCAGCCCCTCACCCAGACTGGCCAGGCACCCCAATGGGGACCCCCACCCTGAAGCAACAAGATGGTGGCTAATTTGCATACTGAAGGCAGGTGTCAGCGGGCAAGGCTGTCCGCGATCCAGGACCGGATCTATGACCCTGCTGGGTGGGGGGCAGCACTTGAGGCTGCCTGCAGTCTGGGACCCGGATTCGTGACCTGGCGGGCGGGGGGCAGTGCTTAAGGCTGTCTGCTGTCCCGGGACCCAGATCCGTGACCCTGCCGGGCAGGGGGCAGCACTTGAGGCTGTCCGTGGTCTGGGACCTGGATCCATGACCTGGTGGGCGGGGGGCAGCACTTGAGGCTGTCCACTGCCTGGGACCCGGATCCATGACCTGGTGGGCGGAGGGCAGCGCTTGAGGCTGTCCGTGGTCTGGGACCCAGATCTGTAACCTGGCAGGCGGGGGCCAGTTCTTGAGGCTGTCCGCAGTCCCAGGACCCGGATCTGTGACCCTGCCGGGCGGGGGGCAGTGCTTGAGGATGTCCGCGGTCCCAGGACCCGGATCCGTGATCCTTCCCGGCGGGGCGGCAGCTCACATAGGGGCAGATCGGCGGGGTTGGGCAGGGCAGAATGCCTGGCTTCCACCCAGCCCCAGTCACTCTGGGCAGGTGAGCAGCGCAGAGAGCCTCTGGACAGGGGAGGCAGGTGGGCGGAGGGCAGCCTGTACTCCCCACATGGCAGTGTGACAGCTGTGAGCACGCCAAGCGGAGCCTGCAGGCTGAGCTGAAGTAGCGCCTGCAGGCCATCAGCGCCCAGGAGTGGCTGCACAAGATCCGCCTCCTAGC
>NW_006293313.1:1865174-1866597 GCF_000327345.1 Myotis davidii
CCCCTGACTGAGCCTCTCTTGCTTGGGGCCTAGCGCACTCCTGCCGGGCAGCGGGTGACAGGACGTGCTTTCCAAATTAATGAGAGAAAACATTGATTCTCCTGCTGCGCACGAAGGTGGAAAGTGAAGTGGGGAGGCATGTGGGGAGTGAGCGAGATTCCCTGTCTGGGGGTGCCAGCTCTGCTTTTGCTTTCTTTCACCACTGACTAGAGATATACTGGGTGTCCCCCCAAAATGTATACCACATTTGAATACCTACTAATTCCAATGGTTTTAAGCATAAGAAAGAAACAACAATGGAGCTGTTATCTGTTAAAAGTGTGGGCACAAACAGGTAGTTGGACATTCCCTGAGGGGTCTCAGATTGGAGAGGGTGAAGGCCAGACTGAGGGCCCCCCCCCACCCCGGTGCACGAATTTTGTGCACTGGGCTACTAGTCTCTTTATAATTTATAAGTAAGTCCTTTTATATACATTACCTCATTTAATTTTCACAACACTGTGAAATAGTTATGACAGATATAATCATTCCAATTTTTATACATGAGAATTCAGAAAGAAGAGGAATCAGTAGACATGACAGAGAATGAATGGCTACTCATTCATTTCTCCATCCATCCATTCAACAACTGCTAGCAAATAATTACATGCACCAAGCTCTGAGAGGATATAGCAATAAACCAATTCTTTACAAAACCTATAGCTTAATTAACATGGCTGACAGTTAAAGAGATAATGACAATAAAATAGATGTTGTGGTGTGGATCTCTGAAGTCCAAGAGCAGAGAACCCTACTTTAAAGGTTGGAGAAGGCCTCCTTAAGGAACTTACATTTCAGCTAAGAGGAGTAAGGCGTTAGCCAGATCAAGTGGAAGTGGGGATGAGTACTCCTGGGACAGGGAGCATCATGTCCCAAGGACCAGAGGTGAGTGAAGACTTATCAAGAAACCAAAAGGATTTGGGCATGACGAGTATAAAATGCAAGATGGAAAAGTGTGTATGCCTTTTTTGAGACACCCTGTATATTAGAGGTCAAGGACCAGGGAGAGTTTCAGGAATATAGTCAGTCACAATCCTACAAAGACATTAAAGATTAAGATAACTGAGAATAGGCCATTGAAGATGTCATGGATGACTTTACCATTTTCAGCTTGGTGGTAGAGGTGGAACACAAGGTCCATACATGATTGAAAGACAAGAAAGTAGAAGCAAAGGGTGTCTAGACTATGATTTGAAAGGTTTAATTCCCTGATTGCTAGAGTTGATAGACAGGTCAAAGGAAGGTTTTTCAAGATAGAAAAATTTAAGCATGTTTGAAGGCACAGAAGAGAGGTTGAGTATAAAAGCAGAAATTAAAGATGTCATGAAGTCATTAAAGATTAAGGAAGTGGTAATACACAGCATGGTGACTGACTATATATATA
>NW_006293313.1:1867373-1909669 GCF_000327345.1 Myotis davidii
GTTGACCAGTTGCTATGACGCACACCGACCACCAAGGGGGCAGACGCTCAATGCAGGAGCATGCCCCCTGCTGGTCAGTGCGCTCCCACAGCAGGGGCATCACTCAGCTGACCAGTAGGCACCAGATGCCGGGCTCACAGCTGGCGAGCGCTGCTGCAGTGGCACGAGCCTCTCCCACTCGGGACTAACTGGGCGTGAGCCCATAGCAGGCGCAGCGGGGCCAGGATGAGCAGGAGTGGTGTGGTACCAGGCCCGGGCTCAAGCTCCTCCCTGACCACCTGCCTTGGCCTGATCCCTGCAGGCCACACTGAGGGACCCCACCAGTGCACGAATCAGTGCACCGGGCCTCTAGTAGTTAATAATGCTTTATTGTGTATTAGAAAGTTACTAAGAAAATAGATCTTAAAAGTTCTCATCAGAAGGAAAAAATTTGTATCAATGTGTGGTGATGGGTGTTAACTAGACTTACTGTGGTGATCATTTTTCAATATATACAAATATCAAGTCATGATGTTGCATGCCTGAAACTAATATAATATGTCAATTATATCTCAATAAAAAAGATTAAGGAAGCAGGATACTTTGGAAGAATTATAATGAAATGCTAAGGTGAACAAAAAAGCTGAGGAAAAGATCCATATGCATATTTTTAAAGCCCAAGTACCAAGGCCAATCCTATTCATTGTTCCCTACCTGGCTCTTTAATCTATATTAATTAACACTCCTGAAAAGCATTGTTATTTTAGCACTTGATCTATCTGTAGTAGGACACTTTTATTTTAGACCCAATTCATGCATCTTCATCTTTTAGATGATGTTAAGAATTGTTGTCATATAGCCTTAAGACAACAAAGAATATAAATTCTGGCAAATGAATATATTTTTCTCCATTCCTGTGAAAAGGGAAACTGCTCTCATGCAATAAATGGGTATGGAAAGGCCTTCAAAATCTGAAGTGAGATGAGTCAGGCTGTTTTCTTTCATCATTGTATCAACCATAATAGAAAGTTCTCAGCTCTTTCATAGAGGGCATTATCAATCTTTCTTCAAAAATTATCAGTAGAGACCTGTCATAAGCATTGGCAAGGAAAATAAGCTACCTAACACAGCCTCTCCATGCCACCAACCCAACAACAACAAAATATGCCAGCAATAGTGCCTTTCAAAGTATTATGCAGTTAGATGCCATGGCAGATCCCATCTCAAACTATTTCATAACTTCCTAGATCCGTAGATGCAGATTCTTCTAGTCCTGCCATGGAAAAGTAGACGATGAATCCATGACTTATACAAGCCATAGGCAAAGGATATTGGAAATCAAATTGGTCTATTTTCAGATGCTGCAAAGCTGGGGAGTAATACTCATTCTGAAGATTCACCCAATATTCTAAATATCTTAAACATACTCAAACATTGGGCCAAGACTCAACAATGTGAAATTTAACTGGCACAAAGATTAATGCCCACTTCTAAGGTAAATAACATGAAGAGAAACTACCTGAGGAAAAGTTTAAGATGAGCCAGGATAGGTACTAGCAAAATTAATGCCACTTTAGATATACTAAAGAAGAATAGTGTTTTTATTTGGAGAGCAGCTTATCTCCATGTACCCTTTACCGATGAGCCCCATTCTGAAATCCTTTATTTCAGGTAAGTATAACAACAACTGAAGTGTGAGCAGGGACAGGGTAGCCATGATCACATTTACACACCCATTTTCAGTGTACAAGTCTTTGACAAACTCTATGATATTTATTTTGATCCTCATCCATAACCATCCTATGAGGTAAAATTATTATATTGATATTTATGGATGGTAATGCTGAAATTGAGTTACATTGAGTGCCTTGACCAGGTAGCATGGTTAATAAGTGGCAGAGTCAGGTCATTGACTCCTAGACTGTCACCTGTACAAGTACAGTGTTTGGCCTAGTGAGGGAAGACATAGAAGTTATTGTAACACTCTTCAAATATCAGAAAGACCATTACAGGAGGAAGGAATTAGACTAATCAGACGTGACAACAGTTAGATGTTAAGAGAACTGGATACCAGCAAAGGCTGGATGACTGTCCTTTGAAGGAATAGACAGCTTAAGGAGACAAAGCCAATAAACCAATATAACTAAAAGGGATCAGTAAACTAAACTGTATTTTCTATAAACCTTGGATTTTTAAAAATAAATTCAGAGAAAATCCGTGATCAGGAGTTTGTGCAAACTTTTCCCTTGCTCTTGTTTTTCCTATAAGTCTTTCGATTTTCATTATAAAAGCAGAAGTGGAAAAAAGTGACAGGGAAAATCCTCTAACAGCAACTCTGGAAAAGGAACTACTGATCTTGCTCTCTGCCTACAACTTCAGGATTGCATCAACAGAACCTTCAATGGAACACACCAGTTACTCCCACTCCCACTCCGTGTGAATGGGAGTAAAGGTTGAGAGGCCAAACTTTTTCCAATATACTGTTTCAATTCAGTGGTGCTATATCTTTCCACACTCTTAAAATTTATTCTAATCGTTCAAAATATCATATAAGAAACTAAGTCAGTGCTGGCTCTTTCTACCTAAGCCCATAATGGAGACATAGTAGAGATAGGATCAAACCAGCAGTTAGGAACTTTGCTTCAAATACTATCCTGCTGGGTACTGGCTGACTGGCTTATAGAGCAAGTTTGCATACAGGTTTACATTAGGCAGTGGGGCTCCTGAGGACTGAGGCTCATCAATTAGGATTTAAGAGCAAATATTGTGCAACACGGATTAAGAGCACACACTTTAACATCACTCAGACCTGGTTTAATACAGTTTCCTGCCACTAAGATGTCTCACCTTGAGCATTTTACTAAATTCTTCCAACTTTAGTTCCTTCACATGCTGAAGTTATGGATATGAAAATGCACAGCAGATAATCATGTAAAGTTACCAGCTAAGAGAGTCACTAGTCATAATCCCTATATTTTGAGAAGGCAGATTTTAAAAACTTCAAACAAAATTAGATAGATTTCAATGTAGAACAATCAGAAGATGAACAGTGGATGGGTCAGGAAAGATGGGACTATTAAAAAGAAATTCCTAACACTACAATAGCATATAACCCCGATGAGGAAATAATGGCTTTGCTGATGTCAGTCCATCAGCAAAGACCCAAAAGCATAGACTGGGCACATAACCAAGACAATTTCAAAACAGTGGCACAAACCTCCCAGAATAGAACCAGAAAAACTAGCCCAGAAAGAACTAAAAAAAAAAAAAAAAGATAGATTGCTTCATTTGTGTTTTTTGTGTCTTGTTTGTTTAAAGACCTACAAGGGAGGAATAAGCCTGTATCTTGGGGATAACAGTGTCATCTTGACTTTTATGACAGAGAAACCTGAGTTTGTCAGAATCTGTTCTGCTTTCCTCCAGTTTTTGTCAGTAATATTTATTGAGCACCTGCTATGTCAGGCACTGTACTCAGTGATGGGCCTTTTTATTGAGGAGATGTGATCTTTTCTATCAAGGTATTGATAGTCCAGTAGGAATATGAGCATGCAAATAACTATAAAATATATAAGAAAATATACCTAAAATAGTTATAGTTCTAGAGGTGAGTATGAAATCCAGGGAACACATAACTTTAAAAATACCTAAGTCTGCCTAGGGGTTGGGTGGCCTAGAGGAGGAGTCACAGTAAGAGTGACATTTAGATTGAACCATCGCAGTCAGTGAAATGCTGTGCAAATTGGAAAGGGTAATACAAGAGAACAAGAACATGCCATAACTTACTGTCATTTTGAATGCTTTTAGCTCTACTGACTCTGGTGAATTCTTTTAGTTTCTTTAAAAAAGTTAATAGGATTTCATAATGCCTGGCAAATTTTGCCTACAGTGGAGAACTAGAGAAATTCTAGAAGACTAAACATTGATAAATGTTATTTAGATTTTCAATTTTAAGAGGAAGGATTCAATAAAAGACAGTACTGTGGACTGTTTGAAAGAATTGGCTTGGATTTAGACTGCTAAGGTAAAATTCTGGCTTTGCTCCTTTGTGTCATGTGACCTTAACCAAGTTATTGAACATCTTTGTTCTTTAGTTTCCCCATCTATAAAATCTTACCTAATGATAGACAAACATGCAAAATTGACCATACCTTCGCTATGCTCACCAGCCAATCGGATGAGTATGCAAATTAACCAAAGATGGCAGTTAATTTGCATATGTAGGCACCCAGCAGCAATCAGAGCCTGCAATCAGAGCTGAGGGGTCCCCTGCCCAGGCCTAATGCCTCGGCCACAGGCATTAGGCCTGGGCAGGGGTGGAGCCCGGTGATAGCGGGGAGCAGGGGCAGATCCGGGGATGGTGGGGAGCTGGGGGTCCCCTGCTCAGGCCTAACGCCTTGGTCAGAGGCATTAGGTCTGGGCAGTGGTGGAGCCAGCGATGGCGGGGAGCAGGGAGGGAGCCGGTGATGGTGGGGAGCAGGGGCCGAGCTAGCGATCACGGGGAGCAGGGGCGGATCTGACGATTGCAGGAGCTGGGGGTCCCCTGCCCAGACCTAATGACTTTGCCAGAGGCGTTAGGCCTGGGCAGGGGCCAAGCCGGCAATTGGTGTGAACTACAGAGGAAACACCTTTTCTGACTGCTGATTGGTTAAGGTCCCTGTATGCCACTGGTAATATTCTTAGTAACTTGGGGAATAAGAATCCAATAAGGTGATCTAGGGTTTCTTACCACACTCCTGGAGAGAAAAAGGAAGGTCCGCTGCTGGAGGGCTAAGAAATGTCATATCCTGCCCTAGCTGGTTTTGCTCAGTGGATAATGCCTCGGCCTGCCCACTGCAGGGTCTGGGTTCAATTCTGACTAAGGGCATGTACCTAGGTTGCAGGCTCCTCCCTGGCCCGGGCCCAGGTCAGGGCTCATGCAGGAGGCAATCAATCAAAGTGTTCCTCTCACTTTGATGTTTCTCTCTGTCTTTCCCTTTCTCTTCCACATTCTCTAAAAATCAATGGAAATATATCCTCAGGTGAAGATACCAAAAGGAAGGGAGGGAGGGAGGGAGGGAGGGAAGAAAGAAAAGAAAGAAAGAAAGAAAAATGTCTTATCCGATGAAAGACACATCTTGAAAATGCCTGAAGAAAGTTGTCATTATTTCATGGTGAAGGGACTGGAGTCCATGTTGATAAAAACACCTTGGTGGCTGTGGTGACTGGCAGTGGCTGCAGCAGCGGAGTGATGGGGCTGGTGCCTTCCCCTGATCAGCCTGGTCGCCTCCCATAAAGGGAGGCCAGACTGTGGCTTAGGCCCGCTCCCCAAGGGGAGCAGGGGAAGGGCCTAAGCTGTCAGTAGGACATCCCTGAGGGCTCCCAGTATGTGATAGGGGGCAGGCTGGGCTGAGGGACCCCCCTCCAGTGCACAAATTTTTGTGCACTGGGCCTCTAGTGGGAGAATAAGAGGATATTCTTATATCTATGTAGTGAGGGTTACATAGAAAGTGCTTAGAAGACTGTGTAGCACCTGGAGAGCTCTCAATAACTATGAGCTGCTTTATAATTCTACAAACTACAGACCAAAGTGGTTGGTCACAAAATAGAAAGTTTCAAAGAGTCTTAACACAGAAAAGGAAGTGGTGATATTTAGGACCAGGATGGGTTCATCTATAAATCATTTTAGAGCCTCATGCATTTCTTGTTTGGCATTCATGTTTTACTAGTACAGAAAGGGAATTTTGAGATCTAATGTGGATTTTACTAAGGAGTTTTGCCATTCTTGAAAAAAAAAATGGAGAAATGCATACAAGTGTACTGCTTGATGTTCTGAGTAGGCATGCTCGTAACTGTGTTGATTGAAGAATCTTGCGGAGTTACCCAGGAAGGAAAGGAATGCTCACAGAAGGCTTTGGTAATACACAGATAAGGAACTAAGCGAGATACGAGGGAAACAAAGTGAAGACATATTCCTGTTCTCAAGGAGGTTATGGTAGGTTAGAAAAAAACAGATGTTTATACAAATACTTATGATTCTAACAAGTATATATCCAATACCCTAGTGGCACACAGGACAGTTGTCAATTCTTTTTAGGGAATTGTGGAAGGCAGAGGTCCCAGGGAGGAAGATATGTGGACTAGTTTTGAGGCTGCTTTGTTGACCTCATCAAATGATTTTGTAAAACACCCTCTTATGTTATTTCAATGAGGAAACCTTTAAAGTACACCTTATTGTTTTAATGAAAATAATTGAGTCCATGTGTTACTAAAACAAATCAATCTAAAATATTAAAAAATGTGTTTAGTTACAACTAAAACCATTATTATGACCACCATGTGTCATTACTCGACATCCATGTTTCCTCCCTACTGCGCCTCTGGTGAGGCCTCTTTGCTCCCTTTTGCTGTGACCACTCCTCACCTGGCCAGCTCAGTAGCCTTCAGGGTGGTCTCGCTCTGCCTCGCCCAACCTTGTTCTCCATGCCACCTGAGCTATCTCCTCTGAAACAGATCTCATCAAGTCATAAACTTCTAAAATAAAAAGTTCAAAGCCCCTAATAGGAAAACACAGATGCCTTGGAGTATTACTGTAGCAGCCTAGAATTTGGTCCGATGTTAGTTCTCACCTCTTACCTCCACATGGCACTTTCCCCAGGTCATAGGGCCATCCATGTTCTCGTCCACACTTCAGTGTCTTTGCTCACATCTGGCCCTCTGCTTGGAGGCCTACCTCCTACTTTTCATCACACATGAATTCAAACACTTCCCTGTCTCTCATTTCTTATTCCTTTATTACAGCCCAATGCTTATCAGGGCATTTGCTTTGTTCTGTATTGTATTAAATGATTTGGAACAAGGACAGGGCTAGGATGGGGACAATCCTGATTCTGATCCCTGTATTACTCTTTCGCCTCCCTGTGTCTCAGTTTCCCCATTTGGAAATGAGAGATTTGGGGTGACTTATCTTTGCTCTATAATTCTGTGATATGAATCCACATCTCTTACTAGATGTAGCTTCTTAAACCACGATGTCTTATACATCTCCACATTATCTGTGGCACCTAACTGCACTTGGTACCTAGGAAAAACTTGAGAAATATTTGGGGAGTATATAGGTGAATGAATGAATGAATGAATGAATAGATATTTTCTTTATATAAAATAAAGTGAGCCACCATTATGTTTATATTTTAAAGTATATTTAACCCCGAGAGTGCTGGGGAGCGGGATCGCGCTCCTCCTGTCTTTTGCCAAAAGTGCTGGGAGTGCTATCAAAGCTTCGAAATGGTGTCCAGTTCTAAGTCTGCTTTTATTAGTGATGATGATATTGCTAAATATGTCAATGTAGTAAAGGTTTCCTTAAGTTTTTGAATATGTAACTTCATTTACTTGCGATTTATAATTTTTTTCCTAAACTGCTGTAAAATCAGCAAAAATGCCTTGGCAATTTTAGCATAGTTCCTAGGATATTGGTTGGCACTCAAAGGATTAAACAAAATATATCCTCCATTTAACTATGTTTCTAGAGAAGATCTATTTTAAAAAGGCAACCAGCCAGCCATATAGATTAAAGCTTTTCAATATTCATTATTCCAAGCACTATGAAAACATCAGTATGCACATATATAAAGTGTGAAGAGGCTGAATATGTACTTAGTTGCTAGAAGGAACTCATTGATGCTAAAAACAAAACAAACAAACAGACATTTAAGATAGAGAAAAGACTATCTAACATAGCTACAAAAATAATTGGCGGCTATTGAACTTTCTGTTACCAAACACTGAGCTGAACTCTTTTTATGCATTCTTATTTTAAGCCTTAAACTATTCTATGCAATAGAAGTAATTATCCTTATTTTACTGATGAAAATAAATTGCTCAAACTCACAGTATAAGTAGCAGAATCAGGATTTAAATTTAGGTTTAAATCCAAACCCATCTCCTAACCACAGCACTCAATGGTCTCCCCTGAGATCATACAACTTGGAAAATAGCAGATGGTTTCAAATATCTTGAAAAAACATCTGAGAGAATTGATGGGCCTCATTTTGTTAAAAGGAAAGATCCATCCATCTACACTAACTCAAGGAGAAAGGGTGTTTGTTAAAATTATTTCCAAGGCCCAGAACAGGAACTGAAATTACACCAGAAACGAAAGCATCCCTTGGCATTGACCATTTCCAACTTTTCTTTCCATCAAGTTCATGGCCTTTTCCTTCCCCTCTTCTCTTCATTCAGCAGCACTTGCTTTTTCTCTCATATCAGCTTTAATCTTCCTGCCTATCAATAGCTCCGTGGGACTGACTTCCTCTCCACTGCTAGATGGTAGTTTCCTTTATTCTAGATCAAAGTCTTAAAAAGGGAACTGGATTTGCACAGCTCATTTTATACACAAGATTAACTCGTGTGTGTCTTCAGCA
This sequence comes from Myotis davidii, assembly GCF_000327345.1. Taxonomy (NCBI): domain Eukaryota; kingdom Metazoa; phylum Chordata; class Mammalia; order Chiroptera; family Vespertilionidae; genus Myotis; species Myotis davidii. Next base: position 1,875,752 of record NW_006293313.1, read on the forward strand.
CTCTGCGGGGAAGAGGGTACCTCAACATTAATATCCCGTCTGACTGCCCAGTAGATGCCTCTCTCTCTCCCTTAGCCCTGAGATTACCCACTCTCCACCATTCCACACCTCTTTTTTCTTTTCACAACCAATTTCTACAAAGAGTATAACTTGTTGTCTCACCTTTCACTTACTGTTCATCTGGCAGCTCTATTTCCCTTTTGTTCCTCAGTCCTTGAAAGCTGGATTCCACCCCCCTCCATTATGCCCTGAAAATGATCCAGCTGGCATCATCAACAATTATCTACCAGCAAAATCCAATGAGAAATTTTCAGTCCTTGTAGTATTTGACTTGGAGTTTCTTATATTATCTATCATCCCCTCATTCTTAGTCTCTCATAGCCTATTGCTACGGACCCACTCTTCCAGCTGACCTCATTGGTCGGAGCTGCCTTTCCATAGGATTCCTTTCCAGTGCCTGTCCTCAGGTGTTGGTGTTTCCCAGGGCTCAGTCCTTTGTTCCCTTTACACTCCAAACCCTTTCAGGTGATTGCATCCACATCAGTGACACCACCCTAATGACTGCTGACTTTCAAATATTTGTCCCATCTCATGTGACACCTGAATTCCAACTACTTATTAGTCATGCCCACTGAGATATTCCTACAAACATCTCAAACTATGCATTTATAAAACTTAACTCATTATCTCATCCAACCCAAACTTTCCTTCCCTATCCCCGACCATGAAAACACCACCACCATCCTCCTCAGTGTACCAAATAGGTCCTTTCTTTTTCTTCATACCTCACCTCAACTCAATCACTGTACTGTATTAGTTAAGACCCTGATTTCAAGCCCTACCTGATTTGGCTCAGTGGATAGAGTGTCAGCCTGTGGACTGAAGGGTCCTGAGTTCGATTCCACCCAAGGGCACATGCTTTGGGGTGCAGGCTCGATCCCCAGTGGCAGGCATGCAGGAGGCAGCGGATCAATGATTCTCTCTCATTATTGATGTTGTTTCTATCTCTCTCTTCCTCTCCCTTCCTCTCTGAAATCAATAAAAAAATAAAAAAGACTGATTTCAATTAATAGAAACCAATTGAAGCTAGCTGAGTGGGGGAAGAAGAAAGTGGGATTTGTCATAAAGGTCTAGAGGTTCTCATAAAATCCAAAGACAGGAACATAGCTGGACCCTTATGGGTCAAGAACAGTTCAGTAGGGTTTCTTCCCATCTTTCACTTCTCCTTTTCTCAGCGTATCCCTCTCGTTCTTCTGTCTCAGCCAAATGGACTTTCTCTGCTTCTCCGACCACTTTACAGGAGGAATATAAGCTACCATAGCTCCCAAATTTTGATCTTTTCCAGTCAAGAAACCACCTCAGGGTAGTTAATCCTGGAAAAGTCAATTCTGGCTAAGAAAATGGTCTTACATGGTGAAAATAAGACTGCTCAACCCACCCCTGTGGATAAGGAAGTCTGATAAGGAAACTATTATGAGCTTGGCAGAAACCCCAATGGTACCTACCACAATCACTAAAGTCTGATGATTCTATGTCATAATTTTTTTTTCTCAATCTATTCCTTATCCTCATCACCAAAGCCATTGTCTTTGGTCGGGTTCTCCTTCTTTTCTTTCATGGACTAATATACTTCCATTAGAGCAATTATCAGATACACAATCCTCTGATCATTGGTTTACCTATCTGGTTCGCTGATGAACTATAAACTGCTTAAGAACAGGCATTATATCTCTGCATTTTTATATCCCCTCTGGGTACCTACTATAATCTCCGGGATATAATTGGCCCCAGGAAATATTTGTTCATTGTTTGGTATGTGGCCATTATTCATTTGGATCCTCTACCTAACCACTCTGGCTTGGACTCCATGGCTACCAATAACTGTCTGGTTAGAATTTAAATTCCCAGACAATGCTATTTATAACTCTCTGCCTTCTGCATTTTGTTATGCAATTCCTGAAAGATTTATAAACTCTAAGACTGATAAAATTTAGTTTTTGACCGTATAACCTGAAGACTAGACTTCAGATATGATAATTTCACCATTCTGAAAATAATCTCTCTAAAAAGCCTTGTTGAAGAGGCAAGTCACAATGTAAGGTAGCATCTGACAACACCTATGATTGAAAACACAGTCCGTATTTCCAAAAATATTCATTTGAAATAATAACAAATTCAAAGTTCTAGACACTTAATAATGCCTTTACCAAGGGACAGTGTGTGCATTCCGAAATCTCACATATTACTAAATTCTTTCTTGCTCTATAGAAAATGTGAGGAAAAATCCCCACAGAGATATGACTTCAAGTTCATGAGAAATCAGTTTTCTTTAATGTATCTGCCATAAAGGGTGACACATAATACAATAACATTGTTCTAAGAATCATTTTTGGAGAAGATGCACATAGTGTTCCTAATACAAATGAATAATAAAAAGCCAGGCATCGCGACCAGAATAACCAATGACCAGTTGCTATGAGGTGCATTGACCACCTCTTGGTCCCTCCTCCCAGCCCGCAGGCTCCCATTGCTGAATGGCCAATAGGGAACCATGGGAACCAGGCTGAGTGTCAGCAGAGCGGGACTGGGGACTGGACTCGCGTGGCAGCGGCAGCGGCACGGAGGGTCGCAGGGCAGAGGCAGTGTGGTGGAGCATCCCAGGGCTTCACGTCGCAGGGCTCGCGGGGCAGCAGCAGTGGCAACCAGCGTCACGGACTGTCCCAGGGCAGTGGCAGTGTTGCAGAGAATTCCAGGGCGGCAGCAAGCAGTGTTGCAGAGCAGCGCAGGGCAGCGGACATGGCCCTGATTGCAGGGTAGGCCTTAGGGACCCTACAAGCACATGATTTCATGTGCTGGGTGTCTAATCTAAACTAGCAGAAGAGAAACATGCAAATTGGTGTCACTCCGCTACACCCATGGTGTCACTCCACTCCGCTACTCAGCCAATCGGATGAGTATGCAAATTAACCAAGGAAAGATGGTGGTTAATTTGCATACACCAGCATGGAGCAGAGACTGAAGGCTCCGGCCGGAGTGAAGACTGAAGACTGAAGAGGCTTGGCTTCTCTGCTGGGGCCGGCCAAAGGCCTGGATCCCGGGTGCTGGAGGAAAACCCGTGCCAGCAGCCAGGGGAAGGAAGGCTTATTGTGTGTTGTTCTATCCCTTGAGTGGTGGCCACGGAGCTGGAGGCTTGGGTTGCCCCTAGCGATGGAGGAAGCCAAGCTTCCAGCCCACCCTGACCGCCACTCAAGGGAGAGAACAACATGCAGGCGCATCCAGGAGCCTGAGAGGTCAACACAGAAGGGCACCTGCTCCAAGCCTCCCCGTGTGGCTGGGGGCAGGCTCCCAGTGTGTGTGCACACACACACATGCACACGTGCACACACACACATACACAGAGCGGCTGCTCCGAGCCTCTGCTGCTAGACTGTGGCTTAAGCCGTCAGTAGGACATTCACTGAGGGCTCCCAGACTGTGAGAGGGGGCAGGCTGAGCTGAGGGACCCCCACCCCCTAGTGCATGAATTTTGTGCACCAGGCCTTTAGTATATAATAAGAGCCAAAGGCACTTAAAATTTGGTGAAAGCATTCCTATGGTAAAGCAAGCTAATGGGCTCTAGGATACCACTTCCTAGGGAAGCAAGGATAATGAAAAGATGGCCATCATGATGGTATGGTGGTGTGGGTACAACGGGGATAGCAGCCAACTTTCACTGAGTACTTTTGATTTAGGTACCTAGGATGTTTCATATATTACTGTATTTAGTTTTAAAAAACCTAGACGAATGGAAGTGAGCACACAATTTTGAGAGGCTATTTGCAACATATGTCTTGCTGATCATTCTAACCAAGAACCAGGGTCACATCTTTTTTGTTCATTCCCTTCAATATTTGTTGAATTATTTCAGTGATCCAAGTATGATTTTGGTTGCTAATGATAGAGCATTGAATAAGTAAAATACTTTTATCTTGGGCCTTACCTTTTCTTGAGAAGGAGGTAGAACAAAAGAGATGTTAAATAAACATCTCTATGGGAAAAACAACAAAGTTTAAAAACGTAGGAATAAATTCAAATTTTTAATAAAAAGAAAATCAATAGCTGCCACCATTTTAATATCTACTATGTATCAGGAATTTTACATATATTGGTTGGTATTTTAAGTCTGTTCTAAAATTATTATTTGGTTTAGCAAATATTTAAATTTCAAGTATATGTCAGGCATTGAATAAACAAAACAAACAATAAATTGAGTCTCAGAGTGGGTAGATATTTTCTCCAAGATCCAAATAAGTAGTAAATGGCAAAATTTGGGATTTGAAAACAAGTTTGTTTGATCACAAAGGTAGAAGCAGAATAACCAGTTAGGAAGTTTCTGAAATAATCTTGGAGGCATGGACCAAGAGTCATAGCAGAAAAGAGGTCGATTCTCTTTGTAGGTACGACCATATGACTTCTTCACAGGATAAATGGGTGAATGGCAGGAGTCCAGAGTGACTATATGACTCAGATGTTTTTAGTCCATGTAATATAATTAAAATGGGGGCGGGAGCTCCAAGAAAAGCTGGTTTGGGGAAACTAAGAGATTCATTTTGGACATGTTGAACTTGAGATGTTCATTATACCTCAAATGTGAAATTGTTGAGCAGACATTTGGATTTGTAAGTCTGGGGGAAAGGAGAGCAACTTGGATTAGAGATAAATATTTGAGGGTTGATGGGTAGATAATGTGGTATTGGTTGTGGCAAGGCTTGTATGCCTTAGATGGCCAAGGTTCAAGTGACAAGGATGCCATTAAGTTATGAAAAGTGAAGAGCCTGACCTTCGTTCAGATTCCAATAGAGGATAGAAGGCCACTTGCTTTTGTGATGAGAGATGAGTTATGGTGAGTCTCATGGGGATCACCAACTTCGTTTTTGTTGTTTTGCTTTTTATTTTGTTTATTTGTTTAGAAGCTTTGACTTTTTAAATATTTGGAGAAATAAAGTTGCATGCCATAAAATAGTGATTCCTAAACTGTAGTGTGCATAAGAATAACTGTGAGTCAGAGTTGGTTACAAAGTTGATTCCTAGGCCTCATTCCTAAACATGTTTATGCAGTAGACTGTAAAGGGAGTATAGGGATCACTTTTTCTTTCAAGCATGCTGGGAAAATATGTTCTTAAGTCTAACTTTTTTGAATAATAATTTTTTCTCCCTCTGCCTTTGCATTAAGCCTTTATTTTATTGCTCCTGTGATGATGGTTTGGGGCTGTTGTACTTCTACATTTTATTAGAGGTCTCCCAGATCCCTTTTAGACTTAGATTAGATTCAGATCACTGGATGTTAGAGTGGGACTCTTCCTGACTCAGTTTTACTCAGGCATAATATGATGGGTACCTGGATATAAAAATGAGAGTAAGACATTTGCCACCACCAGTGTGCAGAATTCACAAAAGGAATGAGGCTCCCTTCCCCATGGCTCTTAGGATACTTTAGCTGGACCAAGATCCTAAAAGGAGTGGGGAGAAGGAGAGGTTGTGATAACATTTATAAAAAGAGAGCTGTGGCCATGTGTGAGTCCTCACCCATGCCCTTTGCAAGGGAGATGAAAAGCAGTGAAACTTTCTACCTTAAGCCTGATAGGAGGACTTCAAGGGAGACCTAAAAAGAGCTTTGAAATATATTTCTTGCAATAGAGATATAGAGAACTGGTGCCTCTATCAGCAGTTTAGAGTCTGACTCCACCTGGAAATCTGGGGAGAGAGGCCAACTCCTTGGCAGTAGAGGTGGGAGAATCTTGCCACATTGAGCTCATATTCTCTGAGTTTATAGGGCCAAGGCATGTGCACAGATTTCCTGTGGATAGATGTGGGACTCACAGGAGAGTCATGACCAGTGGAGTGACCCCAAAATATAGAGATGTCCTTTCAGATCAGGAAAAGTGTACCTGTCAGGGCATCATTTATAATTTCTTCTTAAAGCCAGTCCTCAGACCCCCCACCATAAGTCAGTCAGGTTTTTGCTTCTACATAAAAAATGTCCTCCCACCCCTACAAATGAAATTGCTTTTTTGATATAGAACACACAAATACAGGAATTTCTTCTTCAAGATACAGATATACTTCCTCTAAGGAGTTAGTCTTCTCCATCAAATGCACAAGACTACATCACTTTTCAATTAACGGCTATCTTCAGAAGCAGAGACTTAACCCTGCAGGGATGTATCACACTATAGGTTAGTTTTGATGGGGCAAAATAGAAGGTAATAACAGTTAGTGTGAGAAGGATTGATGACGAGATTGAGTGGGGTGGAGTTGAGGTGGGTGGAAGTCAGATAGTGAACTTGTCTCACTAACCCATTAGATATTGGGTTACAACCAAAAGCTAATGGCATCCAGCTCTTACTTCAGCCTAACACTTGCCAAGCAGTGTTACATATACACAAGGAATCTTCAGATGTGTCCTCCTGTTCTCTAGCTCACTAACTGTAGTTTGATAAGCCACAGATAAGTCAGTCACAGTCCACTTACCAAGATACATTTTATTATAGGTTTAAAAGATAAGTAACTATTTGAGGAAACAGTATGCATTGAAAACAAAAGCTGAAGTTACAACCCCAGGGCCCTCCGAAGATCATCTGTTGGTAGTTATCTCTCTGGTTGTAGCTGAGGAGACCTCTCCTCGCCCTGAGAAATCACTACCAAGTGAGGATTTTGCTGGGAATATAATTTCACTCGTTCTCTTGTCTGCCTTGATTGCCTCAGGAATGAGGCAGAAGCAAAGAGGAGTCATTACGAAGGAGAGTTTTACAAACAGTGGTGTGCTGGTGAATGGGCTCTCAAAAAAAACACAAATCCCCCAAAAAACACCACACACACACACACCTGATTGGTAGTGTTTGCCCATTCCCATGGTATAACTAACCCCACCATGGTCAATTTGGCAATATTTAATAACCACATTGAAAAACTACCAAAAATTTAACCATCAGCTCTCACAAATGAGTGCCAACCCATTCCAGCAGACTGTTGCTTATAAATTAATAACGATCAACTCCACCAAGTTTCCATAAATAAAAGTGATATAACTTTAATTTCCTGAGAAGATACACAAATGCAAGATGGACAAGGCATGGTGTTTAGAAAAATACTAAGAAACAACTTGGCCTCAGGTTCAACCTGTTCCCAGAGAATTTTTGTTATACACAATACAAATATACTTAAGTTAGCTTTATATGTGACACTATTAACATAATGCAGCTTTATATAAATATCCATAAATATTTTAAATTTGGTTAACATATACTCATATTATATAGATATCAAAAAGAACCAACAAGTAGCATATTAATTGAACAGAGTTCCAAACTTTAGCAGGCTGGCATTGAGTTGAGTTTGTACACATTTGACTAAGACAGGCTCTTCAAAGTGAGGAAAGGGATTTGGTTGGAGTAAGCCCTGAGCAACACCCCTGTGCCCCCTGCTCCAAGTAGAGAAAGGAAAAGAAGATTGTCAAGAAAGGAAAGACCTGTTACAGCTTTCCTCCACCCACTTTGGGCTGAACGGGAGTACACTTCCTGAAAATTGAACCTGCTAAACTTTATCATCTGTAACATGATGGCAGAAATACCAACTCTAAAGCTAAGGCGGTGATGCAGTGGGAAGCCTATTGACCCCATTAATCACTAGTTCTGTGTGTTGAGACAAGTTACTTATGCTCTATCTGCCTTCGTATTCTCATTGTGCCCCAAATACCTGCCCCATTAACTTTATAGAGTTGCCATGTGATATGCGAAAGCACTTTATAAACCATGGTTAGCCAACTAAATACATGAAATCATTCCAGGACATTATCCAGCATTGGTAGTACCAATTTCTGGGTGAGATATTGTGATTACTAAAGCTTTCTCTATCTTTACCATTGACAATGTTCAGACACACATACCAACGACTTCTCATGAAACCCTATGTGAAGGTTCAGAATGACCTCTTCAACCTACTGGCTTTGAAAGTAGCCTGTATCCTGAGTATGATGAATGAAATCAAGGGAAATTCCCAAATAAAGTGCATTCCATTCCATGCCACCTGTGCCCCTATCCCAGTATCTTTCTAGAGAGTTCTCTATCCTCTAATATCATTGCATTTAAAGAGGAGTGTTGTTGGCATATCGGTGGGCACCCTGCCAGTCTGACTGCTTTTTATTAGGAGGGTCTCAGAAGTTGGGAGTATGGGAGAATAAAGTGAAACAGCCCAAGAATATGGGAACAAGGCCAGGCTACAGTGCTGGATCCTTTCAGCATACCAAGTAAGACTCCCATGAGAATAAGACTTCATTTTTCCACCCAGGAATTCAAAGGTTAGACAAAGACTCTTTGAGAAGCCTCTGCCCTTTAACCACCCATATTCATTTTATTATGGATTAGTACTGTCTTTGCCAACCCAATCCTAGGGGTAACCAAATATCTTTGGTCCTTCCTCTGAGTCTCTTTCCAATGACCATGAGAGATGAAAATTCGTCTGCAGAGGAGTTCTGTTTGTTGTGTTGATTTGTGTACCCAAACTGTAGGCATTGAAAATCTGTCTCCTCCAACCCACCCACCAGATCTCTGCATGTGCTGAAATGGATGGGGAGACCAAATCAAGACTCTAGGAGATGAATTGGGGATTGGCTAGCAGTATGACCCCCCAGTACGTATTATTCTTTAGAACCTGATGTTCAGCATTGAAGATCAAGTCTATTATATCTCCAGCATGCAACTCATAAGTCCCTCCTACATTCTGGATTGTAGCTTTGTTTGTTAGGACTTGTATGATGCCTTCGTTTTTACGCAGCCGCACTTCAAAAGGAGCTGGTTCCTTGTAGGTTGTATTGGGAGCCACTTCGCCATAAATGGAATACAAGCCATCCCGAAGTATCTTCAGCTTCCAGTCAGCTATCTGACTCACACAAGGAGGCTTAGGAGATGCCATTTGCCATCTTGAAGGCGATGGTCCTGTAAGAAATTTACAAGGGAGGGGGAAAATGGAAAGCATCATCATTTAATGATTCCATCATCTTCCTGGTTGTATAGTTCTTTCCGCCTTATAGTTTGTTTCTTTACCTGGTCTATACTGATCATCTCCAGCCACAATTTGAGTATATTAAGTATCTAGCTGTTCCTTGTTTTAGAAAAATTGCAAATCCTAAATGCTTCACGTACTTGGGGAATTCTAAGGAAATGGATTTGGAACAGAGAAAGGGGGTTAAGTTTTAGGTGGCATTATATGTCTTGTTGATCAGTAGGTGAAAGAAAGAAAAAAGGAGAGAGGGAGAGAAGAATTATGCACCAGGACTGATAACCAGGGATGGCAGTCCAGGAAGTGTGTTCATGCTTTTCTATGTAAGTACTATTTACTATGTGTCACTTTATCAATGAGACCTTCCTTATGAATCTGTAGTTTATGGGTATATATCACTCAAGAATCCTTTGAGATATCATTAGCCAAACCCTCCAAAAATAGCTACTGGGTAAATTTGTCAGTTTAGAAACGGAAATAATTTGACTGTTTAAATATAAGTATCTCTAGCTTAATGTATCACAGGGGGTGGGGAAAGGGTCAAGACTTAGTGATTTATTTTCATAGGTATATATGAAATTTACATATTTTACTATTGTTAATTGTTTGTATACAGAAGTGTGATTTCAGAGGCTCAGGAAATGCTTTTACCACCCAAAATACTTATCTGGCCTATTCACTAATTCTCCATAATTTTTGCTATGGGGGCAAAGCCTTTATCTCATAAGTAGAAAGAACTTTGATAAGAAAATACCCTGGAAGAAATAACATATTGACTTAAATTCCTATTTATATGTATATGAATGATATACACCTTTGAGGATAGATTCTGAAGGATCATAAAGGAAAGATCATTAGAGCAAGAAGCAAAGTCTCCCTGTATGGGCAATCCCAAAGCCCAGTAAATTTCCTCTTGCTTGACATGTAGTACACCTAGTCAATAGGCAAGCAAATCACCAGGAAGAAGTGTCACTGGTTCTCTTATTTAATTCTGTGACAGGGGCCACTCACAGACCACCACTTGAAGTCCTCAACTTTACCACATCAAAAGGGAATTTCAAACATATCATGAGTTTTACTCCATTTACTAGAAAAGCAAAACTAATCACAAAGACAGAGACCAGTGAAAAGGGATTTCCTAATTCCCAGGAGCCTGGGGAGCCTGGCAGTTTGCACTGTCCAGGAAGCAGGGGTTGTAGTTATCTCTAGAAATGTTCTCTCTCAGCTGAAAGTGCAGGTTTGGCCTGAAACATATAAACAACCCAAAATGCATTTATTTTTATTTTTTTATGTCTTTTAAGACATACTCTAAGGTTCAATTTAACTGTATATTTTAGTGTGTTTTCTAAGCAAATACCAGGTCACTATAAGGGAAAGTGACTCAGGAACTAAGAGGAAAGAGAAAGGAGCAGAGAAAGTGGCCACTCCTTCCCCCCAACACTCATTCCTCTGTTATACATTTAGAAACAAAAATACCCCCCCCACACACACACACACACTGCTGAACACCGGCAATATGTGAAATGTGAGGAGGACTTTAGGTTTGTCAGAGAGAAAAATTGTAGAAATGTGAATAGTGTGTTTATTAAAACCTTGTATTAAAAGTAGGTTCCTGTATCTCAGATTCCCAGGCCTGTAAGAGTGATATGCGTTCCTGCCCAGAGATATGACCTTGATATTAGCTTCATGCTAGTCTATCTGTGTGACCTCAGAATCCTCAGTTCCTAGACAACTGATTGGCACATGATGAGCAGTTATGAATAGTAGCTGAAAAATGAATAAAATAGGATAAAGGCTTCCTCAACAGCATTGGAATGTGCCTTCTTGCATCAAATACTAAGAAATGTAAAAAGAAGGCATGCAAAACAGGTTACTTACCAAACTTAGCTACACAGGGCTCACTGACTGCCTGTAGGGTAAGAAAAAGAAAAATTGGTCAGGATAATGACAATGTCACAACTTTCTTAATTGGTTTATTTAGAGCTTCATATTCCTGAAGGAAACTTCTTTTGCTAACCAAGTTCAAAAAAAAAAATCCTCCTTCCACCCTGTCTCGTCTGTCTCAGCTTCCCTTTACAGATGGCTGGCCTCGTCCTTTACCTTTTATTACCTAGTTACCCTTTTGAACCTTCTAGGCAAATATTAAGGTCTCATTCCATCCACCTAACCTCTACCCACAGGACATCTATTTGATCTTGAACTCTCTTCCTCTCAGGCTATAGAAATTTTCCATAAACAGTAATTTCCACACCCCAGTGTTTACACAAGGTGGTCCCTTGGCATGTGAGAATAAAGTAATAGAATTTCTATTTATGTTTATTTTTATTTGAAATAGTTAGAAGCTATAGAAATATTTATAACTCAGGTCAATTAAGCCAACCTTGTTTAATATCCAGACAATCACGTGTCATATATAATAACTGAAATAACCTGGGAAGACCTCAGTTTCAAACTGTTGCAACATACCACAGTTTACACGCTTTAAATACTTGTAGTAAGATAAAGCATAATAAAAAAAAATTGTTACTATGTAAAGTATATTGGTTACCATATGGTAAAGTACTTAAAAGACTTTTTGAACTTAAGATGTTGCACATTTTTTAAATAAGATTTCTTTGCTAGGAATAAATGAAGGGAGGGAACGCAAAAGCAGTGAGACAAGCTAAGAGATCCTTGTAGACATCTGGGCAAGAAATCACAGTGCCTCCAACCAAGGTTCTAGCAGAGGACATGGTGATAAGTGATTGGAAATAGAGCCAACAGAGGTCCTGACATGGATATGGGATGAGAAAATGAGAGGAGTCCAAGAAGACTCCAAGATTTGAGTCATTGGAATCATTCAAATGAGCAAGACTTAAGAAGAGTAAATGATGGGAACAGAAAGAATCATGAGTTTGCTTTGGGACATGTCAAGTGTGTGAGGCTTATTAAATATCTAGGTAGGAGAATCAGATAGGCAATTGGATCTGTGAAGATGGAATTTAAGGAGTTCTGATGATATAAGTTTGGAGTCATCAGCTACCATGTGATGCTTTAAGACTGGAGACTATGAAATCATCAAGCCAGTGAGTGTAGATAGGGAGGAGCCCTGGCACACTGCAATGTTTAGAGGTCAGGGAATGAGGAAGAACCAGCAAAGGAAGTTAAGAAGGAAAGGCCAGTGAGTCAGAAAGGAAACAGAGGTAGTGTGATATTTGGAAACCAAGAGAAGAAAGTGTTTCAGGAAAGAGGAGTGATCAGCTATGTCAAATGCTGTTGGTGGGTTAAGAAAGAAGAGGACAGAGAATTGACAGATGGGCGTGGCAGTCACTGAGGTCCTTGATGAAAGTAGGCTCCTCGATATGTTGAGAACAGAAGCTTCATTTGAATGAGTTGAAAAGTAAATGAGAAAAAAATAAATTGGAGGGATTTTGGTGTAAGGGAGAACAGAAAATTATATTCTGACAGATTTGCCATCCTGGAAAATTGTCAATATTGACTAAATCCAGCTGCTCTGTGTCTTTCACAGTTGAATACAACTGAGGAAAAAGACTTTGTTGAAAGGTCTAAATTTAAATTTATGGCCACTAACTTCAAGTGGGACTTCAGTGTTGCAAAAACCTGAAGAATATAATTAAGAAAGAGAGAGAAAAAAGTGAGTGGGTTAATGCAAGGTTAGGTTTATAATTGTAAACCATGGAATTTAAATTGTGGAAGGAAGGAAGGAAAAGCATGAATGGAATAAGGACCAACTTTATTTAATTTTTTTTTAAGAACATAAAAACTTTATAACAGTGAATGGGTATTAAAAAGTCAGTGTTAGCTCTGCCCTGGTGGCTCAGTTGGTGGAGCATCGTCCTGTAGACCAAAAGGTTGCAGGTTCAATTCCCAATCAGGACACCTAGGTTTCAGGTTCAACCCCCAGTTGGGGCACATATGGAAGGCAACAAATCTATGTTTCTCTTCCACATCAATGTTTTTGTCTCTCCCTCACTCTACCTCTCTCCCCCTTCCTCTCTCTCTAAAAATCAATAAAAACATATCCTCAGGTGAGAATTAAAAAGAAATTTAGCATGATAAGCACACTAAAGAACACATTTTTCCATTTTGATCTACTTTTCTTTGTGAGGTCATTTTTTTTTTTAGTTATGGCAAGCAAAACCATGAATCAAGGTACATTAACTTAGAATAGAACCTTCAAATTATTGTATCATAAAGTGTTAAACTAATATAAGAAAATAAAAGTAATATTGAAAAATTACTCTACTAAAATATTAGTTCAGTTATTTTAGAAGTATTTGTTATATATTAGCATATTCTATAAAATATAATACTTTGGTAAAGCAAGATGGTTTTGCACTATAAATAAACTATATTAAACATATTATTTGGTTCACCCTTATTTCTATTTTGTGTATCTTTTTAATATACATAGTGTTAGTACTTGGATAAAATGTATAATAGCATATATTTTGGGATTGAAATCAAAGTAAAAAACATTTTTATTTCAGTAGAGGGATACAATCAAAACGTTTGAAAGCCACTATTTTATAATAAATCACTAGATTCCTGTGTTTGTTTTCGCTTTTGCAATTATCTCTTCTGCATCTTGGGATTTCTTAGAAGAGATGTTGAAATTCCATTTAGTTTAACTCATGATAGGCATGTGACAGGGAGTCCCTTAACTTTTATTTCCTCATTTATAAAATGAGAAATATAATAGCATCTAGCTCATTGAAATTGGTCATGATTTAAATGGAGCTATTCTTGTGAAGGGCTTTGCCCAGATATTCTGTGTCTAAATCCTGCTTATTCAATATTAGATATATTGATAATGATGCTGATTATAATAAAGAACTGAATAAAACTTAAGCAACTATATTCCCAACATTATACAGCATTATAAGCAGGAGAAACAAGTAATTTATGGCATTTGCTTCTTAAGAAGTTTATAATCTTTCTAGAAAGACGACTGCATTCATGGAGCAATTGCGTAACAATCTAAATATAAATGGATGCTGATGTAAGAGCCGTAGATAGTATCTGTGCTCTGTACTTTCATGTCTAAAGAGTGTTGAGAAGCTTAAGGTCATAGACTAATGGCCAGAGACAGACATCCTAAAGACTATAGCTTGGGCTGCTGTAATGTCTAGTATATAAGATACAGAAATCACAGTTGTGATATTATCTAATTACTACCACCAGTGAAAATCTGTCCAGTCACAAAAATCGTCTACTAGTATTTGGCAGAGGTAGTCTTTGATGGAGGAAGTGAAATAGATAAGCAAGGAATACCAACATTGTTAAAGTCTTTTGAAATTTATATTCACTGTACTGTCATTAATAGTAATGGTGCAAATATTAACCACTACAGTGTGCTGAAAGGCTACTTATGGGTCAGGCACTGTTCTGTCTCATTAATCCTTACCACAAATCTGTAAAATGAGAATTGGCAGCATGCTCATTTGCAGATGTGGAAATGTATGAAAGAGATTAAGTAACTAGCCCAAGGTTATGCAGCTGATACGAGGCCAACCAGGCTGAGATCCAAACAGAGCCTGTCTGACGCACAGGTCTCTGTGGGGCAGTATCTATTTATAATTCTGGGCATATCTGGAAGAAGCAAATATCCACTTCTAAAGAAGCATATGGGGCTTTCAGCTTGGTTGAATTTAGTTCATTTTTGCTGAAGAGGGTCAGTTGCTCTTGTACCCCATTTGATTTAAGCCAAGATTCACATAGTTGGGTTCAAATGGCCAAAGCTCAATAATTCTTTCTCCAAACCAACCCTCATCAGATCATCCTTTGGAAACAGAATCTACTCTGCTTTTAAGTAGAAGCACAACTTCCCCTTTTGGAAGTATCCTTCTTTTCATTAAAACAGGGGACCTGCCTGAACATTTGGTTTCTTAGGGACAACTTCTGTGAGGCTATTTTCACTGAGGAGTTGTTGAAATTGCTTGGGCTCATAGCCAATCCTTTTCAGTTGACTGTCTTTTGAAAGAAGAAGGGGAGAACTGAAAATAATGTTCTCCCAAATAAATTTCTGTTGGTCTAGAACAGTGGTTCTCAACCTTCCTAATCCCGCAACCCTTTAATACAATTCCTCATTTTGTGGTGACCCCCAGTTTCATTGTTACAAATTGAACATAATTAAAGCATAGTGATTAATCACAAAAACAATATGTAATTATATATGTGTTTTCTGATGGTCTTAGGTGACCCCTGTGAAAGGGTTGTTCGACCCCCAGGTTGAGAACCGCTGATCTAGACGAAGCCAATCTTCCTGTCTAAAGCTTGGTGAATTAGTGCCTGGGGAAGCTGGGAAGTGGAATGTTGTATATAAAAACAAGAGTGCTGATTAAAATAATCTAAACTCCAAGGTTCATGGGTCTTGTGAGAAGGTGGAAGCAGCCCCGTCATAATGACTCACCTTCCGCCAGCTACTCAGGCCTCTTTTCCAAGTACACTTGTTTGTGGTCAATAAGGAAAGGGCAGTGCAGTCAATGGAAAGTGGAGCACACAACCTGGTATTGTCAACCAGGTCCTTGGCTTTTCCCATAGGAAATACACCATGATGGCATCCTTTCAGAACAGTATGAAACATCTCCAAATTTGGAACAAACTCTGGGCTATTTCTTTAGGGGCAGAACTTTTCATTGAGAAGCTATGGGTTGTCTGGGAGAGAGAATCCAGAATCAGAGCTCAAGCATATGAGACGGGTAAGTTCCATTCTGGTAAGAGGTATCAAATCCTCCATGCCCCTGAAATTCCTCTGTCCCTTTGCAAGAGCCACTGTGTGCCTTTAAAAAAGGTATTTTCCCCCTCTTCTGTGCATTGGATCCCCATTCATGTGCAGGGATGGGCAACACATGACATGTCCTGTGTTCTTCAAAGTCATCTAGCTCATGAGACTTGATTTTTGGTGGTTTGGAGGAGGAAAAGGCACTTCCAAATTTAAGCTATTGCTATATTCTCATCCTTCCCCTTCTTCAGAAATCTAAACACTCAGAACTCCTAACAATTCTCTTCTTTCTGCTCAAAGCTTCACTGCTCTAGAAAATTCAGACTATTGCTTGATACCTTCCCTGAGAGAGTGGAGATGTGGTTTAGAAATGCCTCTGTATACTTGTCTATCCCTGTGCAATACTGACTAATGGGCTATTGTGTAAAAATTGGGGGAAAGCTACACTTGCCCCAACATCAACTACAGTGTACTGCTTGCTCCTACATTTTTTCTCCATTGCTTTCAAATATCTTAAGTTGGAGAACTGTATCTTTGAAATCTTTGCTGGCCAATTCCCTAAGAAAAATGTTTCAGCAGTTCCTGATTTCGCATCACAGTCCTTTCTTAAATAGGTATGTATCACCTTACTCTCCCCAAGGCTCAGAATCTTCAAACATACCTAAAAATGGGCTAAATCCTAAATGACATAAAGCATTTTTTAATTTATTTTTGCTCAGTGCTGTGCAGCCAACAGTTTAAAAACTTCTAATAAAAACTTAAAGGATCTCCATTCTCTTCACTAGACCCACAACTTGGACTGGAGCTCAATGGGAAATTCCTGATCAGCATCAGGGGCTTCCCAATTAGGAATCTGTTTCACCCTTCCTCCATGAAACCTTCCTTGATCACCCTAGCCCACCCTTGAACTTCTAAAGCATTTATATTCTATACCACCCTTAGATGAATTATAAATCACTATCTTATAGCTAGAAGGGACTTTATAATAAATAAATCCATTCTCCTACCACCATTTCTCAGACAAAGAAACTGAGAATGAGAATCCATACAGCTAGTTATTGGGAGACCTAGAACCAGAATCCAGACCTTCTTACTCCTAGTCAATGCCATTTCCCTCCTCAGAGATACACTAACCACCTGTCACTTACCTTATCCCATCTTCCACCATATTTTTATGTCACTTCCCTCCATTAGACTAGAGTTTGCATCTCTTTCCTTGAGAGCAAGTATTATATTTTACACCTTTTCATTCCACCTAAAGGGTTTATTTAGCAAAGTTCCAAAAAGGGAGAAAGTACTCCACAGGCATCTGTCAAATGGCTAATTTAATTGAGCAATTTTCTCCATCTAACGTTTAGCATTTTCCAATACCTTTCATTTCATGACACTTAGATAAGCCTCTAAAGCCATATGTCGTGACAAATTAGATTATCTCCACTTCCATGTCCCTTTCAACTAGCTCTAACAATACTGAGTGGCAATGACAATACCAGACTTACAAAAGACAAAAGGATTATAACCAATAGCAATCTCAGGTACTGTTATCTACTCACCTTGAGTGGGAAAAGAGTGAAGGCTACTGTGCTGAAGGAACAGACTAGCAGCACCATAACCAGTGCTGAAAAAACCCATGGCTTCCAGCATGGCCTCGGTGCTCCTGGAGGGCTTGCATGGTGTAGAGGCATATTCTCCATGTGTCTCAAACTCATTCTCAGCAGAAATGAGAGCTGTGGAAGGAGAAATTCACAAATGATGGGCCAGTGATGCAACAACTTGATTTTGTCCTATGCTAATTAGTAGTGGGTGTAAAAGGCGGGGTTTCCCTTATTCTGTCTTGTTGGAAAAACGATACTTCTAGGCTAAGTGCTGACTCTCATTTGGTACTAAGCCAAATGCGTTCACTCAGCAGAACGGAAGGCTTCATAAAAGCCAACACAAATAAAGAGGATGAAAAAAAACAACAAAACAGCACGAGGGAGGTTTGGAAGGAAAATATTCTTTCCCAACGCAAGAGGAAGTACAGTGCTGTGCAGAATTAAAAATTATTTCCAAATAAGAAATTTATTTCTTGTAAGAAGAAATAAAGTCCAAGATAAGGTCCTTTCATACCTCTCAGATATTATAATATTGTGAGGCAAGGGAGTGAGAAGCTAGGAAGCCTAGGATGCATGGTTTGGTAAAATAGAGTTTCATTAATTTCTAGTATATAAAATATGTTCCTTCTGAGGTCGTCTCTAGCAAGCACCAAGGGTAATACTGGAATTTGATTTGAAATACATATAGCCACAACAAGCTTAATTCTCTAAAACCTCACTATTTGGAAACCCTGATAATTCACTGTGGGCATCAAACAGAAATAAAGTTAGCATACAAAAGGATACTATTTCACACCCTGTCCCCCAGTCTGATCTTGCACTCTTCCAAAAACAAACAAACAAAAAACAACTTTAATTTTATTCCTAGTGCCTAAAATACTGATATACTACAAAATTGAGACAGTCCCATCACTCTCTTTACCTCAGTCATACTATCTGTTAATTGGGATGCCTACCTTTTTCACAGAATTCTAGCACCATGTGATAGAAAGAACATGGACTTTAACTCAGACCTAAGAGGGAGCCTTGAGCTGCCCTCCCCATACCCATGCCCTTACCCACACAGTGGCCTTTGGTGTAGTACTTGACTGCTCAGTTTCCTTCATTATAATATGGAGAACATTTCCACTAACAAGGCTTTTTGGAGAATGAAGTAAATGTCAAAGTCTTGGCTCAGAAGAGGTGTTCTGGGAGTATTTATCTCTTCTCCACCCTCTTAGAAATGTTGCAAAGACTGAATCTATACTAATAAAGGGGTAATATACTAATTAGCCCAAGTTGACGGGACATCTTCTAGACATCCAACTTCCTTCCGGACAGTTAGGGGGTGACCAGGCCGGCAGGGGGGCAGTTAGGGGGCGACCAGGCTGGCAGGGGGCAGTTAGGGGGCAACCAAGCTGGCAGGGGACGAGTTAGGGGGTGACCAGGCTGGCAAGCAGAGGCAGTTAGGGGCTATCAGGCAGGCAGGCAAGTGTTTAGGAGCCAGCGATCCCAGAATGCGAGAAGGATGTTGAGGGTTCCTGGATTGGAGAGGGTGCAGGCCAAGCTGAGGGACCCCCTCCCCCACCTCCTCCACCCTCCGTGCATGAATTTTGTATACTGGGCCTCTAGGCAATTATAAAAGCCCAGAAAATAATTATTTCTTTTTATATTCACCCCAGGGTGTAATTTAGCTAAAGTTCATTTAAATAAAAGGAGGTAAGCCCGGACAGTGTGGCTCAGAGGTTGAGCATCAACACATGAACCAGGAGGTCACAATTCAATTCCCATTCAGGCACATGCCCAGGTTGATTGATGGTTCTCTCTTATCATTGATGTTTCTATCTCTTTCTCCCTCTCCCTTCCCCTCTGAAATCAATAAAAACATATTTTTAACAAATAAAAGGAGGTAAGATGAAAGCATTTTGAAGACAATTTTGTCAATATAACAAAGATTTTGTAAATTAGAACAAAGCCTCGAGATTTAACATCCTCATTTATGAAGGAGGAAGCTAAGAATAAGCAAGCAAGTAGTGTGTTGCATCACTGATGATGGGCAGTGGAAATAATACTGTTTTATAACCCAATCACCTTCCCTTAGAACCACACTGTGTACTAGTACAGCAATATTTCTCATTGAGCTGCCAAATTTTAACTGGGCCATGTTTTACCTTGGTCACCAAACTATCTTTGAAGAAAAGACCCACAGAGTGACACAGAAATAGTGACTCAATACAACCATGTTTTTGTGGCTCTGTACTAGATGCAGTGATGCAAAATGAGTAATAAGTAACCTAACTCTGAGAGGGTGAAGTTGATGTTGTACATGCAACTTCTGTATTTATATCATGTCTAAAATGCAGATGCAAAACTCTAAAAACGAAAAAACTGCACTCTTTCCTCCCTTCTACTCTGACCTTCCTCCCCTACTCTGATCTGCTTCCTTTTCTGGCTCCTTTCCAAATTTTAGATGGAACTCCCTCCACTTAGTCAGTTCAGTAAACATTTATTCAAATGAGGAACTGTCCCAAATAAAAATCCAGCTCCTCCTTCTGCCCTTTACCAAGGTAAGGCCCTGGCATATCCTGATTATTTTAACCTTAATAAAGATGACAGGCTTATTTCCAGGATACATTCCAGGGCTTCTTGTCATGAAATGGGGTTCAGAAATGAAGAAACTTCAGGTTAGGACAAGTGACAGAAGAGAAGACTTATTCAGGATTAATGAGTCACCCCTGGTATCTCCTTAGTGTAAGCTAGCAGAATTGACATCTCAGATGTGCCATCTCAGGTTGTGACAGGTGTAGATGAACACCAAACCCAAACTTATGGCCTGTCCCTGGTTCACATACTTGGAATGAGATTTTTTCTCAATTAAGTCCAAATAGCAAATCCATGTTGAACATTTACTAGGGGGCAGAGCCTCAAAGAACAGAAAGATTTAGATAAGCTAAAATAGTTAAGAAGAAAAGTTGGAAATGGGTTGTTTGAGAGGAGAAAGGATGGAGTTATTTCTTGAGGGAGTAGGAAATCTTGAACAAGTATTCAGAAGTGTAAACATCTGTAAATGTTAGAAATGTTAAAAAGAACCCAGTAATAGAAAAGAAAAGAAAAACAAAAACAAAAAGAACTCAGTAGGAACAATGACAAAACACCAAACTTTTGAATAATCTAGTAGTTTTCATTCAGGAACTGCAAAATGATGAACTTTAGAAAAACTAGCAAGAAAATTTACTCACTTTGTGACACATATATTTGTCTTTTTTGAAGATACATAGGAAGATGATAGAGAAAATATGCAGACATGATACATAAATAAGATTTTAATCTTAGAATGTTATGAAGACAACAACTTATCTGTTAAGATTTATAAATGTCCACTCTATAAAGAATATTGTATACAGCTCATTATGCATAAATATATATGTATATATACATCTAAATATGTATATAGGTATCCCCAAAAATGTATACACACACTTTGAATCATTATAAATGTGTTTATTAAAATACATTTCATTTTCAAAATTAAGCTATCAGCTGTTAAAGTGTGTATACATTTTTTGGGACACCCTGTATATACACATATTTACATATGTGTATGATAAACTCTAACAGATACACTGAGATTTCTCCTATCAATTTCCAGATCACTTTCTCCAAGGAATTAATAACAACCCTATTCAGAGGAGTCTAGGAAATAGTTTGATTCCAAGCTATGCTTTCCTTTCATCACATGGGGACCCTCTTCTATGCCCCAAATTGCCTTGTTGTGTGCTGTCTGTTTTTGCCTGTCTACTTTTTTGGAGCCCTTATTAGTGGTTCTCAACCTTCTGGCCCTTTAAATACAATTCCTCATGTTGTGACCCAACCATAAAATTATTTTTGTTGCTACTTCATAACTGTAATGTTGCTACTGTTATGAATCGTAATGTAAATATCTGATAGGCAGGATGGTCTTAGGCGATCCCTGAGAAAGGATAGTTCGACCACCAAAAGGGTCGCAACCCACAGGTTGAGAACCGCTGCCTTACTTGATTCTTTGTTGTTAGTCTGTCTTACTGGCTCAAGTACAGCCTTTGGGTAACAAATCAAGTGGCCATTTTCCATGGAGGCCTTCCTGTGGTATCTACCTGCCTTACCACTAATTTTTGAGAAAGGCTGTGTGGGGTGATAGTTCCTGACACTCTAGCCTGAGTCTTCTATGTGAGTGGTTTGTTGTTGTTGCGGGGGCAAAAGTGGGGGGCAGGGTGTCCTTTCTAGCCAAACGAGCATGTGTCAGTATTCTGGCCATGGAAGGAGCATCTTAAACACCACTTAATGGGAAGAATTACTTCCTGCTTGGAATCTGAACTGAAAATAGATTTTGCATTGTGCAATACGGTAACACTTCCTCTTTACAACCTCAAGCATCGCCCTAGCTGGTTTGGCTTGGTGGGTAGAGCATATGCCTGTGTCCTGAGTTTGATTCCAGTCAAGGGCTCATGCCCAGGTTGCCAGCTGGATCCCCTGTGGAGGGTGTGCAGGAGGCAGCTGATCAATTATTCTCTCTCTCATCATTGATGTTTCTATCTCTCTCTCCCTTCATCTCTGAAATCAGTAAAAAAAAAAAACAACACAAATATATTTAAAATCTCAAGCATCACTCTAGAAGCCCTAATGAATGGGCATTGCTGTTAGATCATACCTTGCCCAGTATCCCATAGGTCACCAGAGAGCTATGCATTTCATCTGTATATTTCAACCTAATTGAAATAAGAGGGTTTAAGATTCCTGAGACTAAGCATCCCCAAATCTCCTGGATTTCCTTGGGCAGCCTGAGGGGTCTGGGGGAGGTCTTTCACCTTAACTCTTCTAGTTGGTCTCCTTATTTGACAAGCTTCTAGGCCAGTATAGAACAATCAGCACATTCACTGCATTCAACACCCAACTGTGGCAAGTGTTCATTTAGGCATCAATGAGACACTTTCTCTTCCGGTTTTCCATTTTTAGCACTGACTTTACACTATTCAATTTAGATAGTCTGGTCATGGCTAGATTTTTGGTTTTAGCACTGAGAATCTAATTGAGTAAAGAAAAGTTTTGGCTTTTCTGTACTCAATGATTCTAAAACACAACAAAAGGACATGTTATTTCTTTTATTCATTTAGTAAACATAATTGAATATCTTCTATGTACCACGTGCAATGTTAGGAACTTGAACACTGATAGACAAAGGTCAGTCCCTATCTTCAAATTTGGTATTGCTTTTTTGTTTGGTTATTTCAGGTAGCTTGGGAAAGAGGCAAATATACAGGGCAATACAGGGAAAAGTGTGGTAATAGGATGAGAACCAAATATCTGCCTTTCCTCAGAGAAAAGGGTAGTTTTATAAAGGAGGCAATGTCTAGGCTGAGATATAGATCTAAAGAGAGAGTAGCCCCATTATAAATATCTCATATCATCCCATTCCCCTAAGCCAAGCCTGTATAAGGCTTGTGAAGTAATTTGGTCCAGCCCTGCCTAGGCATTAGGGGTTAGTTAATTAAATGTTTGATCAAATATAGCAGGTTAATTTTTAAATTGATAATTTTATGGCCCAAGAATGATGTTATAAATATCCAAATGGCCCTTGGCAGATAAAAGGTTCCCTCCCCTGCCTAAGCTAATGAATGACTATTCAATAAATTTTCACCATACAATATGTATTTGCTATATATTCATACATAATTTGCTGAACAGCATGACATATAAATATATATTATATATACTGTATGTAGTATATTGGTTAGTTAATGTGTGCATGTGTACATGCACGTGTGTGTGTAGCTTCAAGCACTTTACTTGGCAATGGTGGAATCAGGAGGAGTAGACAGGGTCTCTGATCTTAAGGAATCCATTCCCTTGGAATTGCCGATACTTTTACATTCCATTCTTCCAAATTTGTATTGAAAATATGTTTCCATTTCCAGATAAGTTTCACTCATCTTTCTTATATGATTTTATGTAACTTCCCCGGAGTTACCAGTTAACTAAATTCAGGTGAGAATTGGCAGAGTATCTAGAGTTATTCAGGCTAAGGTACTTGTCTATCCAGTTTGATGACTTAGCTGTGAATACCGTAGGTAGGATATTCCAGTAGAAAGAGCAAATCTCTGCTGGCATGCCAATGGAAAAAACACTGAGTCACAGACAGCAGTGTAGAATGCTGCTAGATGAAATGGTGCCAATGACGGGAGCAGACAGTTTCCATTTGCTAAATGCAGAAACAATCCCGTGGAGTTAACTATGGATATTATGCTAAGATAAGGCCTAAATATTTCTAATTTTTCATCACCCAACAAGCCTCAAGGAAATGTCTTTGGCTAAAAGTAAAGGTATCTTCCTCTTCACACGTACACAGCCTCATACATTCTTTCCTGGTCATTCATCTAGTGAATTTCTAGATCATGTCACTAATTGCAACATCGCTGACTTCTGATCTCAAATGTAAACCATAAAAAAGGAGATAAAATTATGGAGTATAAACTAGGAAACAAATAAGTATTAAAAGCCTGCTGTTCTCCAGGCACTGTGTTTAAAGTTTAAACTTTCACATGCTTTCGGAGGCTTATATAATCTTCACAACAACATTACAGAGTAGTCCTATTAATCCCATAGGATACGGAGAGAAACTACTTAGGACTCTCGATGAACCACTACTATTTCTCTAAGTAATGAAATATTTTCTTAGAAAGTATTGCAGTTCTAGTTCTGGTCCAAGATGGTGACATAGGAGGCTCCTGAACTCACCTACTCCCATAGACACATTAAATACACAGCCACACATGAGGGAATTTCCTTCCCTCTGAAGGAAATTTGGAAACTTGCTGAGTAGCTTCTGCACATTGGGTGCATGAGAAAAAAAAACCTCACGCTGAACCTGGTAGGAGAGGAATAAGGGAAGTACAAAACAACCAGAAAAAATTAACAAAATGGCAATAGTAAGTCCATATGTAAAACTAATTACTTTAAATGTAAATTAACTAAATTCCCCAATCAAAACAATAGACTGACTGACTGAATTAAAAATAAGACTCAGCTATATACTGCCTATAAGAGACTCATTTTAGCTCTCAGGATACACATACAGACCAAAAGTGAAGGGATGGAAAAAGATGTTTTATGCAAATGGAAGCCAAAATAAAGCAGGGGTAGCTCTACTTATATCAAACAAAATTGACTTTAAGCCAAAAACTATAATAGAGTCAAAGAAGGTCTCTATTTTCAGATGGCCTCTATTTCAGAATTAATATTGTTAAAATGTTTATACCACTCAAAGCAATCTATGGATTCAATAATCTTGCCGAGCTTCCATCCCATGTTGCAGCTGGGTATAGTTCAGAATTTAGTCAAGATTTAGTCCATTAGTGGAGTCCCACATGGCCATGAGCCACGTGGGCTCAGTGGAGCACAGACTTCTGCAACAGGAGCCCCAGGAACCTGGTGTCCTGGAGTCAAGAAAATGTGGTTTCTTTGTTTGGAAATTGAAATATTCAGGTTTTTGAGCCAGTCAGTGGGCACACCTTTCCTGGCCACTGACTCGCTGGGCATGCATCTATCTGGTCTTCCCTCTCCTCCTTTTCTGTTAAATAATAACCTGGCTATTACACAGCATCACCACCACTGCCTGCGATAATGTTTAGCATGTGACAGGCACTCAAGTCAGTGTGGAAAGAAGGAAAAGAAGTGAGGGATGAAATTTGTGGGCTATGTCTCTAGAACAGGGGTCCTCAAACTACGGCCCACGGGCCACATGCAAATACAAATATTGTATTTGTTCCCATTTAGTTTTTTTACTTCAAAATAAGATATGTGCAGTGTGCATAGGAATTTGTTCATAGTTTTTTTTTTAAAACTATAGTCTGGCCCTCCAACGGTCTGAGGGACAGTGAACAGGCCCCCTGTTTAAAAAGTTTGAGGACCCCTGCTCTAGAATCTATACCCTACCCAGCTAGATTTATTCAGATGCCTAATTATCATGTAATTAAGGGAAAGTCCACACATTCTCCTTGGGCCAACCTTTTGTAAGATGTATTACCAGGTAAATCTCCCTGCTGGTTAGTCCACATCCTTCCTGCTATGAATATCACCTCTTTTCTACCTTTTCATTTTTTAAGGGCAACGCTAAATAATTTCCTAATATGCTATCATTTCGTGTTCCAGGCACTATGCTAGGTTATTTACCCTGATTAGTGCAAACTCTCAGAATAATTCCAGGAAGTGACTGTTAAGTTTATTCTTCAGTTGGGAAAACTGACTGGTCCAAGCCTCCATTTAGCAAGCAGTAGAGTCAAAATTCAACCAGTCTGTCTGGGAAGACTGTGTTCCTCTTTTGTAACAACCTTCCTACACACCTGCCCATGCTTCCTTCTTTATCAACTGCTTATAGTTAGTTAGTTAGTTAGTTAGTTAGTTAGTTAACAAATACTTAAAAGAAAGTGCATTCCAGACACTGTTTTAAGTGCTTTGCAAGCATTAAATCTTTGTATCCTTTTAACAATCTCATGATTTTTAGGTATCATTACTGTTCACCTCTTACAGACAAAGAAACTCAGGCATAGAGACTAAAGTTCTCATTTTACAGATGAAAAAACTTTGACAAAGAGAAATTAAGTAGTTTTCCCAAAGTGAGATTGTTAGTTGGTGGCAAAGCAGTGCCTCCTTTCAGTTCAGATACCTCTACTTTTAATATTAAAAAAAAATAATCCACTGGGGCGCTAAATTTTACTTGCTAATCAAGAGATTAACAATAAAATAGATATTGTAATTTAAAGTTCATTCTCCTGTTTGCTTTGCATCTCTTATAACAGCTTTTAAAAATTTGTTCCCATGGCCAGAGCCAACCTTGATTTTTGCAATAGCCATTTTGAAAATGATTTCTCTAATCATAGTACAAATCAGAGAACAGACACTAGAAGAAGCCACATGAGTTAATGTCTTGTTCTTACTTCTTTATGAAGAGGAATTCATAGACATCCCCAGGTTTTTCAGGGACAACACAGGGATACCAAGTGAATTCAGTTCTCTCATTCTAACCCCCATCCATTGGCAGCATCTTCTTGGAGCAGTAGGTTGAACAGGT
Source organism: Myotis davidii (assembly GCF_000327345.1). Lineage (NCBI taxonomy): Eukaryota > Metazoa > Chordata > Mammalia > Chiroptera > Vespertilionidae > Myotis > Myotis davidii. Next base: position 1,902,189 of record NW_006293313.1, read on the forward strand.
TTCTGAAACCATGTTATGCTGCAAATAAGTACAAAGAAAGTTCAATTTTCAAATTATGCAGGAGACTGTAGGCAACTTTCTGGCCTCCCACAGGCCTTCATCCTCGTCTGCATGAAGGGCCATCCAGCTCTAGCTGCAAAGACACACTTGCTCCTTCCAAGCAGCACCCCACCATGGCCAGACTTAAACTCAGCAAAGGGATTTCAGAATAAAACTCAAGATGGTCCATCATAAAGAAAGTAAATTAACTTATCTCAAGTTCCTACTGGAGGCTATAATGCCCACTTACATTTAATTCTCACAAGTGACTTGATGGAAGGAGTCATCTATCTGTTTTGCACATGGAAACTAAGGCACACAGAGGTCAAGTGGCTTGCCAGGAGGTCGAGTGCTTCATGCAAGTAGCATGAAGCAGAGCTGACATTCAAAGTGGTATGCTGTGGAGAAAGACCCTCCAGTTTCCAGTACAGAAGCCATTAGGATACTTAACAGGAAGGACAGGCATTATCAGGTAAAGGACCAAGTAGCTTATAGTATTGGGACCATATACTGGGCTCTGGACTCTATGACAGCTTTTGCAAAAGGGAAGCAAGTGTGAAAAGTGATGTTTCATTTTTGTGGGTTTTGTTAAGGCCACCAAATCATCTGCAGAGAAAAAGAAAAGCATTTCCTAGAACCATATATCTCTGTGAGTGACATGTAGCTGATAATGTATTCTTTATGGTTTTACATAAGACTTAGCCAGGCTGTCCAAATGTATTAAATGACCCTGTATAAAGACAGAGCAATGTAAAAAATGTCAGATGAAGATCATCCTGTAGAAGCTGATAATAGTTGGACCCAAGCAAGTCTATTCTTGGGGCGGGGGAGAAGAGGAAATTAAAGAAGCTACACTTTCATACAAGCCAGAAAATTAGAAGACCGTCCCTGTGCTGATAAATCATTGTCGCTCATTTTGTAGATAGATTATACCCAATCATGACTGAGAAACAGAAAAGCAGGAGAATCAGATTTTATTCACCTTTTTGCATCTGCTTAACAATGAGTTAAGTAAACAAATACATTGTAATGGTCTAGTGATCATTTCTAACTTTTTTCCAAGATTGGGTTTCTCAGCACATCTTGAAAGTATGCGGATTTACATCCATTGAGCGAATTCCATACTGTTCTGCAGCTATCGTCCTCTAGGGACCAAGCAGCTGGGATCTATTTACTCTTGCGGGTAGAGTGAGTGTGGCTGCCAAAGCCACAGATGTTTTGGTTGGCTTTAGTGTGTTTTTTTGGATAAAGATGAGCTGAAATGGAACAAAACATAAATGTAAAAAAACATCAGACAGACAATTTCCAATTACTCACAAGCCTGAGCAAATATATTTCACACCAATTAAAGGAAGTGAAAGCGTTTCTATTCCTGTTTTTAATTACAGGAAGTATTTTCCCAACATACTGTTTTCTTTCTGAGTTGTTGGTGGGATACCCAATTTCTAGAACCATGACAAGACTTTTTAAAGTCAACTGATTCTGAATACGACTCAGTCCAAGCAGAAGCTGCTCTTGGACTACAAAATCAAGTATTTGTGAACTCCTGGTAGCAGCTCCAGCAAATTACTAGGTGTACCAGTTAATAATGCGGATTTTTTTTCAATAGATGGAGTTACACATATGTTGATATAGATGCAATTTAATATGTATGCTATTTTGTTGTATTGACAGCAAATTTCAAAATTTCAGTATCAAATTTGCTGAAGGTGTTAACATCATAGATATTTTTACGCTTAAAAATGTCAAATTTCGTGCTAAAAAAAGAGTATTTGCGGCAAGTTTTAATTCATTATTTTATTTTGAAGAAAAGTGCTGCTGAAAGTTATCGTATACTTTGGGAAGCTTATGGTGAACATACTCCATCTCAAGATACTTGTTAATGCTGGTTTAAATGCTTAAAAAGTAAGTTAAAAATGAGTGAATTTTGAGAATTCCAAACACACAAATTCATGGGTTGATCCAGATCAACCATCAACATCGACTGCAAGGCCAAATCGCTTCAGAAAGAAGACAATGCTCGGCATTTGGTGGGATCAGGAAGGTGTGGTGTATTATGAGTTTCTAAAACCAGGTGAAACTGTTAATACTGATCACTACCAACAACAAATAATCAACTTGAACTACGCTTTGATCGTGAAATGACCAGAATGGGCCAGAAGACATGGCAAAGTAATTTTGCTTCATGATGACCCACCATCACACACTTTAAAACTAGTTAAACACACGTTAAAAGATCTTGCCTGGGAAGTATTAAGACACCTGCTGTATTCACAAGACCTTGCTCCTTCAGATTACCACTTGTTCCAATCAATGGCACATACATTTTCTGAGCAGCACTTCAAAACGTATGAAGAAGTGGAAAGTTGGGTCTCTGAATGGTTTGCCTCAAAACAAGAAAAGTTCTAATGGGACGGTATCCACAAATTACCTGAAGGACGGGGGAAGTGTGTAGCTAGCAATGGACATTACTTTGACTAAAGCACTTTTGATGTTTCTCTTGAAATTATGTCTTTTCTTTAAAATCTGCCATTATTAACTGGTACACCTAGTACATGTCACCAGCTACTCTGTACATTATGCAGCCTAAAAGATTGATGCCTTTCAATACACACCAGAGCCCCATTTTCTATACTTACTAACAAATAGTAAATTATTCAAGTTTTTAATTGCCTTAGGGAATATGAGGTTCACCATGGGCCCTACGAGGCAACAAAGAGAAAGAGGAAAGTCACTTTTCTAAAGCATATTGTATTTTCCATGTAATGAGATGGCATACCAAGAAATTAATTGCTGTCATATTTATCTGTACTGAGGACTCAGCTTCAGATTTTCTAAAGTTTTTATTAAGCGAGTTACCAGTTTTGCCCTGGTTAGATGGTTGGAGCATTATCCCATACACCAAAAAGGTTGTGGGTTCAATTTCAATTAGGGCACATACCTAGGTTTCAGGTTCAGTCCCTGGTCGGGGTGTGTACGGGAGCCAGCCGATCAATGTTTCTCTCACATCAATGTTTTTCTCTCTCTCTTTCTCCCTTCCTCTCTTTAAAATCAATAAACATATCCTTGGTAGGGACAAGAGAGAAGAGGGAGGAGGGAGAGAAACTAGTTGTGTGTTTTTTTCACAAAGGAGAAGAATGTCTGATTTGCCCTAACTGGTTTGGCTCAGTGGATAGAGTGTCAGCCTATGGACTGATGGGTCCCAGGTTCAATTCCGGTCAAGGGCATATACCTTGGTTTCGAGCACATCCCTGGGGAGTGGGGGGGCGCGGATGCAGGAGGCAGCTGATCAATCTCTCATTGATGTTTCTAGCTCTCTATCCCTCTCCCTTCCTCTCTGTAAAAAATCAATAAAAATATATTTTTTTTAAAAAAAAAGAATGTTTTATCAGAGGAACACAAACTCACAGTATTTGGGGAGGGAGGAAGGAACATGTGCTGTCAATCAATAAGTGTTTACTGAGCATAAATTTCAAACTCCACAATGGCACAAGAAGCTTAGAATGACTTGTGAAAGATAAGTGATAGGAGCACCATTTCCAGAACACGTCACTGAGTTTTCACTTGGTTGACCTCTCTGCCTCCTTAAACACTTTGTCTTGGTTTCTCTGTCCTACTTTCCAGCTCTCTGTTTCTAATCCTCTTAAGTCTTTATGGTGGGCTCCTCTTTCCTTTTCCATCCCTAGAATATTGGTATTCATTGACATTGGCTCATTGTCCTTTTCTCTTCTCATGTGGCCACTGTAAGTAGATAATGTTATCCACTCCAGGGTCATCAGTTACCACCTGTTTGATGACAATTCCCAACTCTGTATCTCAAGACAAGCTCCAGGTTCACACATCAAACTTCCCTCCAGTCATCTCCATTTGGAAATCTTATTACTCAATGTGTCCAGAATTGAATGCATTTGATGCCTATTCAAATACTTCCTTCCTTTTGGATTCACTATCCTAGTGAATCTTTCACTCCACCCCCAATGAATTCAGTAGCCATTTTTTTATGCCTCTTTCTTCCTCACTGCCTCCTCCTCTGCATAAAAATCTTAAATAACTCTTAACTCCATCACACTTGTCTCAGGTCTTATAATCATTACCCAATTTAAACTCCACTCTTGCTTTCCTGCATTAATTTATTTTCCACACCTCAAACACCATGATCTTTCTGAGAGAGAGAGAGAGAGAGAGAGAGAGAGAGAGAGGGAGAAGGAGGAGAAATGAGAGAGAAAGTGAGAGGGGAGGGAAGGAGAGAGGGAGAAAACTTGGATTACAGTAGTCTTCCTATAAAACTCTTTTTATGGATCTTCACTTCATTTGATAAATTCTGGTTCCTTAGTCTGTCTTGCCAAGACTATGCTCACTTTCCCTTCCTCTGCTCTCTTTATTAATCTTTAATCTCTAATAACTCAAAACTGTCTTGGGGTTCTTAAATGAGCATTTTCCTCCCTGTGCTAGAGACGAGGCTGTTTGGCTTGGAATACTTTTACCATTCTCTGTGTCCACTTCACCTGGCTCACTCTTCCTTGTCTTCAAGATCACCTCTGCTGGCCATCCCTCCACCACCCCTGCAGTCTAGGATAGATGTGCATCCCATGTGCTCTAATTGTACTTTGTCCTCTTCCTCTGGGACAGTATATTCTTTGGTTGTGAAGCAAGCTCTGTGCACACCCATCTTCCATCCCAAATGCTGGGTCTGTCTGAGGAGTAGAGAACTAACAAATTGCATTGCATGGAACACCAAAGAGGATTTTAGGGTTTGGAAACTGCCACTCCATAAAAACAGTATATACAGAGAGCACGAGGACAATGTTGTAGAACTTTTGATGTGATAATATCTGAATTCGGTTAAGTCAATACTTGCAAATCTATTCTCCTCCATTAACTCCCTTTAACAAACCTTTAATAAAACTCATATACTATTGTTGTCTGTTTACAGCCAAGTATGGGGAGTGATTAAGTCTATGCTCATGTGGGCTCCAAAATCAGACTGCTGATATTTAAACCCTGGCCCTTCTACTTACTGGTTGTGTGACGCTAGGCAAACTATCTAATCTCGATGCACCTGAACTTGATCATTATCTAAGCTGGAGAAGAACATGGCACTTATCTGTCTCATGGGGTTATTGTGAGGACAATATTGTATACATCATATGCTTTGAAGAGTGCCTGGCAAATTCAGGGTTGGTATCTGTCCTGTAAACTGTCATATCCTTAATGCTTAGCCCAGTGTGGGGCACATAGTAGGTGCTCTGTCAATATGGATTGAGTTCATTAGTAAATGAATAAATTGTAATCATTCCTTCTGCCTAATATATTCTCCTACCTCTTCTCCCCATGTGAGAAAATCCTTCCCCATCTTTTCTTTTGTTTTGGGTCTCAGGTATTTCATCACTGGTCCCTGAAAAGCCATCTTTCTCTTTGCTTTCATCTCCAATCCCCATTCCCATCCTTTTATCCCCACAAAGACTCATTGTAATATGTTCAGTGTATATCTGTGTATGTTTGTGTATATTGTTAAAGGTATATATACATAAAGGTATGTATATGTAATTTTGTTTTATTTATTTACATAACACAGAATATATATTATAAATATAATAAATATATTTTATAAATTTTATATTTCTACTAGAGGCCCAGTGGGCAAAAATTCATGTACTCGGGGAGGGGGAGCTCAGCCTGACCTGCACTCTCTTCCAGTCCAGGAGCCCTCAGGGGATGTCCAACTGATGACTTAGGGGAGTGGGCCTGAGCCATCAGTCAGACATCCTTAGCACTGCCATGGGGGCAGGAGAGGCTCCTGCCACCGCCACTGTGCTCACCAGCTATGAGCCCGGCTTCTGGCTGAGCAGTGCTCCCACTAAGAGAGCACACTGACCACCAGTGGGTAGCTCCTACATTGAGCATTTGCCCCCTGGTAGTCAGTGCACGTCATAGCGACTGGTCGTTCTGCTGTTTGGTCAATTTGCATATTAACCTTTTATCATATAGGATAAATATACATATATATTTGAAAAATATAGTGTTGCTTTGGTATGGGTGTTTTTAGTTTACTTGCATTAATCTCCATCAAAATTCATCTCTTTTCCACACTCAGGGAAAAGCATACAATACTTCCTGTGTTAGACAGATGGGTAAGACTGTGGCAGAATGTCACATTCCCAATTAGGAGGGCAACAAAGGTTTTCTGAAAAGGTGTTTAAAGGGCATGAATGTTTCAGGCACTGTCCTAGGTTGAAAGAGAGCATAAGGCATGGGGGTTACCTAGCTCTAAAAAATGTGAGGGATATCAACTTAGACATAAAATGTTCTACTGGATGTGTTCAGCGTTGCTCTCAAGTTCTCTGCTACTCAGTGCTGGCAAAGGGGAACTGGATAACACATGGTGCAGGTGTTGCTAAGAATACAGATGTTCTACCTGTAGGCCCTGCACTGAGATCCAGAAAGCCTTAGCAGATCTCCTATGATTGGCAGTTTCCTCTGTTACTACTGCCTATAGTTGTGGGCTCAGAATCCAGAATTACTCCTATGGTACAGAATCTCCCTGAGTAGAGTTAGCCAGACCAATTGCTTCTTTTTTAAAAACAAAACTTAGAGGCCCCCACTTTACTATTTCCTGCTTTTGTTTTTCAAGAATAGGTTTGCATATCTGAAGGCCCATTTATTCCTGAAGTAAAGCTTGGCCAACCACACATGCCTCTTTGGAATGTTCATATCAGCCCATAAAGATGTTGCTGTGGGTGTCTCTTTATGGGCTGTGGTTTACTTATAACACAAGAGTCGGATCACACATACAGACAGTTATAGAACATTGCCCTACCTATTCCCTACCTTCCTTTCCTGCCAAAGTTTTCCATGTAGAATGAATTAGAGTGGTTTCAAGCCAATGGTATAGCGTCCACTCAAGCAGGTGGAGCAGACTCTAAGCCAGCCATGGGCAAACTACGGCCTGCGGGTTTGAAATGAATAAAACTAAAAAAAAAAAAAAAAAAAAAAAAAAAAACAACAACAAAAAAAAACCGTACCCTTTTATTTAATGATGTTTACTTTGAATTTATATTAGTTCACACAAACACTCCATCCATGCTTTTATCCGGCCCTCCGCTCCAGTTTAAGAACCCATTGTGGCCCTCGAGTCAAAAAGTTTGCCCACCCCTGCTCTAAGCCCACAAGGCCAATCTAGAAGGCCTATTGTAAGGACTGGATGATCACCACCAGCACATTAAGCTCTACTACCTTTACTAATCCCTCTTAAGAAAATTGTCAGCCACTCATTTAGGATTTACAAAGTATTGCCTTCAGATTCATTACTTAGCATTTGAGAATATAAATCAATAAATGATATTGTGGGGCTTTAGCCCTTTGGGAAAATCACCAGCTCCCCAAGAAATCTATTGCTGGGAATGAAAAGGGATAAGGTTTGTGCATTAAAATGGAAATGTGGG
>NW_006293313.1:1909730-1915370 GCF_000327345.1 Myotis davidii
GGGCGGAGGGCGGGGTTAAGTATTTGAAGTATGGTAATGTACCTGAGAATTCTGAAAAGAAATATGACTAACACATGGATCAGGCAAGAATTTGACTCCAAGGGCAGTACTGTGCCTAAATGAGAGGGCAAAGATGGCATTTTAAAATTGGTTTTCTTACACTGAGGGGAAGCATGATAAAGGGCATATGTTATTTGAGAGCGGAGGGGCTGAGTGACAAGGCTGCTAGGGAACCTAGGATGAGTTTCCAGGAAGGAGAGAAAGCAAGATTCCTCGTGATAGGGTGAAACTAGCGCTGTCCCATGACTCTGTGTTTGTGACTTAGCATCACTGGGTGTAACTTGGCCCTGGAATTTTTTTGTGCAAGATTTTGCAGAGATGTGTTTCTCAGAATACCATGAGGGAAGAAGGCTATTGGTGATAAAGAATAAAGAATGGAGAAATCATGATTTTAAAAGAACACTACCTCCTTCTTATTAAGACCTCAGGTGGTATCTGTGAAATAGTAACCGAAAGCTGAGAAAAGAAAGGAAGCCTCGCCGAAACCGGTTTGGCTCAGTGGCTAGAGCGTCGGCTTGCGGACTGAAAGGTCCCAGGTTCGATTCCGGTCAAGGGCATGTGCCTGGGTTGCGGGCACATCCCCAGTGGGAGATGTGCAGGAGGCAGCTGATCGATGTTTCTCTCTCATCGATGTTTCTGACTCTCTATCTCTCTCCCTTCCTCTCTGTAAAAAATCAATAAAATATATTAAAAGAAAAAAAGGAAAAAAAGAAAGGAAGCCAAATGTAGTCCCTCCAGAGTCAGGAGAGCATTGCGGGGTGGGGGGTGGAGGGGTGGGGGATGAGGAAAGGAGTTCTGTTGCCCTCCAGTCTGAGAGAAGGCACACCAGGACAGAACAAGGAAGGGCAACCTTGTACCCTTGTACCCGTCTTTCTTTTCCAAGGCACAGATTTTCTCTGAAGGACATGAGGAAGACGCAAGAACTGAAATGTTTCTGTTAACAAAGGAATGGTTTTGTTCAGACCCAGAATTTCATTTCCACTTTGACGCTTCTTCTGTGAAGGACCAGTCTCTGACCATTCAATTCACCACAACACACATTTATCATGTGCTAGGCATTGGAGGTACCACAGAGATCATCAGGAGCCCCATCATTTTTATTCAATTACATTTATCTTCAATGTTATGTGTTAGTTTCAGGTATACAGCATAGTGGTTAAATAATCATATATTTTACAATGTGAACCATCACCCCCCACCCAGCCTGATATTTCTAGTACCCAACTGGCACAATACATAGTTATTGCAGTATTATTGACTATGTTTCCAATAGTCACTTTACATCCCTGTGACTATTTTGTGGGGCTGTCTTTTTGAAGTCTACAGTCTATCAGGTCCTCTCTGCTTGAAGAAGGTTGGTGAGTGAAGCTTCCTGTTTTTGTCTCTCTCAAAGTACACCCCATGTAATAGGTTCCTGGGGAACTTTTTCTCAAGGAAACTCTGATGTGGCTGCTAGGGTCACTGCATTCCAACCCCAGTGGAATTAGTTAACTACTTGGGCAGTTTGTCAGTTCAGATTGTCTTTCTTTCTTTATTTTGGCAGTGCTACAGGTTGGTGCAATGTTGTTAACTGATAGTACCAAGACCATGGGATCCAGAAAAATATCTAAATCAATTCAAATGGGGTGATGCGTGGTCTGACCTTGTAAAATGGTTCTTTCTCTACCCTCTGACTTCTAATTGCTTTGTTATTGTTGTTCATTTTTTTCATGAATGGAAAGGAGTTACATCACTCCCCAGGTGTGGCTTTATCTTATGAAGTGACTAACTGCTTGAAAAAAACTTAAATTCATGCAGAGGCTAAAAAAGGAATCTGAAGGATTACCAGAGAGGCCCGTGGGTGTGAAAGTGAGTCTGTTGAAAATTGATTTTCCCTGCGTTTCCTCACTGCTTCCTTCCTTGATTTTCACAAGAGCTGTGAACTCAGCCAAAGGAGCAGCTATCTCTTCATTTTTGGAATTGCTGTGTTCTCCAGGGCACTCTAAGGGTCCGCTCCTTGATCTATAGTGAGCCCACCAATATTTTTCCAGATTCAACTCAAATGCACAGCCTGGAGAGTGGAAGAACGAGTCATCCCAATGTATGAGTTTTTCACACCTTTGAAATACGATTTGTCGTGCTCTGTTGGAATTGTTGATGCATGTATCTCTTTCACCAAAGGTGAACACTTCCGGAGAAAGAGACTTGTCTTATTTCCTTTTGAGAAACTCCCCTTCTTTTTCCTCACAGAACAGAACACACATTTGGTTCACTTTGTGGAATGAAGAAATGAATGAATAATATGATTGTCTTAGATACAGAACTTTACGACTTCATGTACACTAATTATAGGCATTTGGATGGTATTATTAGTATGGATGTATTTAGATAAATTATTTTATTTGGTTCTCAAAATATTATAAGGTAAGGCAGACATGATTAGCACCCCTATTTTTACAGATGCCAATATTCAGAGGAAGGTCAGAGAATTCTTCATTTTAGACAAAACTAGTACTAACGGAGCTCAGTAGGTATGAGGCCAGTCAGCCTTCCTTAGCCCCTGCTTCACCTTCACAGACCACAGGCTTCAAACAAAAACATATATTGGGGTATCTCTTCCTGTCCCTCTTCTCTAAGTGTGTAACTAGAGACTCCCTAAGGCCGGAGACATCACAGGAGGTAACGTGGCCTCAGCGTGGGCAGAGCAGCAGAGAGGAGCTGATCATTCAGAGGACAGATGCTCTGTGGAAGCCTCAGCACAAGCATTGACCCCTAAATCTTCCAACAGATTTATGCCCATAGAAGATGTAATTACCTCCTTCTAGAGTACATACATCTTCCAGCTATGAGGAAGAGCCAAGAAGCCAGAATTTTCTGCTTGGCACTATAGCAGGGCCGCCACAAAAGCTGGATCTGAAGTTCTCAGCCTCTGCACCCAACTGCAGACCCAGGCATCTTATGAGAAATGCCCCATGCCACAGTTCAGTGGAGCCTGCACTATCTTGTCTGCTGTCCAGTTACAAATTAATCTCTTGTCATCAGTGATTAATGTATTTGAGTCCCAGGAGTTGCTGAACCAAAACAGCCCCTTGGGGTGAGAGAGTCTGCAGGGAAAATAACCTGCAGATGTGTAGATCTGCCTGTGACCCAGGGAATCCTTCTATACACCACATCTACCATTCGAAGTTCTTAAAAAAAAGATTCCTCTGAGTTTTCTGATAAAAATCTCGGCAGATTTAGTCTCACTTCTCAGTTATAGGGCTCCTCACAGAAATGTTAAAGTGATGTCTTTATTCACTTCTGTGGCCATTCCCCGAAACCCCAGCAGAAGGGCACTCTGCTAAGAGCCTGTCCAGCTCTCCTGGAAACTGCCAAGGTCATTAAAAACAAGGGGAGCTTGAGAAACCATCACAGATCAGAGGAGCCTAAGGAGACTGATGATTGAATGCAGTGTGTCCTGGGTGGGATCCTGGAACAGGAAAAGGCCACTGCAGAAAAACTAATTAAATCTAAATAAAATGGACAGTCTAGTTAACAGTAATGTAGCAATGCTGGTTCCTTAGTTGGAACAAATGTACCACACATAGTATGTAAGATTTTAACAATAGGGGAAATCAGGTGATGGGTATACTAGAATTCTGTACAATCTTTGCAATTTTTCTGTAAACCTAAAACTATTTTAAAATAAAGCATTTATTTAAAACATTTTTAAACACTGGTAAGAATGGAGTAGGGACATGAACCCAGATATTCTGATTATGAGTACCGTGCTCATACAATCACACATGACACTCTGGGAGATAAAAGGAAATATATGAAGGAGGGGACTTTACTCTGAGCTTCATTCCAGAATAGACAGGCCAGATTTCAACCTGGGTCCACAAAAGATGGTCTTAGCATTTCCCAGGAAGATCAGGCAGCTGCTTTTTTGTTTTGTCAAAGCAGCTCCAAGTTAAGGATCTTTTTGAAGTTAAGGATCTTTGATCGGTTATATTTGAGGCAGCAAACGGAAGGCCAGAGAAGAGGACATGAAAAGACAAATACAGTCCAGATTGCCCTTGGAGGGCTTTGGCTGAGGGAGGCATTGGTATTAATCAAAGGCAGTGAGATAATTAAACTAGGAAAAGAAATGAAAGTAACCCAAATTAGGAAGAAGTAAAATTATCTCTGTTCACAGATGATACGATCTTCTATGTAGAAAATTCTAAAGATCTCTCTCTCTCTCTCTCTCTCTCTCTCTCTCTCCCCCCAATCAGTGAATTCAGGAAAGTTCCAGATACAAAATCAACACAGCAAAATCAGTTGTTTTTCCATACACTGAGCAATTCAAAAGTGGAATTAAAAAAACAGGTACACTTACAATAACATCAAAATGAACAAAATATTTATGAATGAATTTAAGGATGCAAAAGATTTGTACACTGGAAACTATAAAACATTACTGAAAATATTTTATAAAAATAATAACAAAAGTCGGAAATAATTGATTTAAGAGGCCTTTCAACAGTATTTCTCTTAATATGTGTCAAGAAACTAAACATTTCTTGGATTAATGTTTGTCTTTCTGGCCAAATAAAATGACATGTGGACAACCATGGCATCCAGGGATCATCTCAAGCAGTGCGCTACATGGACTCAGAGAAGCTATGCTCCTCCTCACGGAAAGATCAGATTTCACCTAAAGATATTGTGCCATTGGGAGAAACCAAGATGGTGGCATAGGTAAACACTTGAAATTGCTGCCTCACACAACCACTTCAAAACTACAACTAAAAGACAAAACAGACATCATCCAGAACCACAGGAAGGCTGACTGAGTGGAAATTCTACAACTGGAAGGAAAGAGAAAAGCACACTGAGACTCAGAGGAGGTGCGGAAGTAAAGTGCAGAGGTATGGAGGTGCGTGAAAAGGGCTGGCAATGGAGGACGCCGGTGTCTTTTTCAATTGTGAGGGAGTCACAGGCTTGCGACTGCTCTGAACTCCAGTTCCGGGCGAGTCTGAACTCCAGTTCCGGGGGAGAAACTGGACTGTCTGGTAGCAAGGGAAACCCAAGGGTGGCTTTCTCTCAGAGGTGCTTTCAGTGATTTCCGCGGGACATTGGACGGGACACTGAGCCTCTTAGGGCAGGGCTGAGGATGAGCCATAGCTGTTTGCTCCACCCTGTTGATTCCCTGAGACCCCACCCCACCCAAGCTGCTGGCAGAGGCTTTTGCATATGAATGGGCTGGCCCTTTAAGATCTAAAATTACCTAACAAACTGCAGCTGAGTCAGAGATACCCAGAACATCCAAAAGAAGGCTCAAGGCCCCACAACAGCTTGCATTGCTTCACAGCTGGGCCTCATCTGGGCACCTACAAACCCCAAACAAAGAAGAGGAATCTCTCCAAAGCTCCTGCTGGGTAGCCTCAAGCAGAGGCTAAATTAGCACCTCCTTAGAGATCCAAGAGCCAGTGTACCCAGTGGTCAGAGGGGGACCATCCAGATTACAACTCCTCAAATCGAAAAGGGGGTAGAATCAGTGAGTACCAAAGCCCCACTGAAACAAGTCTTGCCCCAGAAGGGTGTCTCCAGCACAGAAGTTCTCCCACTGTAGACAAA
>NW_006293313.1:1916178-1925835 GCF_000327345.1 Myotis davidii
TACAAATTATGAACAGCAAATACATATCTCTCAACAAGTGAATCTAAAAATCAAGTGAATAAATAATCTGATGAACAGAATGAACTGGTGAATATAATAGAATCAGGGGCATAGAAAGGGAATGGACTGACTATTCTCAGGGGGAAGGGGTGTGGGGGGTGCAGGAAGAGACTAGACAAAAATCGTACACCTATGGATGAGGACAGTGGGGGGGTAAGGGCAGAGGGTGGGGTGGGAACTGGGTGGAGGGGAGCTATGGGTGGAAAAAAGAGGAACAACTGTAATAATCTGAACAATAAAGATTTATTTTTTAAAAAATGACATGTGTAATAATACTTAGACGTGTGAAAAATAATCTGTAGGCCATTTGATTTAGATTAGTACTTTAAAAATAGTACTTAGAAATATAAAAATCTAGATAAATCTGAGCTTCTAAATAGCCAGCAAACTCACCGATATATAACCGAACAATCAGTGACTTTTTCAAAGCTCCTTGTTCATAGACCCATGATCCTGAGTTGGTGAGATAGACATTTCATGCTTCCCTCCCTCTACCTGTCACCTTTTTTGTAGTATTCCTCAACTTTATTGATATATTTACACACCATAAAATTCACTCACTCAAAGTATGCAGCTGAGTGCTGTTTAGTATATTCATAGAACTGTGCAACCATCACCAAGATTTCATTTTATAACATTTTCATCCCACCAAAACAAAAACTCCATGCCCACTGGCCATCCATTAGACTCCCTCTCCCCAGGCCACGACAACCACTAATTTACTTTCTGTCACTGTGGATCCTGGACATTTCATATAAATGGCATCACACAACATGTGGCCTTTATGATTGGCTTCTCCCACTGAGTATGTATTTGTGGTATATCCACTTTATAACGTGTATCAATACTTTATTCTTTTTTGGGCTGAATAATATTATACTGTAAGGGTAGACCACATTTGTTTATCCATTCAGCAGTGGATGAACATTTGAGTTGTTTCTACTTTTTGGGCTGTTACGAACATCCATGCACACATTTTTGTGAGGACATATATTTTCAATTCTCTTGGGCATTGTACCTAAGAATAAAATTCCTGGGTTATGTAGTAACTCTAGGATTAACAATTTGATCTTAACAATCATATAAGGAACTGCCAAATGGTTTTCCTAAGTGCACAGACCATTTGTTAGTGAGTTATAAGGTTTTTTTTATTTATTTATTTTATTTTTTTGTATTTTATTGTTTTTTTCACAGAGAGGAAGGGAGAGGGATAGAGAGTTAGAAACATCTATAAGAAAGAAACATCGATCAGCTGCCTCCTGCACACCCCCTACTGGGGATATGCCCGCAACCAAGGTACATGCCCTTGACCGGAATCAAACCTGGGACCTTTCAGTCCCCAGGCCGACGCTCTATCCACTGAGCCAAACCAGTTAGGGCTATAAGTTTTTTTTAATATATTCTAAATACAAATCAGACATAGGTTTTACAAATATTTTCTTTCAGTGTGTGGGTTATCTTCATTCTCTTAATAATGTCCTTTAAAGTACAAAATTTTTCAGTTTTGTAGGTTTTCAGTTTTAATGAAATCCCATTTCTTCTTTTTGTTTTTTCTTTTGTCACTTATGTTTATGGTGCTATAGATAAGAAACTGTTGCCTAACTCAAGATCGCAAGAATCTATTTCTAAATTTTCTTCTGCAAGCTTTATCATATGTAGGTCAATGATCCATTTTGAGTTCGTTTTGTATACGCCATGAGGTAGGGGTCCAACTTCATACTTTTCCATTGAAAATTCAGATGTCCCAGTACTATTTATTTAAAAAAAACTATTCTCTCTCATTAAATTATCTTAGAACTCTTATTGAAAATCAGTTTATCATATTCTGACACAAAGAAGCATGGAACAAACTGTCTAATCTCCGAGGGAAGCTGGGGTTAGGTGTGTGAGTGGATGGGAAGAGATCAACCAAAGAACTTGTATGCATATATGCATAACCCATGGACACAGACAATAGGGTGGTGAAGGCCTGGGACAGGGGACGGGGGTGGGCTAGAATGGTCAGTGGGGAAAATGGGGATGGGCATATGTAATACTTTCAACAATAAAGATTTTTTTAAAAAAGAAAAAAATCAGTTGATCATAAATATAAAAGTGAATATCTGGACTCTCAGTTATATTCCATTTATCTATATTTTTGTCTTTATGCCATACCTCACTGTCTTGATTACTCTAACTTTGTAGTAAGATTGGAAACAGGGAAGTCTGAGTTTCCCAATATTTGCTTTTTCAAGGTTCTTTTGGCAATTCTGTGTCCCTTTCATTTCCATAAAATGTTAGGATTAGCTTCTCAATTTCTACAAAAAGGAATCTAGGACTTTGGTAGGGATTATAATGAATCTACAGATAGATATGGAGAGTGTTACCATTAGGACAATATTTTAACTCTATCAATGCATAAACATTGGATGTCTTTTTATTTCTTTAAATCTTTAATTTTTTAACTGTTTTGTAGATTTCAGTGTACAAGTCTTGTACCTCTTTTGTTAAACTTATTCCTAAATATATTGCTATTTTTATGCTATTGTAAATGGAATTGTTTCCTTAATTTCATTTTTTGATTTTTCATTCCTAACATAGAGAAATTCAATTGGTTTGTGTATATTGATCTCATATCTTGCACCCTTGCTGAACTCATTGATTGGTTTTAATAGCTTTTTGTGTAGTCCTTAGGATTGTCCATAATACAAGATTATGTAATCTTTGAGTAGAGATAGTTGTACTTCTTTTCTAATTTGATACCTTTAATTTCTTCTTCTTACCTAATTGCCCTTGCTAACATCTCCAGTAGAAACTCTGGATTTAAATAAGATTGATGAAAGCATTTTTTCCTGATTTTAGGGAGAAAGCATTCAGTTTTTTAGCATTAAATTTCCACATATTGTGAATTTCCCAAATTTCTTTTCACTGTTTATTGTTATTATAATTCAAATGATGTCAAAGAAAATAATTAGTATGCTTTTGAGCCATTGAAATTTACTTATCCTTATTTTGTGGTCTAGCATATGATATATTCTGGCAAAAATTTAATGTGCACTTGAGAAAAATGTATATTTTGCTGTTGATTGGAGCACTTTATAGATGTCAGATGGATCAAGTTGGTTAAAGCTTTGTTCAAGTCTTCTAATTCTTTCTTGATATTTTGAGATTGAATCTTCCAATTTTATTGTTTAATTCTCTATTTTCCCTTTAATTCTGTCAGCTTTTGCTTTATCATTTTGACTTTGTTGTGAGATGCATATCCTATATAATAAAAGCTTAATATACAAATTGACCAGATGACTGAATGACCAGTCAGCAGGGGATGGGGCCGGCGTCAGGCCAGCCAAGGCACCTGGTGGAGGGAGGAGACGGTGATGCGGGGGAGGCAGCAGTGACCAGCAGTGGCAGAGGGGCGATGGGGGGTGTGAGGCGGGGCCGTCCCCTAATCAGCTGCCCAGTTGCCTCCCGCAGAGGGAGGCCAAACTGCAGCTTAGGGCCCACTCTCTGTCAGAAGGACATCCCCTGAGGGCTCCTGGACTGTGAGAGGGCGCAGG
This sequence comes from Myotis davidii, assembly GCF_000327345.1. NCBI lineage: Eukaryota > Metazoa > Chordata > Mammalia > Chiroptera > Vespertilionidae > Myotis > Myotis davidii. The sequence continues at coordinate 1,919,775 of NW_006293313.1, forward strand.
CTGGGCTGAGGGACACCCCCCCAGTGCATAAATTTTTGTGCACCAGGCCTCTAGTGTGTTTATAATTAACATGTCTTCCTAATGAACTGATGACTTTGTTACTATAAAATGTTTTTGTAACTATTTTTGCCTTAAAATCTAATTTGTCTAGATTTCTTTAGCCAATTCAGTTCTCTTTTGGATATTTCCTGCTTTGTATATTGTTTTCCATTCTTTTGAATTTAAGGCATGTTTCTCATAGACAACATATAAATGGGTAATGTTTTCACATATATTCTGCCGACCTGTGCCTTTTGATTGGAGTGTTTCATCCACTTACATTTACTGTAATTACTTAGAAGATAGGATTTCCTTGCTATTTGTTAAATATATATTTTTCTACTGTACCAATTTGATTTCTTTGTTGTTTCTGTTACTATACTTTTAAAGTCATTTTAATAGTGGTAATCCTGGGATTAAAATTAGCACTTTAACTTAAAACAATCTAGTTCAGTGTAATATTAGCTTTATTTCAATAATATATAATATCTTTGTTTTAATATACATTCCAAGTATATCATTTTTATACCTATTGCCTTATATATTGTTTATTAAATTAGAAAAAAGTAGAAACAAAAATATATTTATACTGTCTTTTTTTATTTACCTATGTACTAACCTTTACTTATGTATTAGCTTTATTTCTTCCTATGGGTTTGAGTTGGCATCTAGTGTCATTTCAGGCTGAAGGGTTTCCATTAGTATTTCTTGATGTATGACTCTGCTAGTGACAAATTGTATCAGTTTATTTATTGGGAATATCTTTATTTCTCCTCCATTTAGGAAGGACACTTTCGCTGGATATAGAATTCTTGGTTGACAATCTTTTTCTTTCAGTACTTTAAATGTCATCCTACTGTCTTCTGGCTTCCTTTGGTTTCTGATGAAGATTCTTTGTATGTGATGAGTCACCTCTCTTGCTGTTTTCAAGATTCTCTTTTTGTCTTTGTCTTTCTAAAATTTGATTATGATGTGTCTTTATATAGATTAATTTGAGTTTATTGTACAGTTCATTGAGCTTCTAGGATGTGTAGATTAATGTTTTTCATAGAATTTGGAAAGTTAGGGGCCATTATTTCTTCAAATATTCTTTCTTCCCCTTTCTCTTTTCTCTCCTTCTGAGGCTCTCATTTTGTATTCATGTGTTTAATTGTATCTACAGGTCTCTAAGGCAGTATTCATTTATTGATTTTTTTTTCTTTCTACCCCTAGGACTGAATAATCTTAATTGGCCTATCTTCAAGTTCATATTCTTTCTTCTGAAACTAAAATTCTCTTTTGAACACCTTTAGTGAACTTTTGTGTTTCAGTTATACTTTTAAGCTCCATGATCTGTACTGAGGTTTTTTTAAATTATTTTTTTCTCTTTATTGATTTTTCCTAATTGGTAAGATATCATTGTCATACTTTATGTTTTTTATCTTAATCCTATATAATAAAAGGGTAATATGCAAATTGACCCTAACAGCAGAATGACTGGAAATGACTGGTCACTATGACACACACTGACCACAAGGGGGCAGACGCTCAATGCAGGAGCTGCCCCCTGGTGATCAGTGCGATCCCACCAGCAAGGCTGATGGCTGCCAGCACAGCAGTGGTGGCAGGAGCCTCCCCTGCCTCCTCAGCAGCGCTAAGGATGTCCAATTGCAGCTTAGGGCTGCTCCCTGATGGCAAGTAGACATCCCCTGAGCCTTTTCAACTCCGCTGCTATAGGTCTGCTATAGGTGCTACAGTTCTATGAACATAAACTTCATAAACCCTGGGAATTAAATTAGTTTTATAAATAAAGTTTGGAACCCAACCCACCCTGAGCACATGTGGTGGGAGGAGAATCAGAACCCCCGTGTGCACAAATGTTTGTGCACCAGCCCTCTAGTGTAGTTATGATAGCTGATTTAAAGTCTTTGTCTACTAAGCCCACCATCAGTCCCCTCCCCCTAGGGACATTCTCTCTTGGTTCTCTTTTTTTCCTAGTATGTGTCATATTTTTCTTTTTCTTTGCATGTCTCCATAATTTTTGTTGAAACTATATATTTTAGATAATACATTGTATATTATAACAACTGTCCTATCAGATCACCCTCCACTCTGAAGTTTGTTATTTTTGCTGGTATTTTGCAACATGTAACCACTGAGTTCTCTACTAGGTGGTTTTATTTTTAATTATTGTTTTTATTTTTAAGCTTGGTTCTTGGGGATTATTCTTGAGTCAGTATTATTTAATGGTTAGCCAATAATCTATCAGAATATTCCTTAAATGCTGTGTTGATCTGTCTTTCACCCCTTGCCAAGTGAATCTGTATATAAAGGCATGACTTTAAGCTTTAGGCAATTCACTAAACAGACTTAGCTTTCATTTCCTGCTTATACAGTACCTTAACAACCAGGTATGAACTAGAGTGACTGGAACCTTCTCCTTTCCCAGGTCACATCTTATGTATCCACAGACTAACTTCTAGATACCCAGAAATGTCTTAGAGAGCATTCTGAAATTCACTAGTTCTAGTGTTCTAGACCTCTGAGGCTTCCTTATAAATTTCCAGGCATGCTCTTTTTTTTTTTTTTGCCTCAACTAAAATAACAGCCTTGAACCAACAGCTCTGATGTTTTCAGCAGATTGCTATTATTTTAGGTAATGTCCTAAGGATAGGGCTCTTTTGTTTTTAAGCTAAGCTCTGAGTCCAATCAAATAATTCCAATACCCTGGGCAAAGAAGTTTTCCAGGTAGCTGCTAATTCAGAAAAAATATTGATTCTACTATATGGATGGGGCTTTAATCAAGTTCCAGTAGTGGTCAGCCCTCCCATTGGTTTTGATATGACTGGCTTTTCATCGTGGTCATGCTACTGGACTGGAGAGAATAGGGGGATGAAACTAGTGAATGTTATGACATAGATACCATGATTTTGCAGAGGTTTGGTCATTTCTCTTGAATAAATAATTTTCGGTTCTGTGGCTCTGGCTAATTTCTAGAGTTCTGAAATGGTTGATTATAGTTATTTAGTTGTGTTTCTATGTTTTTGTGAGAAAATAATTCCACTGACTTTCTTGTTCTGCCATTTAAGGACACTTCTCTATTCTAAATGTTGCCTTTTTTGTCATATCTCTGCTTTTATAATTAGAATAATATGTGGGAATGTTAAACCAGTGTTCCCTTGTCCTTTCTCAAGAGCCGGGCCTGGGCCTGGCCAACTCAGATTTTAGGGTTTCTTTTCAAATTATAGCTTCACAATATGGAAATAATATTCCTTCTTCTATTAAGGGAATCTGTGCCAAGATGGAAGAAGTCAGTCAATTGCACCTTTTGTCCTGGTGGGTTACAGGAAAGAAAAGAGAGTTGACTAACTACTGTGAAGAGATCTTTCATTTCTTTTTTTTCTCCACTCAGAATGAATCCCAAGAGGAAGCATACAGTGAGAGCATCCAGGTATATATGCCTGGGGACCCTGGGGAGGGTACTTAGAAAGATAATCCTAAAGTTTCTTTGTTCCGCAAGGCCTGTGCATGGTACACAACCATGTGACCAGATATTTAGGTACTAACAGGAATAGCAGACTAGCTAGGACCCAAGGTCTTAATAAAATGATTTCCACATTTAAAGTATCATATCAATGCCCTGGACTGTGGATTCTAGTCACAGGTGCTCGCATGTTTTCCACAAGATCAAGCACATGAAAGGTCACCAGTCCAGGGAGCATTTCTGAATGGCTGCCCATGACAGAGTCCAGAGGAGGCCAATAAGGTTCTAGAAAATACTACATGAGTTCCAAACATTTGTTTTCCTTCCTGCCATGAGATTACTCTTGGAAGAAAGCAAGAGAAAGAGGCAGGAGTAGAGATGGGGAGAGGAAATCTGAAAAGCATTTAACAAAAAGAGACTGAGTCATTCAAATTACACTATTCAAACCGGAAGAGCCTGTGATGCAAAAATTGGGAAATTGAAAGTCTCTGCCCTCACCTCCCAAGAGGATAAAAGAGAAAGATCAGACATGTCATGAAAAATAAAGAAGCTCAGGGTTTTTTTTTTACATCTAAGTGGAGTTCAAGTACATTTGTGACCCAATTGCATCTCTTTTTCCAAGTCAGACAGAAATATGCTGCTCTCCCTTCTAATTTAACACAGATTTACTCTGCAGCTATTCTCTTATGTTCTTCTCTCCTTTCTCTTTTCTTCTCTGTTATTCCCAACAGAAATGCTAGGGCTTGATCCACCTGGCAGAGCATATTTCTATGTTTGCTCTCACTGGGAATTTCTCCATAAGGACATAGGACCAAGTTTCATTAAGATAGACGACTCCAATACTTCTGTTTTCTCTGCCTTCAATGCCCTCTACCTCTTCCCCTTCTCCACCTGACTACATGTTCTTGATGAGTCAACTTGAACCTCTGTTTCCTACTCCCCAGTAATGACTCAAAAACCAGTCCCCCAACCCCCTCAGCACCCTATCCATCTCCATCTTCCTCCCTCCAACATGTGTTCACTTCTCTGTTTTCCCCACTGGTCTGTGAGCTCCTGGAGGCCTATTCTGTGTTTCGTTTGCTTTTTCTCATCTCCTCTTTAGTGCATGGGAAATAGAAGGCACTGGGTGTTTATTACTTTTGATTCTGTGCCTCAAATTTTACTACTTCGTACTTTTTGTTTGCTCAAATATTGAGCACCTACTATAGGTCTAGCATCACTAACTACTCATTCAATAATAAAACCCAATCCCTAAAGCTGAGGGATTTATAATTCTATGTGATAGATAAGTACACCTTCAAAATACAATATGTTGAGTATTTTAAGGAACAAAGTTGTGAGATCAGAATAAATAAAGCCCTGGCTTTCATGAGACATCAAGGTAGACTTCATATAGAAGAACATGTTTTATTTGAATCTCAAAGAATGAGTCAAATTCTACATGAAAAGTATGGTGGTGGCCATTGAATAGTATATACAAGCAAGAAGAGACAGTTCAGGTTTACATGTTTAACACTTATTATTCCACCCAAGAGCTGAAAGGATGGATATAAGTTGTCTAAAGTCTTAACTATATTTACCATTTGGAAACTAGGAGGTATTTGAATCACAACCCCATGTCATGAGCTTTCAGTATCAACTTAATTCCTAAGTAAAACTACAAACGTCATCATTATGTTTAGATTGCCAATGGCTTTCGTTTACCCAGGCCATTACAAAGCTGAGAAAGGATTTTCAGTGTCATCTCTTCTACTATCCCTGAAAATGTGGAATCCTTCCTGGAGTATCCATGTCAGGAGGTCATCCCAGAGTCTGGCCCATATTCTGGCCATGTTTCCTCTGGTACTTCCTTTAGTAAAATGTGAAAGATGCACATGCATTGCCTAACCCTAAGTGTCATCTTTACTCAAAACCAAAATCAAAACCAGTGGCATTAAACTGTATGAAGATAATATTAGAAGCACATCTGGATTTTCTAACAATTGCTCTGATTTGATGAAGTGAATAGGGGTGAGGGAAATAATGGTTTTCAGTGTATGAAACTCTTGAATATTAATGTGCACTATACTAGATTATGTGTGTATTTTATTTATGTAGACTATACTCTGCTATTTCTCTTTCTCTGGTTGAGTAAACCTCTGCCTTTTACATGCTTTGATGTGTCTGTAATTCAATCACTATTCACCTAATAAATATTCATTGAGCATCTACAATGAGATCTTAACTATCAATGTAAAACATAGACAATAGCAATATAAAGGGTAAATATCAAAAAAGTCTATTTGAGGTGATAAAGATACCTATAGTGAAGGCAAAATAATATACATAATACAAGAAGATTATCATAGATGTAACTTTGTAAATCACGCAATATTTTATTTGAGATGCTGGGAGTAACTAGATACCAAATCAGTGCTAAAGAAAATAGGTGCTTTCAAAATCAGAGAAAGCCTGGTTGGCATGACTCAGTGGTTGAGCATTGACGTATGAACTAGGAGGTCATGGTTCAATTCCAGGTCAGGGCATATACCCAGGTTGCAGGCTATCCCCAGTGTGGGG
>NW_006293313.1:1926580-1933650 GCF_000327345.1 Myotis davidii
TTGCCATCTCTATCTCCTTTGATCCCCTTCACCATACCAGGAAAATCTAAAGAGCTATTTATAGCAAATGAGCCTCTGTCAGTACATATCTCTATAAAAATATAATTGCTTGCCCTGTCCAAGTGGCTCTGTTGTCCCATACACCAAAAGGTTGTGCCTGGTCAGGGCACATACCTACGTTACAGTTCTATCCCCAGTTGGGGATGCATAGGAGAGGCAACAGACAGGATGTTTTCTTCTCTCTTTCTCTCCCCTCCCTTCCTCTCTCCTTCTTTCTCTCTCTCTCCTCTCCCTTCCTCTCTCTCTAAAATCAATAAACATATCCTTGGGTGAGGATAATATATACATATAATTACAAGGTGAAAAGGAGCCATAACTCTAAGATTTTCTTGTAGGCTGTGGGTGCTTGTTTGCAAGACTGTATTCAAGAGTCACTGCCCAGAAGCCAGGTTTGAGAAAACATTGATGGTAAAGAATGGAAAAGCAAAGGACCAGAAATCATGTTACTGGTGTCAGCAGTTCCTCACTTGATAACACTTGCATCATGTCTGTAGGGGAATTTGAGAATATAAGTTATTTTTAGAATTTTCTTTTCCATGTTCTGACAAGAACTCTTCCCTTTTCTTTTTTTCTCAGGGGTGTTTTTGTTGTTGTTTTTCTTCTTCTTCTTTTAAGTCAATGGTTTTGAGTGGAAAATGCCTGATAGCACGAAAAGGAGGAAGGAAGCTTCAAAAAAATCTCAGGGATTGAAATCGGGGTTCCAGTTTTTACAGGAACCGTGTCTGGCTCTGCACATGTGTGTGCATGTGTTTTTGAAGTAGAACTGGAAAAAAAAAAAAGAGTGAGTGGAATGCACCCTTTCCTAAAGAAAAACTTTATCCTTCTCTGCTAATCCTCAACCCGCTCAGGCTAGGGGAACATTTCAGTAAGGACCTAAGGAAAAAAGCCAGATACAAGCTCAGGCCCGATTTGAAAAGCTATATATGACTACAACTCCCTTGCCTTAAACCAGCAAGAAAGTAAAGATCAGCTAGTAGTCAGGTTTGAAAGCCTTCTTTATCCACCTGGACTTCATGATGGAAACTTCATCAGACATTTATCCTGAAAGGAGAGAAGCATTATCTTGGAGTGGAATTGGGGGTGATGGTAGAATCCTCTAAGCAGGTCTCCTCCTAACATTCTCAGGTCCAGGTGTGAAAAAATAAATAGAGACCCACATACCATATTCTAAATATTCAAAATATCTAAGAGGCTGATCTAAGAACCTGCTAAATTAAACATGTTCTATCATCTTGCATAGATTATAATAGTTTAGAAGACTGAGTTCAAGTTCAGAATTTGCAGGCTGTATTCAGAATTCTCTGCTCAAATGTGATAGCATAGTGAGCTGGTCCCCAGCCCCTAGCCCAAAGTCTGCTTCCCCTTTCCATCTTTGGCTCCATTCCAGAGTGTTTTGAGCCATGAACATGTGTGTGGGCACTCCAGTCTGCCCACACCAAAGACATGATCCAGGAAAGAGTTGATAAACTGGACTTCATTGAAAGATACTGTTAAGAGAATGGAAAGATAAGTCACAGACTGGGAGAAAATACTTGCAAAAGACACATTGGAGAATGAAATGTTATCCAAAGAATACAAGGAAGGCAATTACACTTTTTAGTATTTATTCACTGGAGCTGAAAACATATATCTAACACGAAAACCTACAAATGGTTATTTATAGTAGCTTTACTCACAATTGCCAACACTTGGAAGCACAAGTTGTCCTTCAGTAGGTGAGTGGATAAAGAAGCTATTGTACATCCAGACCATGAAATATTACACAGAAGTTAAAAGGAATGAGCTATCAAGCCATGGAGGGACCTTAAATGCATATTTATAAGTGAAAGAAGCCAACCTGAAAAGGCTATTACTATATGATTCCAACTACATAAAAGTTTAGAAAAGTCAAAACTATGGAGACAGAAAACAGATCCATGGGTTACCCAGACTTAGGGGGAAGGAGGGATAAATAGATGGAGCACAGAGGATATTAGGGCAATGAAAATACTCTGTGTGGTCCGGTCGGCATGACTCAGTTGTTGAACGTTCACCTATAAACCACGAGGTCAGGGTTTGATTACCAGTCGTCAGGGCATGCCCAGGTGAGGACTCAATTCCCAGTGTGGGGTGTGAAGGAGGCAGCCAATCAATGATTCTCATCATTGATGTTTCTATCTCTCTATCTCCCTCTCCCTTCCTCTCAGAAATCAATAAAAAATATATTTTAAAAAAATAAAATAAGTGTGGGGGGGGGGGGGGATAAGGCCACATATGTAATACCTTAATCATTAAAGAAAAAAAAACTCTGTGTGATAGTATAATGATGGATGCATGTCATTATACATTTGTCCATAAAATGTACAATACCATGAGTAACCCTAATGTATACTGTGGTTTGGGATGATTATGATATGTCAGTGTAGATTCATTAATAGTGACAAATGCACCACTGGTGGGGGAGGCTATGCATATCTGGGGGCAGGGAGTCTGTGGGAAATCTCTGTATCTTCCTCTCAATTTGGTATGAACCTAAAACTGCTCTAAAAGTAAAATCTTTTTTTATTTATTTTTTATATTGATCACAAAAATGTGGGTTTATTTCTGTGCTCTCTGTTCTGTTCCAGTGACCTACATGCCTGTTCTTTTGCCGGTGGCTTTGTAGTGTAGTTCGATATCAGGTAGTGTGATACCTCCTACGTTGTTTTTCTTTCTCAAGATTGCTGAGGCTATTCGGGGTCTTTGTGGTTCCATATACATTTTTGGAGTATTTTGTTCTACATCTCTAAGATATGCCAATTAGGCAGATACATGCAAAAATAATAAACAAGAATAAGCTCAGCATGGATTAAAGACTTAAATGTAAATCGTGAAACCATAAAAATCTGAGAAGACATAGGCAGTAAAATTTCAGACCTTTTTCATAGCAATATTTTTGCCACTATATCTCCTTACGCAAGGAAAAAATAAACAAATGGAACTACATCAAACTAAAAAGCTTTTGCACAGCAAAAGAAACCATCAACAAAATGATGGTTCACCTGGACTCCTGTTGTGAGAAAAGGGAACCCACTGAATGAAAGAACAAAACAAAACACAGTTGGTACCCCACCCACTCCTATCAGTTTCTATATAATAATTTTTAATCATTTTTAGCATTCACTATGTTACAAATACTTGCTTGATCTAGATTATTTTATGCAATCCTCTTTATCCCCATTTCAGAGATGGGGCATGAAGAGTTGTGGCCAGAAAGCACACAGGTAATACTTGGTGGGCCCAGAACTTGAACCCAGGTATCTGGTTCTATAGAACACACTCTTAAGCTCTAGACCTCACAATCTTCCCAGATCCTCACCAGGCACAGAAAGAAAAAGCTGCATCCTGGTCCCAGCTACTGTTCCTGCAACTGGGGCTGATATATTTAATCTCTCTGTCCTTGTTTGTAAAATAGAGAAAATGCTTTGTTCTCCCTAGTAGTGGGCCAACGGCCAGAGGAAATAGCTATGAACCGTGCCTGAGCACAATGCTGGGTGTTCAATAAGTGTTGGTTCCTCCCTCCCTTCTTTCTTTGGCTACTTGGCTGTTTTCTTTGACTCCTGTTTTTGTTTGTTTTTGTGGCTACTTGAATGTGCAATTCAGAGTAATGTTGTGGAAAAGGGCACCTGGCCCCCAGGGGGTTTGCCTAGGGCCTGCAGGTGGTTCTTGACTTCCTGTAGGAAATTTTTTCACAACAGGAGTCCAGGTGAATTTTGGAGAACATTTATTAAAGCTGGAGACTGTGAAACAAGGAAGGACTGGGGAAATGAACCTAGGCTGGGCTGCTTTGGCTCACTAAGAAGTCAGAGAAGCCCTGATCGGTTTGGCTCAGTGGATAGAGCGTCGGCCTGCAGACTGAAGGGTCCCAGGTTCGATTCCAGTCAAGGGAATGTGCCTTGGTTGTGGGCACATCCCCAGCAGGAGGTTTACAGGAGGCAGCTGATCAATGTTTCTCTCTCATCGATGTTTCTAGCTCTCTATCTCTCTCCCCTCCTCTCTGTAAGAAATCAATAAAATATATATTTTTTAAAAAAAGAAGAAGTCAGAGAAAAGGGAGACTGGGAAATAAGTTCAGGGGTAAACGTGGGATGAACTACCACCGCCATTGATGTCCTGGTTGCAAGCCTCATGGTGTCCCTTAGACTAGAGTTTAGGACAGTGATGGCGAACCTTTTGAGCTCAGTGTGTCAGCATTTTGAAAAACTCTAACTTAACTCTGGTGCTGTGTCACATATAGAAATTTTTTGATATTTGCAACTATAGTAAAACCAAGATTTATATTTTTGATATTTATTTTATATATTTAAATGCCATTTAACAAAGAAAAATCAACCAAAAAAATGAGTTCACCTGTCACCTCTGACACGCTTGTCATAGGTTCACGATCACTGGTTTAGGAGACGCATGCCGGTCGGGGAAGAAAGAGGAGGGAGTGGAGGGCTCTGGCATGTGCCTGGGAGGAAGAGAATGCAGGGACCTTCTTTTTGAGTGGTCTTAGGGGAGGATCTCAATAGACTATTCATTGGCTTCATGCTCATGTACCAAAAAAGAGGTTTATTCTCTTAACATCATCTGTCCTTGGCTGTGGTTGACAAATGGCACTAATTGGATTTCTTCTCTCTGTCTCTCTGATTTAAGGTGACTTAAAGCTATTTACCCTCTGGTTAGGGAGAAGTGCAAACCACTTAATTTTACTTGTCCTTGGTTAGGGAAGATAGGATTTATGGTTGCAAACTGCTGTTTAACTATCTGTTAGTTTCCCTGTTTTGCTTGTCCTGTCTTACTGGCCTGTCTCAGTAATCACAGTGATTTTCTTTCTGGCACATTTACTAACCAGACATTTCTCTCTACCTGTCTTATGTCTTCCATTTCTACTATGACCACATGATTGCTCACTGTGTTGTTTTTTTAACAGCCACCACAAATCCTAGTTTTTATGGGAAGGAGAAGATAGGGTGTAATTTCAAATGAAATGCAAGGCTCTGCCAGCATCTAACTCTGTCATCACTTCTGGAAGTGGTCTTGTGAAGCACAAGCTGTTTTCTCCCAAGTCATCAGTTCTGTTCTGACACAGAGGGACCAAGTAATGTCCGGAGGAACTCTTTCCAGTTCCTGCTCATGCTGTGGAAGGGCTGGCATGCATTTATTCTGGGCTGCCACCTACTTTCTGTAACTGAGCCTCTTGTGACTGGGCAGCTTCCTGATTTTAGAGATGGATCACAAACATGTCAATATTGCAGAAGACCAAAGAAATACCAAGCATGCTTCCTAGAGAAAGGGAGGGACCCCGTTTATTAACACTAGTGGACTCCGGGAATAATTTCCAAATCAGAGTGAGTAACACGCAGAGGGCTTCACTTTTTATAACCTTCTGGGGTCTTTGTCTTGCAGATATGGTTCTGCACCCTTTGTGGGCTTACAGGAAGGCCCCCAGGTGTTGGGGGTCCCCAGGCCATATCCGATCATCTGTCCTGGGGCCAGCGATAATGGCCTACCCCCCACCCCCAGGGCAGTGCATTATTCACAGTTTTTATGGCCTGACATGCCTTGCAAGACCAGTTCCCTCCTCATCATGACAAATAAGTTTGCTGGCACCGAACTAGAGGATCCATTGCTTTTCCCAAGACCAAGCTGTTTTATTCTTTGCTTAAGGTAGTGAAAAGCAAGACCCTTCCATAGAGATGGGAGGTGGGGGGAGGTTAGATCTTAAATTCAGAGGAGCAGAATGATCAGGAACAGAGAGTCCACCTCCTGAAGCTATGTCACCATTCTAAGAGTGGACCAAGAAAGCAAAAGGCTGAGCTGAACTGCTCCTCCCACAGGGCAGAAATGCCAATTTTTATCCTAACCCCGAAAGTCCCCTGTGACTGTTTCGCCCGCCCACCAGAGATTCCTCCTGGGCTGGTCCCAGTGATTTGCATCACTCTCCCAACCCAATTACATCACTGAGGAGTGGAAGCCCTGGAGGGATCTGATCTCTGCCAGTTTCTCTGGTTTGTTGTTACTGTTCAAAGTGATTACTAGAGGGAAAGGGGGGTGGGAGGGAGGCAGAAGTAGGTAAAGGGGGGATAAATGGTAATGGAAGGAGACTTTACTTAGGGTGGAAACACATAATACAGTATACAGAGGATGTATTATAGAATTGGACATCTGAATCCTATATAATTTTATTAACCAATGTTAGTTATTCCAATAGATTTAATAAAATTAGAGAGAGAGAGAGAGAGAGAGAGAGAGAGAGAGAGATGAAACCAGCCATCTGCTTCCTTCACTAGGTACCTTCCTGAGGAGCTGTGGCTACTTGCAGGATTAGCCAAGCAAAGGAGGGAGGCTTGGGCTCCGAAGTGATGGAAGGCTTCCTCATTTATGGATTGAGAGCCCAGATTCACCCTCAAAGCTTTGTTAGCCTGCTTTTAATTGCTTAACTTAAGGTTATTTAGTAGCCCAGTGATGTCTCACCTCTCTAATACCCAAATAAGGAGTTAGGGCTACTCTTGGAGAAACTGAGGGGCCCTGAGGTTCAATGTCAAGGTGACCCCGGCACCCAAGTGTGGGCAGTTAGACATGAGCAGAGCGAGGATGATGGGCCAGGTACAGAAGGTCACCAGGACAGAAAGTCTCGGATGCCTAGCAAAAGACAACTATAGGGTGGGACCTCCCCCCCTCCCCAGGGTGAGGTCTCCCCTAGCATATCACCCCCTGACATTTCCTCCCTAGAGAGAACATCTTTGCCTCAGTTGCATTTCAGCTCCAGGCCCAGAAAAATAGCAAACCAGACTACCAGCCCTATGGCTGCCCTCAGGACCAGCTGCATTGGATAATGACCCCCTGCTCTGACACCAATCAATCAATCAATCAATAGAGACCCTGAAAAGAGACACCTGGAAAGCTGATGAATAGTCTATTGAGATCTTCCCCTGGGACCTCCCCTAAACTCTCCACCCTTAAAACCCTTAGGACAGAGGACCCAGTGCACTCTCCCTCCAGGAGCA
>NW_006293313.1:1933775-1936277 GCF_000327345.1 Myotis davidii
CAACCTCTATAACTTGTTTCTTAAGCCTGTTTCTTCTAAAATTACTCATTCTACTTCTGCAATTTTCCAAATAAATGTTCTGTTATAGTTTGAGTCTTGGCTCTGAATTCTTTCCTGGCCAGAACTCAAGTACCAAGGTTGCTGAACCCAGGTCTAGTCTGACCCCATGGGTCTAACACCTGGTGCTGTTTCTACAACACAGGGTCCTTAGATCTCCTTGAAATTGTGCAAATAGCAAGTGGAACACTGACTAGTGCCTAAACCAAGGAGGCTTTGCAGGTGCTAATATTTTACCCTCTTCCTTTTTCTTTGAGCTCCTTGTTAATGTACAACCTGAGAATGTTGTGTGTTTTGTTTTTGTTTTCTCAATGAAGGCTGGAAAGGACAACCCAACATGTTCTCCTTAATCCTTGGTGTACCTGTAGGTTGAGGGGGATTCCAAAGTAAATGTTAGGAGCAAAAATAGAATATTGGGGACTAGCTATGGTATAGGAAATATTAATCATGCTATGTTAACCATGATTGCCTTGTGTTGGTTAAAGAAAGGACATTCTGACCTGGCTGGGAGTTGTGTGCCTCCAGGACTTGGGAGTCAACCTTTGAATGCTGTCCATTCTCATTTAATAAGTGCCTATTATCATGGAAAGATTAACAACCTTGTTCCCCAAACTATGGAGTCCCACCCCAGCCTCCTACTTCCCCAGCCTGTAATCCCTACTTCCCCATGTAATCATTGTCCTACCCTATAGAAGCAGCTGGTTTATGGGGGGCTGCAGAGCAGATTTTTGTGGATGTCCTGCTGCTCTCCCATACTGCCCGCAGTATTGGAATAAATGTTCATATATGATTCAACCCTGTCTCTGCTTAATTGGCTCAAGTAGTGACAGGCAGCACAGACCCATAAAGACCTAAATATAAACATCCTATTACACTGATCCAACTCCTCAGCTCTTTTCCCTTACCTCCACCCACAGTTCCCATCCACTTTGGTTTCCTGCTCAGCTGCAGTCTGCATCGACGTCATGGGCTTTCTGCCTCCCTTCGCTGACTGTACAGACTCCTCATGGACACCTGCCAGAGGTGGAAAAAGCTGAGCCAGGTTCTAGTGAATGAAAAGTAAAGACTCATCACAGGACACACCCCATGGCAGCTATTCCCAAGAGGCTTCCCAGGTATTGACTTGTACTAACAGTGAAAGGGAAATTTCGTAGGTGTAGGTTTCCACACCTCAACTTCAAACAACACAAGCTTGCTCAATCCTGAAACCAAAAAGGTGCTTTGCAGGTAATTAGTTTGTTCTAACTTAATTCCTTACATTCTTTCTTGCATTCCAAACATTGTTAACCAGGATTTGTGCCGTGGGCATGTTGTAGGAGGAAAGTAAATATTTAATAACTGGTACTTTTTGACTGAATGCTCCAAACATAGTACCTTTTTCCAATTAAAGTTATCAGATCATTTCATAAAGCTCAGATCCTGTCTTAATTGCCTCAAAAAATTCTTTAATTAAAAAAGAAATAAAGCCTCAAGGAGGGAAAAAAATCTTTGAACACTTTTTGAGTCAAGGTTAAAGCTAAAAATCAACAGGATGTCTTCTCTCCACCACTGTGTCCTAGTCCAAGGAGGGCTCACTGGAGATTGGGAACTCTTTTTCTTATTCCTGTGCAGTATGTCTTACACAACTCTGAGGAAAAGGAGGCGTTAACCAGGTCAACAATGTCATAAAACCCAATTGGAACTGCACACTCAATGCTGCAAGACTCTCAGCCTCTTTCTCATTTCTCCACATATGAGCCTCAGCCTCTCTTGGAGCTCAATGGTTTTCTCCACATTTGGATAAAAACATGGTCACAGACAGCTCTTGAGTTGGGTCTCTCTCTCTCTCTGTCTCTTCCCTTTCTCAAACTCAAAAGTGTTTGGGCCGAGAATTTATTCATTTGGCTTAGGAGACCCAGTGAGTGGTTTGCTCTGCCCAGAGATTGGGAACAGTGAGTTTTGTTCATAGAAAAATAAAAGTTTTGAATAGCTGGAGTGGGGAAGTAGCCAGTGGCTAAGATCATAAATGATCTTCTATAACAGTGTTGGGTTTTATTTTAAACTAGAGGCCTGGTGCACAAAGGGCCGAGAATTTATTCATTTGGCTTAGGAGACCCAGTGAGTGGTTTGCTCTGCCCAGAGATTGGGAACAGTGAGTTTTGTTCATAGAAAAATAAAAGTTTTGAATAGCTGGAGTGGGGAAGTAGCCAGTGGCTAAGATCATAAATGATCTTCTATAACAGTGTTGGGTTTTATTTTAAACTAGAGGCCTGGTGCACAAAAATTTGTGCACTGGGGTGGTTATCCCTCAGCCCAGCCCACACCCTCTCCAATCTGGGACTCTTCAGGGGATGTCCAACTGCAAGGGATGTAAACCTGCAGTCGGACATCCCTCTCGCAATCCAGAACCACTGGATCCTAACCACTTGCCTGCCAGCCTGATTGCCCCTAATCACTTCTGCCTCC
>NW_006293313.1:1936476-1940127 GCF_000327345.1 Myotis davidii
CAGCCTGGATGAGGGGCTGATGGCTGTTTGCAGGCTGGCCACGGCCCCCAGCCATCCAAGCTCGCAGTGGATGTGGGATTTTTTTGTCTTCTATAATTGAAACTTTGTTGCCTTGAGCGGAGGCCACAGCCAGCTCAGGGCAGGCGGGGAGCTTGGCTTCCTCCATCGCCGGGCAACCAAGCCTTCTGCTTGCTCCAGCTCCATGGCTGCCGGCTGCCATCTTAGTTGGGTTAATTTGCATATAGTCACTCTGATTGGCTGGTGAGCGTGGCTTGGGGCAAAGCAAAGGTATGGTTAATTAGCATCTTTGTCTTTTATTAGTGTAGATAATGAAGGAGTCATAAGCACGCTGTGATGGGAAAGAGAGGCTTCAGTCCGTAAGTGGGGGAGGGGGGGCGGAATGAGTCCCTGTAGCCTTGCATCTGTGCCCATGGACCACAGTGTCTTCCTCCTGCACATCTGTGTCCCATGCAGTGCCCCATGCAGGATTCAGACCCAGAGCGGTAATGACCTGGCCTTATCCAGATCAGCTAGGGTACCTTACCCTTTTCATTGGAAGGGCAGAATCCTTGGAACACACTTACTCCTGACCCAGGATAAAGGAAAGAATATTCCTCGGTTCTACACCCATTGAGGCTTTTTTACCAAACTCTCTGTCCTGCCAACTGTGAGAGAATGCATGTGAGGGATTCAGTAATAGGGGGCAGCTTTCATTTCTTTCCCCAGAATCATTATGGCCTTAGAGTGAGGGGGAAAAAATTACCTTTAATTGCATGTTTGGGAACAGCTTCAGGAGTGTCTCTACTTAAGTGTTTGAGAAGGGAAAAGTTTTCCTTAACTATCTTAGGGTCTTTGACTGGGCCTGAAAATTAAACTGACAAAGATAGATTAACAGGAGAAAAGCATAAAATTTAGTGGAGACAATGGAGCCTTTATAAGGAAATGAAAACCCATAGAAATGGTTAAGCCTGAGCGTTTCTGTACTGTACTAGGCTTGATGAAGAGTGGAAAGTTAGGGCAAAACGTGATGGCACAAAGGGTGTGAGCTCAGGGAAGTGAACTGGGAAACTCAGCAAGATCTGTTTATTTAGATTCCTCTTAGAATCCCTCCCTCTTCAGAAATAAAAATGCTGCTTTCTTCCAGGCATAGGGAGGACTGCTTCAGATGAGAAGGGAAGGTTACCTGCCAATACTCAATATTCGAAAGTGTCATTTTGGAGTTAACTGTTCTGAACTCCAGCAAATGACCTCTATCAGAGTTAGTCTTGCCTAATTTGGCCTCCGGAAGAATAAAGTCTTGTTGTTTGGTATTGTTTCATTGCTGCAGAGCAGTTTGCGTACTGCTCTTCTCCCACATGTTACTTGTTATTTATGATTAATGGTTCGTGCCTACCAGCTTTAGAAAGAGGACTGAATGGTCCCTGCCACTGTTGAACCACACTGGTAGGGTAGAAGCTGGTGAATGTGCACATTCTTTCCTCTCCTTTCACTGAAAACTGACATTCCATATCTGCTTCCTACTTTCCTCCTTAATTAGCAATAAACTTTGACATGTGTCATAGATTAATTTGTCTAAGAATTTTTGCTCAAACAGAAGACTGTCCAAAGGCATCCTTGCTGGACCCGATAGTTAACCACATGTCAGCAAGTGGGTCCACATTAGGCCTGTACCGAAATCATAAATTCAGTCACAGAAACCCCATAGTTCCCAGGCTGCTGAGTTTTGTTCTTTAGTAAATCCCATTGTTTAAGGGGGAGAAAATTAAGCATGCAATAAACCCAGCTTCGACTTTTCCTCAGAATAGTCTCTTTTACAGTGTTTTCTCCTTTCCATTTTTTTTCTTTCTTGATAAAAATCTGCTGTCTTTTAAGTGCAATTATAATACACTAGAGGTTCAGTGCACTGATTCCTGCATATTGAAAGGAAATTAGAAGGTGGCCGGTGGGGTGGGACTGGGAGAGACAGGCTGGACATGCCCTGGAGCCAACCTCCCATGGTCTCTCCCTGACCAGCTGCACGTGGGGTGGTGCCAGGGCTTGAATGGCATCTTCAGAGTGAATGAGACCTCTCCAGCAGGTGGGGTCCCTCAGCCTGGCCTGTGGGGATCGGGCCGAAACTGGCTCTCCGACATCCCCTGAGGGGTCCCAGATTGTGAGAATTCAGTTCTCAGGTGATGCACCCTGGAATCAGGCTCCCTCCTCAGGTGCGACATCCAAGAACCGCAGCTGCCAAGTCACCACAGCTCATCAGCTCCTGAGTTGAGCATCTACTCCCTAGTGATCATTGCACGTCATAACTACCAGTCGGAAGGTTGAATGGTCGCTTAGGTTTTTATATATATAGATGGGTTTGTTAGTCCTGCTTTAACATTTTTGCTTACAAAATTTTTTTTGTTTTATTTCATTTCTGCCAATTTCCTTAGGACTTTTAATTTGTTATTTTCCCTTCTACATAATTAAGTTCAATGCTTTATTTGTTTATTTCTTCATTGTTATTTTTAACAGTAAAAGCATTAAAGACTATGAATTGACCTCTGAGTATTTCTGTGATTTCACCCCAGGGGTTTCAGTATTATGAATGGTTCTAATTTTTGTTATTCTTTCCAAAGTCTGTTATTAACCAATTGGCTTATGTCTCATGTTTTTAAAAACAATTTTTATATGATTTTTATTGTAATGTATCTGAATTCCTGCATCAATAATAGTAAGAACACAAAGTATTAGTTTCTCATTTTATTACACTCTAACCAGAGGATATAATGTAGAGAATTCTTCTCTTGTTAATTTTTAGATCCAAGGAAAATAATTCTACTCATTAAGTAATTTTTAGTGTTTGTCTTTTATTTTCCCTGAGAAAATTTTAAAGAAGCAAAAGTCTTGATGATACTCACTAATGTTCACAAAAAACTTATATAGGTTCCTAAAACCAAACCAAGTCCACAGATATTTGATGCCATGTCTCCCAAATGTCACTTGACGTGTATCCTGAAGAAAAGACATAGTCTAAAGAGTGCTATAGTAAATTGAACGGAAACTCCCCTCTCAGCCAAATTCCTCACCTCATCTTCTGTTGCAGTATAAAAATTTCCCAGACATTTTTCACTGACTTTATGAGGATTGCTCTCTCATAAAATTATCATTACTCATTGTTTAATTATTTATTCCTCTGGCCAAATCTTTCCAGAATGATTGATGCCACCATTTCTCTTTGACATCCTATTCTGCAATTACTTGTTTACACTTACTCATCTGCTGCATAGAAGACAAGTACTGTGTTTTATTCATTTCTACAACCCCAGAGCCTCACTGCTCACTGCAGAGATGTTTGTTGAATTCCACTTATTGAATTTTTTAAAAAATTGTTTTATTGCTTAAAGTATTACAAAGAGTATTACATATGTCTCCTTTTTTCCCCCGCCCTTGACAATACCCTGGCCTCCCCTACCCCCCAGTATCTTATGTCCATTGGTTATGCTTATATGCATGCATATAAGTCCTTTGGTTGATCTCTTACCCACCCCCTCCTGCCCCCCAACCCTCCCCGGCCTTCCCGGTGTACTTTGACAGTCTGTCCAAGGCAGCTCTGCCTCTGTATCTAGTTTTGTTCATAAGTTTATAACAGTCTTTATTATCCATAAATGAGTGAGATCG
>NW_006293313.1:1940955-1951888 GCF_000327345.1 Myotis davidii
TATGTGTCCAATATTCCCAACACCATTTATTGAAGAGACTATCTTGGCTCCATTGTATGTTCTTGCCTCCTTTGTCAAATATTAATTGAGCATATTGGTTCGGGTCGATTTCTGCGCTCTCTATTCTATTCCATTGATCTATATGTCTGTTCTTGTGCCTGTACCAGGCAGTTTTGAGAACAGTGGCTTTGTAATACAGGTTGATATCTGGTATTGAGATCCCACCTACTTTGTTCTTTCTCAGGATTGCTGCAGCTATTTGGGGTCTTTTTTTATTACAGGTGAATTTTTCACTGATTGAATTTTGAAAGCATTTTTTCTCCAACAAAACTCATATCTACTCTCCATTTCTTTAACCAGATATTAGAAAGAGATGCCTGCTCCCTCATCTCACTCATGGGGGAGGTATGGGCCTTCATGGGGGCTACTGAGAAAGTTTAATATGTGACCACTGTAGGCCAAAGGGGCTGAGGTCTGATCTCCACTCAGAGAATCTCAACTCAGAATATGAACTAAGTGTTCTGGTGGCAAAGACAGGGATAATGCTATTATATTGAGACTGGCCAACACTCCCAGAATTTGTCAAGGCAAGGGATGTTGATGGGAACCAGGTGTGAGAAGTCACCTTGGGGGCTTATCCTATGCAGCCACCTAAAGAGGCAGGAGAACCCCAGTACCAAAAAGCTGGAGATGAACGCCACATTATTAGAAACTACAGAAGCACAAGTAACCATCTAGATTAGAGAAGTACAAGACAACTGAAGCCTGAGAGACTTGATCCTGGCCTCCAAGTGCTTCATGAAAGACTCTGCTCTAAACATCTGCCATGTTTAAACTGACCATGTTTATTTGCTCAGTTCAATGGATGCTTTTTCAATCCCTTTTACACTTCCTGATCAACAAGTTCTTGGGGAAGGATGAGACGATGGGGAGATAAAGAAAAAAACAGCTATGTTCCCTTTCCCACTAAAAGCTTCCAGACTGAAACTGGCTGATCTAGGGAAGGAGGAGATAAGCAATTAGATAAGGATTTGGGATCTGTTTAATATCTTCTCCTGGATATTCTAATTACTGATTTTAGGCCATGTTCATTACTTAAAGTGACCATACCTCTTGGATAGAAAATCCTTGGGATCCACCAAAGTTTTCCTCCATGAGTAAGAGCTTATGTCCTCTGAATAAACATTAAAGGGGTCAGGAGGAGACAATGAAACTGCCCTCTGTTTATATCGTGAGTTATATATGGTCACTCTACTGCTTAGACTTCATGCAGTGAGGGATGAAGGGCATTTCTGAAGCCAAGACCTACAGAGGTTATCAGAGCCAACAGAAGGTCAGCTAGGCCTCTTGGTTGCAAAAAGAGAACGTATTCTGGCTAGTTTAAGCAGAAAGGGAATGTATAATGGGATGTTAGGTAGCTCAAGGGGTTGGAGACATAAACTTATGGCTGAATTTCTAAAATCTCCTCCCAGAACCTCACCACGGAAAAATGCTGCCACCATTGACCCCAGAACCAAGCCACTGCTACCTGCAAGGTCTTTTCCCTCGCAGAGCTCACTGCGAGGTTGTGTGTCTGATTGGTAGAATCTAGTTACATGCCAGCACCATTTTACCCAAAAATGTGGGACTTGATAGGAGAAAAATAAAAATATGAAGTCTATTCAAAGATGTTGGACAACCACAAAGGACAGATGACCTTGACTCATGGCCCATGAGTACTTAGTATGCCTTTTATTCTAGTTCCTTGTCCTGTTCATTGCACCATGGAGTGTTTCTTGCCTTTTTCCCCCCGCAAATCCTGGAAGAATGTTAGGTTTTGTAGCTCCTCTTGGCAATAGAAGCATCATGCCTGTTAGGATCCATGAAGATTATGAGTTATAGGGCCAGTTGCCTAAGTTTATTTTTTCTGCTTTCTAATCAGAAATCTGAACATTTAGCTATAGCTCACCACATCCATGAAAATTCAGGGAACTCCAACCTACAATGACTTTCTAATATAGTAGCAGTTTGTGTCTGTCCCATTCATCGAGTAACATCCATCACTGCAATGTTATTTGACTCTTGTTTACAAAGGCAGCTGGAGTGGAGTGAGGCAAACCCCATTATGGGTTATTTCTCACAGACCTTCATACGTACACCAGCCATGCCTGATACATAATAAATATTCAGCAACTATTTGTATAATCATCACATTTAGAAGCCAGGATATCCCTGGATAGTAAACTTCTGAAAAAACTCCAAAGTCATCTGTTCAAAGTTTTGCCTTGTTCTCAGCCTGTACCTACCTGTCCCTAGTGGCCACTGGGAGCCTGCCCACAGAATATATCAGCTCAGAGTTTGCTTAACACCCTGTCTCAGTGTCTCTGTATCCCAGTGTCCATCCCAGATGTGCTGCTGGCTCCGAAGCTCTTTTTCACAATAGTGTTGTTTGTTGGCTTTGTTGCTTCTTTTCCATGGTGTGAATTTCCCTTCAATGTTTGCTTATCTTTGCTTGGGGAACCTGGCTTTGGCTCTGTTATGGTTACCCTCATCTGCTTCTGGTCATTGTGGGAGGGGAGCAGGGCAGGAGGCTGGACATTAGCCTGGCCTCTCTGTCCCAGCCGGCACACACATTGCCACCACTGCTCACTGCTTAGCACAGCACCCCAATTACCCCCAAATAATGACTCATTTTATCTACCTGATGAAAGCTCCAGGGTCCTTCCCTACTACTTGTCTCTGTAGAATCCAGGCTTGGAGTTCCCACTCCTTGTAGCCCTCTCCCTTGATCTCTCCTACCTCCATCATTATTTTCTCTTGTTTGTGAGTTGGTTTGTAATTTTGCAGGATTAATTACTCTGTGGATTAGCTCTTGTATGATTTTTACCCTTCCCATAGTCTCAAAATTTTACCACCACTATCATAATAACTATCTAGGTCCCTAACTATCTGGCCTAGCATTTATTACAAACCAGTAGTCCCTTGCTCCTAGGTTCTCATTAACACTTTATAATTTGCAAACTTTTTGGATTATCTCATTTAGTTCTCACAACAACTTTGTCCTGAAAATGCACAAATGAAGACAGAGCAATTCAGAGAAGTTTGGTGGCCTGTGCAAAGTTGCATGGCCATAAGTGAAGGAGATGGAATCTCTGCACTTCATGCCGTTCAAGTAGGCAAGGATGCTCAGCCTTTCTGCACAGGCTCAAAATCCCCCTCCACATCCTCTCTCCCCATTGGAACAACTGTCTCACCTAAAAGACCTACATCCCAAATCAAGTATGTTGATTTTCACTAAGTTTTAGGTACTTTCAATGCATACCTCTTTAATACTTTAGTTACAAAGAGCTCTTTTTTATGTTACTAATGCAATAAATTTTAGCATCTACCTGGACACTGGGTAAACCAGCATCGTAAAGCTAAATTGAGCATAGCAGAAGAGAATGTCTAAATTCATTAGTGATGTCTGCAATGCAGGAAAGGGGATGGTGACAGCCTCAGACACTGAAACTGATCATTTCTCCTCTCATTCTGCCTCCATCTTTCCTCTCCATTACCTCTCTTCTGCCAGCCAACTTTGCACTAGTGGGTTTGACACTCAAGTGTATTAGTTATTTCTGAATTTTTAAAGCCTTTTTTTTAAATCATGGCATTTCAAGAGTTATCTAGTTCACAACAACTTTTAAGAGATTTGGCTGACTATGAACAAATTTGTTCCAGTTCCAAAAAGAACTCAGCTACACTGTGGATTTTATTTGTATTTCAGTCCATTCTAACATTGGATTGACCAAGGAGGCAGGAGGAGGTGACAGGTAATAAAAAGTTTTATATATATCTTAAGTAATTTTAAACAAAAGTTGATCTATAAGTCTCAGAAATGCAGCTTCTTGGACCTCCTTTTATAAACCATCTTGTATAATTTCAGAATTCCATCTGCATACCTTCCAAGAAGAAAGTTTAGAAAGGACTCCTTGTTTCCATGACAGAACATAATGGCATGGATTAAAAGAACTGGTTTTTCAAACTGTTGAAATGTAGCTACTTTATTTGTTCAGTTTTTGAGGGTGGACATTTCATCCTTTGGCCACATTGCAAGAATTATTGACCATCCCAAGCAAGTCCTCTATTTTAAGTGACAATTTATGTTAGGTATCTTGGACTCACAAAGTAAACCATATGCAGTAGAATTTACTCCTGGCCAACAAATATACCCAGTTAGGTTTTAGTTCTCCATAGACACAGACCCCAAGATGAGCTAACTTTCAGCAAATTATCATTTCACCAGAATGGGAACAAGGGACACGAAAGTGTGAGTAACAATAAAAACTGGGAAAACAAAGTCAAACTTGCGTAAAGAGGTGATGGTATCAGTGCAGCATCTGGCACTTGGAGACCTCTCCAAGCTCATTACCCAACCTGACCCTTTGGCTTATGTGTGGTTTAAATTAGAGACAATGTTTTCTCTGAAGGAATGGTCATCCTCACTTGATTTTCCCACTAAGCCATGATTTGTGGGAAGGGAGAGGAGGAGAAAGAGTAAGGATTGCTGCGGATAAAGACAGATCGTAGACAAAAGTAGAAATGTTCCATCTTTTCTAGCTTCCTGGAAACAGGAGGTGTGATATCAGGAGAGCCAAAGGACCTCTCATCTCTTCCACAGGAGCCGCACTCTGGCCTCTTTTTACAGGAAAATAGCCCTGTCAGAAGCCGCTCATTCAGATATATTCATAATTTTCACCGTGGTATGTATTTATTCACCCATTCATTCATTCATTTGTCACCACACATGCACTGACTCTAACCCTGGCTCTAAGGTGCCAGGATTATTATGAGATGTTAGAGATAAAATTGTAGACATGACCAAGCTCATGCTCTCACTGAACCTAAGGCCTAGAGAAGGAAGCAGATAAGAAACCTCTCAATTACAATTGATACCAGACAAGATAAAAAGTAGAGATTTAATGAGCGTACACAGGAAGGATAATTATTCAGACTTAGAATAAAAGGGAAGCCTTCCTGGAAGAAGTGACAATTAAGACTAGAAAGAAGAACTGACATTAAACTAGTCAAAGGAAGGGACGAAAATATAGTTAAAGCCGCGATAACAGAGAAACAAGTGTAGGTAACAAAAAGTAACCCATTCTGCTTGAGATGTCAGTTTGTGAGGATTGAGGACCAAAGTTGGTAGACATGGTAGAAGATGAGGCTGAAGAGATAGTGAGACACCAGGCCTTAAAACTGCAGGCATTATTTAGAAATTGTATACAGCTATGAGGAATGGAAGTCATCCAAACAAGGGTTTAAATAAGATAGAGGAATTATTTTTCTCTCATGTAAAACAAGCCTATGAGTAGGCCAGTCTGAACTATCTCCATGATGGAAGAACCATCAAAGATCTCAGCCCATTCTTGCTTTCAGTTCTGCCATCTTTAATGCAGAACCTTTCTCCACAAGACCATTTTAAAGGTCTCAAGGTGGCCACTTCAGCATCAGCTACTCTGTCTTCATGTGAAGGAGATGGAAGGAGAAAAAAGAGCCAACAGGTTATAATCCCCCCTGAGTCAGTTCCTTTTTTGATGGAACTTTTCTGGATGCCACCCTTGAAACTTTGGCTTATATTTCATTGGCCCAAACTTAAACATACAACTATTCTTAGCTACAAGGAGTACTGGAAAATATAGTCTCTTAGCTGAGTGCAATTGCTCTCTCTCACAAAATCAGGTTTCTGTTAGTAAGAAAGAAGGAAAAAAAGATGTTAAAGACTAGTAGTCTAGTGGTGCTAGTGGTACCTTTTCCCCTTAAATACAGCTGCTGCTTTAGTAGAGTGTTGGATTCAAGAGAAGTTTTAGATATTATACTGACAGATCTACCCATTCCATACATTTAGAACTTCTTGACACTAAGAATTAGGATGAAAAATTACAGATCTAAAACCCCATGGTTGTGAGAGATGTGGCAGACTTGATACTGGAACCCGTTCTAGCATGCCAGACTGGCTAGGTTTTAAAGGACACCCTTTTGTTGACTTACAGCTAAAGCATATGCAATGAATTATAGCATGCAAGTCGGTGGCAAAGTTTTCATTTCTTTCTTTGATCACTGCCACATGGCTACTAGAGAGCCTTGTGTTTGTGAAAATTCCAATAAGTCATTTGAAAAATTACTTTGCAATAGAGATGTGGAGTGCCTGATCCATTTGCGATTGTGGTGAATAAACTCTCAAATTTAATAAAACTGTAGTGTAAATCTACATTCTTGAAGGACATTTAAATTGTTCCTTTCTTGGTTCCATGTTTCTTGTCTCCGAGGTTACTTTATTTTGACTCTTGCATGTTTTGCAGTCCCCCATTCCTTTTCCTGTGACAGCCGAGGGCCATCTCAGCCCCCACCCCCAACCCCACCCCACCGAGAGGGAAGATTTCTTTAGGAAGCTATGGGAATTCTTGGACTCCACTTAACCACTTAAGAATTTCTGCCAAAAGTATAATGAAGAGCGTGACTTAATGAGAGAGGGGTTCCTGTCTTATTTATTTTTATGGGAAAACAGTTACTTCAGACCAGACCTCCTTGTGCAACGTGGATCTAAAACTGACTTTCTGCATGTCTTGACTTAGTTTGCAATACTATTTTTTTTCTCCAGTTCCCCCAGCCAGATTTTATTCCTTTTTCTAGTAAGACTCCTGTTGGGTGGAATATGTTATGTTTTCAATTGACACTGATTTAACAGGGCAGTCTGCCAAGCAAGAAGGAAGTCATGCCCCCTTTTTTTGGTCTAAGACCAGCTGGCTTCTTACAATTGTCTCCTGCTTGTAAGTACATAGCTGGGTTATAAGCTCCGAGTGACTGCTACAGCTTCCTTACATCCTGTACAAGGTAACCTGTTTTGTGTACAAGGAAGTTGTGGGCAGGTAATTAGTAATGGTGTAATTGCTTTTTTGTGGGTAGCTAATTATGGTTTCTGAGGCTTGTCTAAAAATTATATTCATAGGCACCTGGCCAGTGTGGTTTAGTGGTTGAGCATCAACCCATGAGCCAGGAGATCAGGGTTCCATTCCCCGACAGAGCACATGCCCCAGTTGGGGGCTCAACCCCCAGTAGGGGGCGTGTAGTAGGCAGCCAATTGATGATTCTTTCTCGCCATTGATGTTTCTGTCTCTCTCTCCCTCTCCCTTCTTCTCAGAAATCAATTTTAAAAAATTTTAAAAAGAAGATTAAAAAAATTATATCCATAGACATTAACTACCTTCAGAAAACAGTAGTTCCTTGGGGAGCTATTTCCATACTACCAATCTGGACCAAAAAATCTATCCTTTAGCTATTGCATCACTTGGGATGGTGAGAAATATGGATCTAGTGTGAGAATTTTATTAACAATATCAGTGTTTCATCTCTGTACCTGTTATGTTTCTTCTAAATAAATCATTTATTCACCAAAAAAAGTTTTCTGGCCAACTTTATACACTTAGCACTGTTTCAAGTGTAGAAACTCATCATCATCGTGCTTGAGAAAAATACTTGCATAGAATCGCTATAATGAAAAATAAAAAAAGTAAGTGTCATGAAGGAATTACATAATGTACTAGTATAATGGGAAACCAAAAAAGGAAAAAAAATTCTTCCTCCTAGTGGAATTAATGAAAGGTTTATGGAGTTTTCTTTGAGATGAGCCTTGAATGATGATTATACATTTAATTATACATGATACACAACACACTCAGAATAGTGTGTTATTAATATAACTATCATTAATACAGTTAGGAAGAACAGTGTACTCAACTTATTGGGGGGATCATTTATATAAATTCATAAGTTATATAAATGTCTAACTACACTATGCTGTACACCTGAAACTAATATAATATTGAATGTCAGCTGTAATTGGAAAAAATGTAATTTAAAAACATATTTTTAACATATTTCTCCTTTCTCTTCTACCCCTGATCTGTTTGAGGTTGTGGTGAATAAACCCTCAAATTTAATAAACCTCTAGTAGTGTAAGTATCTTCATTTGAAGCCTTATTTTATAAAAACTAGATGTTTCATGATCATCACAAGTTCTTAGGTTGTCTTTATTTTCATTGTCTCATTTTCTAATAGAATCTTCAGGAAGGGTTCCTAGAAACAATATTCCCTCAGTTCCTAAAAGTTGAAAACAATTTATCTGTGCCCATTATACTTGAATGTCTCTTTTGCTAGATATAAAATCCTTGGCTCATATTTTCTTTTCCTTGAGTATTTTAAATATCTTTTCCATTTTTTTCCAGCTTAGTTGAAAGAAACTATTTGTCATATATATTTATCTTTATATTTCCAGTACCTAGCATAGTAGCCACACAGTAACACACAGTAGGAGTGGATAAATGGATAAAAAATCATTGATTATTTAAGAAGTGTTAGATTAGAAATCTGCCAACTCTGCCCTGGCTGGTGTGGCTCAGTGGTTTAGTTTATAGGTTCAATTCCCCATCAAGGGCATGTACTTGGGTTACAGGTTCAATCCAGGTTCAATCCCAGGCCTGGGCACATGCAGGAGGCAACCAATCTCTCTTTCCCCCCCTCCCCCACCAAGCCCCCTCTCTGACTTTCTTCCCCCTTCTCCCATGCTCTCTTCGACCACTCTCTGAAAATCAATAGAAAAATTATCCTCAGTAAGGATTAAAAAAAAAAAAAGAAGCCTGCCAATTCTGTCTCTGGTCTCCTTTATCTTATGAATTCAATACTCTAAAAATGAAAATTCATACACAAAATTACTTTGGACTTTCAAATGTGGGCTTTGTCTAAAACAAATGGCATGTATTTGACCTAGTAACAAAATGAGATTTAACTGTAAATTGAATGGGAATTGTTTATTACTCACCTAAAAGAGTTTAAAATAGTCAGAATGTGATTAAAGGAAGATAAGTAGTATTTATGAAAAATATAAAAATGTGGTACAATTTATCAATGCTTTTTATTGAATGACTAGGCTTTTGAAGTGTATCTGGGTAATGTATGCATCTACTTTCTGGGGTTTTGAGTCCAAGAAGATCAAGAATAATAGCTCAGCCCTAACTGGTTTGGCTCAGTGGATAGAGCGTCGGCCTGCGGACTGAAAGGTCCCAGGTTCAATTCCGGTCAAGGGCATGTACCTGGGTTGCGGGCACATCCCCAGTGAGGGAGCGTGCAGGAGGCAGCTGATCGATGTTTCTCTCTCATCGATGTTTCTAACTCTCTATCTCTCTCCCTTCCTCTCTGTAAAAAATCAATAAAATATATTTTTTAAAAACCTGAGAAGAACTTCACAAAAAAAGGAAAAACAGCTTCATTTAAAAAAAAAGAAAAAGAATAACAGCTCATTTAACAGCTCATTTTCATTTCTCACAAGGAAAAAAATTATCACTAAGTTCCTAGCACAGTGCTTGGAATATAGTAAGAGTAAGTCAAATTTATGTCAACTGCCTGCTTGATTTACAATCATGAATGAAATTTTTGTAAATTGAAAGGGTCAAGAAGTGATCATAGAATTATAGAGTGTTACCTCTTGAGATTGATTATAAAGGGAGGACATAAATTGTCATATCCTAAAATATTGTGCATCCTAAATAAAAGAGAGCTGGACTGAAATGACCTTTAGAGATTACTTCCTGGTTACTTCCTGCTTATGTTTCTACAATATTGAGTCTTCCTGTTGATCACTTTTATTTCATTATCATTCTCCTTTTAGCCTCAAACCTCAAAAACCAAGGAAGTTGAAGAGCACATAAATCAGGAGGAAAATGAAAGGTTTTTTCTGTCCATCAGTAATAAAGAGAATGTATATGAAAGTAAAAGTGCTCAGCCTTGGCATGACTCCAAGGAAACCCAAATGCTAAAAGTCTGTGTTTCAGCTCCTAGCATCCCTCGGTTCCCTCCCACAGACAGGCCAGAGGAAGCTGAACAAAGTCAACCAGTTCCATTAACTAAAATGCTGATCAAGGCCATGTTTGACCATGCCCCATACACAGTGCCTCCAGATTCCTCAAGGGCAGGGGTAAAACTGTAGAATGCCCTGCCTGGACACTCAGCAACCACTTCCTAAGGCAACTCCCTGCCTGCTTCTTAATGCTACCCTAGTTGTCCCCCAGGCATCAGTCAACACTTAAGGCCCTTATATCCCATTCCCTCAAGATTGGAATGAACCATCTGACCAGATTTTTTGGAGGGAGGGGGAAGACAAGGGGGTGAGTCAGGAAGGGGGCAGGGGATGGTGGTGGTAAAGCATTAATAGGCTTTATGTGTCAGTTCTCCCAAGTAATATTTTTGTTGAAATTTTAACAATATCTTTCCATGGCTTGAGCCCATGGATCATGCATTGAATGAGTGGCTGTAACAACCACCATGGCTTGTTATTAGGGATATTATTGTGGAAGGTTCTAGGTTCCCCACATACTCTGTGATGAAGGTTACTTCAGGGAAAAGAAAATAATAGGTAGGTAGGTAGATAGATAAATAGACAATTCCAAAGCATTGACAAAAACTTAATTTTAGAAACAGGATATATTTAAATCCTAAACAAATTAATAAATGTGCAGAGTGATTGAAGTTCTCAGGGATTATTTTTTAGTGCTCATAACATCTCAGGTTGATATTTTTAAATATTACTTTTTAAACATATTTAATATTTTAAAAAACACCCAGTACGATCTTTATTAAACATTCACTCTGAATTTAATAAGAAGCTCCCTGGGTAGACAAAGAAACCCCCAAAGGGAAGAAAAGGCAGACTCGCCAAAAAAGCAGCTAAGTGAAACAGAAGCATGCAATATGTCAGAAAAAGAATTCAGACTAAGGGTCCTAGAGTTCATAAACTGGATGGAGGAAAAAATCAACAACTTATGTAAGAATCAAGAAGAAATGAAGAGTGATATAATTGCAAAAAAAAAAAGAAGAAAAAGAACAAGAAAGAAAGAAAGAAAGAACAAAAAAAAGAACGAAA
>NW_006293313.1:1952487-1979857 GCF_000327345.1 Myotis davidii
AGACAAAATAGACCTCAAAGTGAAGGCAATAACAAGAGATAAGGGAGGCCACTTCATAATACTAAAGGGATCAATACAACAAGAGGATATAACCCTGATAAACATATATGCACCCAATGCAGGAGCACCCAAATACATAAAAAAACTCCTGGGAGATATCAAGGGAGAGATCGACAACAATACAATCATAATAGGGGACTTTAATACACCACTGACATCACTGATAAATCCTCTAGACAAAAAATCAGCAAAGAAATAAGAAGCTCTCCATATATCTTTTCCCAAAAGTATTAAAAACTTGGCTCTTATGACATTCCTTTTCTTTTTTTATTCTAATGAAAGTATTTTTAAGCTTTAGTTCAACTGGCAATAGATAGGTATTCACATGAATTGAGTCAAAATGAAAAGGGATATTGAACTTAGGCTTTTCCCCCCAATCTTAATAAATTATCCTTATTCAGAAACCTATAATATCTTCTTTTGCAAGACATGATCCAACATTCTTAGCCGTGTCACTAATGCCTCCAATATTTTGTCCTCAAACTACCCTTTAATCCTTATCACCAACCATGAACAAACACAAATTTCTATCTTAAGAAATAGAATGTGCTCAAATAAAGGAAAGAGTGAGAGCTAGAACAGCAGTGGTACCTCTTTGTCCACAGAAAATACCATGAGAATTCCTACTTCTCAGCCTTTGCATATACTGTTCTTCCCCTGTTATGTTCTCCTTCCTTTTTGTGGTCCAGTCTAAGTCCTACAAAACTCTTCCATTATGCTTCAGTGTCCTCTCCATCCCTGAATCCCCATAATTCTCATGTTCATTTGATACTTTCTGCCTTGTGGATTAAATGGCCTTGGTAAATTAATATTTATTAGGAATTAAGACCAACTATGTTACAGGCAATGTACTAGATACTCTTGTGTTCACAATAACCCAGACAGTATACAGGGTGTCCCAAAAAATGTATACACATGTTAATAGCTGATAGCTCAATTGATGTTTTTTTCTTTCAGATTTAACCTATTGGAATTAATACTTATTAAAGTATGTATACATTTTTTGGGACACCCTGCATATTGATATCTCCTCTTTACAGATAAGGAAAGTAAGATTTAAGATTTAGAGTGATTAAGAAAAAAAAGAAGGCAAACTTGCCAGGGTCACCTAGCTCATGTACGACAGTCAGGATTTAAAACCAGGCTCCACACACAACAGTCTTTGCACCATGGCACCCTGTGTCATTTTTTTGGCCATTTCCCTTATTCACTGAATTAGGGTGCATCATCTTCTTTCAGTCTGCAGGCCAACGCTCTATCCACTGAGCCAAACTGGTTAGGGCGTAGGGTGCATCATCTTCTTAATCCAACCAGGACTCACTGAGGCATGTGGGCCTGGTGGGAAGTTACTATAATAGTCTAAAAAAAGAGTTAATGAAGAGAAGGCAGAATCCACAAACCCATGGGTGGGAACAGAGAGATGGTGGGAGAGAAGGATGACCCTGAGACTTCTGGCTTCTGGAATTATTATGCTGACTCTAACCAACATTATGAACCAGGAGCAGAGATGAGGAAGAGAATAGTCAAATGTGAGTATCCTATGCAGAGATGTTTATTACATCCACCTGGAGCTTCCCAGAACCTGGATATCCTAGTTAAGAGCATGGTCTTTGGTGTCAGTTATCCCTGGCCTTGAACCTAAGCTCTACCATTTGTCAACTGCATGCCTTTCAAGATGTTACTTTATCTCTAAGAGTCTCAAGTTCTCCTATGCAAAATAAGAATAACAATACCCACCTCAAAGAGTTTTAGAAAGATAGTATTAAACAATACATATAAAATGGCTAATATAATGTCTGGCATGTCATAAGTACTCAATAAATGGTATTTTATTGCTAACTAGAGGCCTGGTGCACAGATTCGTGCATTGGTGGGGTCCCTCAGCCTGTCCTGCGGGGATCAGTGGACCTCTGCACTGCCGCAGCCCAGCCTTACCCACCAGCTGCTCAATCCCGCACAGAATTAAATAGTGTGTGAAGTGGCAGGCGGCCGGAGAGGAGACTAAGCCCAGGTGGGGCGCCTCACAGCTCCTGCTTGTCCGGGACCCCACTGCGCCTGCCACGCCACTACTCAGGAGCACAGGGGGAGTGTTCGCAGGAGAGGCTCACGCTTCTGCAGCCTGGAATGGCACTCCCACTGTAGGAGCACACTGACCACCAGGGACAGCTCCTGTGTTGAGCACCTGCCCCCTAGTGGCCAGTGCATGTCATAGCTACCAGCTGGTCATCCGGTCATCTGGTCATCCTGACGCCTAGGCTTTTATATATATAGATAACACAGATGATTGCAATAGTGCAGGGGTCCTCAAACTTTTAAAACAGGGGGCCAGTTCACTATCCCTCAGACCGTTGGAGGGCCAGACAATAGTTTTAAGAAAAACTATGAACAAATTCCTATGCACACTGCACATATCTTTTTTTTTAATATATTTTATTGATTTTTTACAGAGAGGAAGGGAGAGAGATAGTTAGAAACATCGATGAGAGAGAAACATCGATCAGCTGCCTCCTGCACATCTACTGGGGATGTGCCCGCAACCCAGGTACATGCCCTTGACCGGAATCGAACCTGGGACCTTTCAGTCCGCAGGCCAACGCTCTATCCACTGAGCCAAACCGGTCTTGGCCACACTGCACATATCTTATTTTGAAGTAAAAAAAAACAAAACAGGAACAAATACAATATTTGTATTTGCATGTGGCCTGCGGGGCCGTAGTTTGAGGACCCCTGCAATAGTGTGACACCAGAGTAGAAGGCATCTGAGCTAGAGAATGGCTTTAGATATCATTGGTGTATGCACAATGGCTGATAGCCTAAGTGTCAGTGGAATACAGTTCCAATTTGTTGGTTCCTAGCTCAAATATCCTCAATGCCTCCTTCTTGATTACAGAACAAAGTCTAATTTGTCATAGGCTAGCAATTTCTGATTTCTGTGCTCTTGTTCAGAAATTGATTTTTCTGAAATTTCCCCCAATAGTCTGCTTTATGCATTACATACACTACATATATCTATATACTTCATCTGCTAAAATGAAATTATGTATTCTCTATATACCTTTAACTTTCTAATCTCTATTTTCTTTATGTTTTCCCTCAGCCTAGAATACTCCTCCAAATACTATTCCCTCCTTCAGGGATGTCACTTCTTCCATGAAGTTCTTTCTAAAGTCCTCAGAAGTACTTAATATTCTTCTTTCTGAAAGTTTATAGAAAATTTTCACATCTCTTTTATAGAACTTGTTATTTTATACCTAAAATATATTTAGATCAGTGGTTATCCGGCTATTCTCCACAGCACCTTTGGGATTCCACATAGGTGGGAGTGGGAAATGGAGAGGTATTTTTGGGGAAAGAAAACAACCCAAACCCAAGCATTTATTCAAGCACAATAGAGCTCAGTTTACTGAGTCCATCTCCTCGCCTGGCTTGTCTCCACTCCCCTATTGAACCAACTGCAACTGACAAGCCAAAAGAGAATTCCCCAGGCTCCCCTCATCAGGGACTTGGTGGATCTACCAAGGAAAGGGAGAGCAGGATAAATAAAACTCCAACACTCTAACCAGTAGTAAATTCTGAAATCTTTTATTTGTTTCCACGTAAATATCAATATTATTATTAGACTATATTATTAATATCAATATTAATACTCTCTGATAATCAGGAAAGCACTAAATACAAAATCAAGGCTTAAAATAGGGGACCTGCCCAGTATTCTTAAGAACAAAATATGACTTAGATCAAGGTTGGATTCCTTAAGTCATTCACTAAGTAGAAAGGCACTAGGTAACAGTTGATGAGGAAAGACTGTTAGCATGTCCAAGAAAAAAAAATCCACACAGTAAAAGAAGTTACCTATCTTGACTCATAGCAACCAGTATATGGACACTTAGCATGTATTTTTACACTTTAGCACTATAGGCATAAGATTCTAGCAGTGGTTCTCAACCTTCCTAATGCCGCGACCCTTTAATATAGTTCCTCATGTTGTGGTGACCCCCAACCATAAAATTATTTTCATTGCTACTACATAAATGTAATTTTGCTACTGTTATGAATCGTAATGTAAATATCTGATATGCAGGATGTATTTTCATTGTTCGCGACCCACAGGTTGAGAACTGCTGTAAGGGGATCATTTAACAAGGGTGAAAGCAGGATTGAAAAATGGGAAAGTATTTGTCCAAAGTCATTTGGCTAGTTAGTGGCTCAGTCAAATTAGAATTCTAGTCTCCTGACATCCCATTCAGTTCTGTTTCCACAGAATTCTGTTATGTCCAGAGAAAAGTTAATTATCCTTTTGAAGGAGTGACTTAAATGAGACATGCATGTTTTGATGGGTGAAAGGTGGGGGAGTGAGGCTGCTGCATGGCAGAAATATCCCTGTGTGGGTGAAGGAGGGAGGCCAGCATGGAAGAGCAGGCCATGTGTACTCAAAAGGAGTGGGCATTTGCCAAGACAGTCCATGACACCAAAGACAAACATCCCACAGCTTAGGGCTGGAATGTGCACGTCCAGGTGAAATATAGTCAGAAATTCCAAACTTTAAAAAGTAAACATACATTTTCTTAAATATTATCTATAGTCATAAACATTTACTTATTAGATATCACTGAGTAACATCAACTTGCAGACCATAGTCAGCACACACACACACACACACACACACTTAAATTCTCTGAGTAGTTGAGACAGATTTATAGAATATTTTGTTCAGAACAATTGGCATAAAGCATTTAGCTCGATGCCTAGTCCATAGTAGACCCTCCATAAATATTCCCTATAGTTATGATTGGCCACCACTAGAGCTTGGTTACTCTTAACTTATGCACAATTTCTCTTATTTAGCTTTTTATTTAGCACTTATTTATGTCTCCAGGAATAATTAAAATAGAAGGGTGGGAATTTAATTGGAGATAGACACTTAAGAGGAGATGGAAAACTATGTTAAAAAGACAGAAAAAAATTCAAATGTGATGGAAACCATCTAGTGCAGGGCCATCTTTCTGGCCCAGCACAATTATTGTGATGACACAGAATCATCCAGAAAAAGGTCTACATCCTGCATGGTCTGTTTAAAATGGTAGGGAAACATTGCCAACCATTAAAACAAATTTTAGCCAAAATCTAAGAATCTACAAATTATCTAGAAATTTGACTTATGAAACATTGCATGTGTTCACAATGCTGTGAGCCTGATACATCAGGAGGAACATTTAAACTAAACATAAGGGATCTCATTCTCTTAAAAGCCTTGGCGTTAGCTGATTCTAGTCTCAATAATTGATATAGGATCATATGTGATATTAGGATGTTTCTAGATAGAGATCATTGTTTTTCATAAGATACAGTAGGCTCTCAGTGTCTTTGACATAAAGTTGCATCTGATAATAGAATTGCTTCATTTTTGAAACTAGCAATGTGGTGTGCATGTACAAGGCATGGGGCTGAGTGTTATCAGCATAAGCTGAAGGGTGCATATATGTTCCGTTGACTATCAGTAGCAAAGAATGTGTTTCACTCCCCAGACTCTTTAAATTCTTACTGGATTTTTGAGGGGGGAATTGCTATTAAGAACATTTGGAGGCTGGGAAAGCAATATGGTAGAGGAAAAGAGCCCAGACACAGAGTAATCTTTATCTTCACCAAGTCCTGACAGCTGTTCACAAGTTGATTTTCCTTCTTAACTGCACCCAGTGAGAGGTATTTAGGCAACATGCAGACTGCAACCCAATCCATCCTAGAGAGGCAGCTGCGGTTGTCAGTGGGTCCACACCACTTCCGGCTGATTCATCGCCCCCTCCTTGTTCTTCATTTCGACAATGCCAGATGCCAGATTTCCAGCAAATGCTCATCCAGTGTCTTTTTCAATAAAGCAAGTTTATTATGACCATTTCCTGACCAATAGAAACAATTGGTATCATGAAGAGGAGGCACCTATTTTCTTCTTCGGCAGAGGTACCTAACAGGCTTGAGGCAATTGTGAAGGATGAGGGCTAGGTGCTTTAGAAGATTGGAGGATAAATAAAGTTAAATGATATGTAAAATAAGTCTTAAATATCCCTGAGTGGGAGTGGGGGAATCTTCTTCTGGTCACATCCTGTGTAGCCAGAGGTGGGGGCTGATCTGGGATGACTCCTCCACTACCAAGGAAGAACCAGCGTCCTGTCCACCCCCATTGTGGCATTCGAGCTTGGTGCCTGGCTTAGGTGTGGCCATCAGGTCCTCATTCAGCACAGAATCTATCGGGATTTTGATGAATGAGAATTAACTCCCCACCATTCACCTGGATGTCTGCACAGGAGGTGTTGTGAGTGGTCACATTCAAGTAGACTTTGTCCTTGAAACCCAGAGAGGCCACGGTGATGGAGTCAACAAACGTGACCTTGTCATGGGAGAAGAGGGGTTTCCGGTTTTTCCTGTAATGAAGGCTGAGGCTGAGCTCCTGGGAGAAGTAGCCCTTCAGGGAGATGAGATAAAACCCATCACATGGGATGGGGATTGAGTTGTTTTGTATCTTCATGGTTTCCTCCTTGAATGGGGATGTGAGGATGAAACCTTTTTCATTGTCACACTCTAAGGAGGGTAGGACAAGAAGAAATAAAAAAAGAAAGAATGATTCCTTAGCACAACTTTGGGCAACAACATTCTTACACATCTAGAAACATATGAAGAGACAGCGATAGGAAGAGATTTTGAGAAGAATGAGAGGAAGCGGGCATTGTGCTTTACCCATGGGATGGAAGAGGAGGTAGAGCTAGCACTAGTACCCAAGACAGTTCCTGATGGGGCTGGAACTCAAGAACAGAGAGATTAAAGCCATTGGTGGTTGTCACAACAGACCTGCAGTAGGAAATGGAGCTTGGAGGTTTCCCTGATTTTCAGAACAGGAAGGGACTGACAACCTCAGGGCTTCCTTGTTCAATAGCTCAATAGGAGCAAAGGGTGCCGGGAGGGCCGTTGCTTTGAGCTCTTCCCTATTCTCGCTCCACCTGACTGTGAAATGCACATTTTCACATGCCCTGGGCACTGGACTTCCCAGCAGCATTTACTACTGGCTTTTACCAGCAGCTGCTGAAGCTTAATGATGCCGCTGTGCACAGAATGTCAGTGGGCTCAGGCTCTGCCCAGAAAGAGGCAGGTGAAAGAGCTCCAGAACAAAGGCCTGCCTCTCCCTTCTACCTTGTCACTAGCTTTTCCTGGAAGGTGCCTTGGGAAGAGCTGCTTTCACAGGAGGAAGAAGAGGAGGGGGAGGAGGAGGAGAAAGACAAGGACACAGAGTGATGGCTTTGGTACCCTCATGAGGAGCCATTCTAAGTGTAAGCCAAAAAGCCTTAATTTCTTTTCAATCAGCCCTGATATGGCCAAGCAACCACATCTCAGACTCCCCACTCTGGCCCATGTCCCTTGGTAATAGGAAAGAGTAGGTCCCCACTGCTGGACACACAATCAATAATTCTTGCTCTGAACCAGGCCCGTGGGGGCATGCTTGAACTGGAAATGAAGACGTACTTCCCTCAGGCTCAGGAGAACTTGATAGACAGTGAATAGCCTTAAAGAAACTACTGGTGGCCTTAACCGGTTTGGCTCAGTGGATAGAGCATTGGCCTGCGGACTCAAGGGTCCCAGGACTCAAGGGTCCCAGGTTTGATTCCAGTCAAGGGCTTGTACCTTGGTTGTGGGCACATCCCCAGGAGGGGGTGTACAGGAGGTAGCTGATCAATGTTTATCTCTCATCAATGTTTCTCTCTATCCCTCTTCCTTCCTCTCTAAAAAAAAAAAAATCAATAAAATATTTTTTTAAAAAAAGAAACTACTGGTGGGTGTTTTAGTGTTAGTCATGGATCCAAGTCATGCTGTCCTGGTGAAGTATCACCTGGCCTTCAACCTGGGGCCTCCCCCAACTCTCATTAAGGTAAAATCTTGACCTATTCCAGAATTACTGGCAAAACTAAGGAAGTAAAGCCTTAGTTCCCTTACCTTAAAAATAAGAATAATTCCACCCTAGCTGCTTTTTTCGGGTTAGGAGTAAAAAAAAAAAAAAAAGGAATAATTCCTGCTCAGAGGGTTCCTGGAAGGATTAGTAAGGCATCTAAAGGAATTAAGCACAGATTTGGCAACTAATGACTCCCCTTTTCTTCTTTATACACCTTCTTTGTCTCAAATATAAACAACATGCAAGGTCCAGGTATTCCAGGATTTAATGCTTACTAAGAAAGGGTGAGATCTTGTGTTTTGGAGGAAATGAAGAGATTCGGAGGGAAAAATTCTTTTTAAAAAAATCAAACTTTCGACAACACTTACTAGTAAATTGTGCTCCGATACTTCGAATTGGAGGATACTGAGGTGGCACCTGAAGAAAGCAAAGAGATATTTTTAGGAAAAGAAAATGGTGAAGAAATGGAATTAACAAGTCATATTCTATGAAACAGAAATGGAGTAGACTAGAGAGGGAGCGACTTGCCAAAGACTTGGGTTTTTTCCATGGAGAATAGACCTAGACTGCCAACCTGCCCGCTGGCCTTTCTATAACACCCCTTAAGATAAGTTAGGAGTGTTCTGCCCTTTCATGCAAGCACCAAGGTCTGTGCTCAGCCCTGCCAAACTCTCCTTTGGTGTGTTGTTTTAGCTCACTGAGTCCCAATTTCCCATTTTGGATAACAGAGCATTTAATAGTCATCTTGTCAAGAAACCCATTCAGTCGCAGAGATCCATCCCCTCCTGAAGAAGGCTGTGCCCGATCCACCCGCTGTGACCACCGACTTCCAGAATGCACTGGGAGTGAATTCTGGAAGCTTCCTAGCTCTAACGCAAGTGTAAAAGTGTTTTATTTTCAGGGCACACTACCAACTAAAACTAGTGTAATCCTTCAGAGTTTGGTAGATGTGAATATAGTCTATTTTTTACATTGGTTTTCTCCCTTCTCCTTAAAAGCTTGAAAACCTAATTTGAACCCAGAGAGTATTTAACATCAAGAAAGGAGAGAGGAAGCCCAAGGGGTAAAATGTCTGCAGTAATTTGATGGGGAAGAGAA
This sequence comes from Myotis davidii, assembly GCF_000327345.1. Classification (NCBI taxonomy): domain Eukaryota; kingdom Metazoa; phylum Chordata; class Mammalia; order Chiroptera; family Vespertilionidae; genus Myotis; species Myotis davidii. Next base: position 1,961,579 of record NW_006293313.1, read on the forward strand.
CAAAGAAATTCAATAAGGAGCAAACTATAAAGTATATGAAGCGGGAAAAAAAGCAAAAGGCAGAATCATGTATGAAGTATATGACTGTGTATTTAAAAAAATAAATTATGGCTTGCATGGGCATTGACTCTATCTGAAAGGACATACAAAACACTGTTTGCAAGTGTTGCCTCTGGAGAAAGGAACTGGAAGCCTAAAGTCAAGAATGGGAGTGCCCCTTACTTTTCATGGTCGACTTTTTTTCAATTTTGTGCCATCTGCTTATATCACCTACTAAAAAGGGAAAGCGAGAAAAGAAAGCGCACTGTCTCTTGTGTCTGCCAAGAACAACAGCTCTCTCCGCAGGATGCTTTTTGGCTGATGGAGGTGTGGGGAGGAATTTGTTTTCATGCCCTGGAGTGTGGAATCCCTGCCTCCCACTCGCTGGCATACAAGTAGCCACCGCAGTCAAGTGGATTCCTCTAGCGACTGCCCACGCGGACGAGGAATCCCCTATTTCCCGTAGAAGTCAAAGCACAAGCCTAACCCAGCCGAAACCAACAGGCCTGGGAGGTAGAAGGGAGAGACTTTTCCAGCTCTGCCAATTCGTAATCCCCAGGGGGGTGAATAAATGCCCCACTGCTCACTAAGCCAGCAAGTCAGTCCAGCATGAACAGCCACCTGGTTAAATTCAGAGAGTGCAGGGCTCAGCCAGCAGCAAACTGAGTTCTAATGCCAGCCAGGCAGGGATGGTGTCATCATGGGCAAGTTTCACAACTTCTCTAGACATCAGTTTCTCATCTTTAAAAATTACTAGAAGTTCAAGAGATCCCTCTTAGCACTAACGTCCATGATCCAGGTTTCTGAAGTTGTAACCCTAAGTCAATTTTCATAGAAGAGGAAAAAACAAGGCTTCCTCATCCCCAAACTTACGTCAAGCCCTCTGATCTGAAAGCCCTCATGATTGGATTATTTGACTAGCTATGCAAAAATCTCCACATGGTTTCTGCAGTTCAAGGAAATCTACCACAGTTTTGAAGCGCCCTGATGATGTAAGGGGTGTAGTGACCCAGGGGATGTTCTCTGAGACCAAGAGGCTGAGAGGCAACAAGGAAAGCTCACATGACTTCCTCTCTTGGTTAGAGCTACTGGAACTCCAGACTGAAGCTTTCTGTTCCTTGTCCTGATGGTTACTCAGTGTTAGAAATAGACATATTCTCAGAAGTCTCTAACTAGCATCAGTACCATTAAGTTTAGGCAATGTTGTGAAATAAAATAAATGGTCCTTCTTCTTGCTCCCTGCCCTGCCCTAACTCTTCCCCTCACCCTTCATACCTGATTAACTCATGCGGATAACCCCACTGTCCAGAAATACCCCCACAGTGCCCCATTCAAAGTTCTCCTGGTCAGACTTTATTTCCACACATATCCTTTCTATGTCTTACATTCTAGCCAACCATTTTCTCTAATCTTTTTGCCCTTGAATAAGCGTGGTAAGATGAGACAGAGAGCATAGCCTTGAGGGTCAGATTCAGTTCAAATTGTGACTTCTCTAATTTTACGAATTTGGAAACATTATGTAGCATTCCTGAGCTTCAGCTCTCATGCCAGTGAAAATAAGGCATATTGTTATTGGAATATTCCCAGGAGATGACTGTGAAGTTTAAGTAAGATAGCATATGTGAAAGCACCCAGCAATTTGCCAAGGGCATGGTAAGCTTTAGAAAATACTTGCTTTCTTAGTTCTATCCAACAAGAATGTCCCTTCATCTGTGGTAACTCTGTCATTCCTCGTTTCTTGGCTTCACTTATGACAGCCCTCACACCCAGGAGGGAAGCCTGAGCTCTGAGTGTTCCCTTTGTGCTCTCGTGATGAGTTCATGGTGAGACTACCACCCTGCCAATCTGCTGTGTGTGCCAACTTCTCTCTCCTCTGAGCTTGACACTGAAGTGGACATAAGAATGGAATGTTAATAAAATCTACCCAGGGGTTCCTCCTCACTCCAAATTTGAATGGGGGGGGGCTACTTGTGTGGTATAATGGAAATCATACGGGAATGGAGGGGTGGAGTTGAAATCTTCCCTTTCTTGGTCTCAACTTCCTTATCTATAAAATACAAGGTTCAATTAGAAGATGACTTCTTGTACACTCATGCTTCTGACATGGTTTCATTCAAATATCAGGGCTGTACTCTGATTGTGGTGTGTAGACTGTACGAAACAGACAACCATGTAGAGTTGGCTAAGGAGATCTCTGGAGAACTTCTGTCAGTGTAGACTGACAGGAGTTTGGAGACAGTGTGGAGTCTTCAGACATTTCCAGATTGAAGAAACTTTATTGTGTAGCTTGTCCTTGGATGTGGAACTCCTCTGAGACCTTTGATATTTTGTTAGTCTCTGGAGAAGATCTGAGGATTTTTCATGTTTGTGTATGGGTAAAAAAGAAAATCTTCTGTTTACCCTTATGAAAGTATCTGAGGGTCTAAGATTAATTTGAAGTATTTTCATCATCAGTACTGATCAAGATTAAAATATTGGGTTTTAGATAGTTGTCAAAATATTCAGATATATTTCAAAATACTCCAGAGGTTCTCCAGAGAAGATCTCCTCAGCCTAACTCTACATAGTTGTCTGTGTAGTACAATTTCGCCCAACCTTTAGCTGGACTCTGAAGAAGTGCAATTGACCTGACGGTGGGCAGCAGCCCATGGACAAGTACAAAGTAGACAGGTGCTGCAAGAAGAGTCAGAACTAGGTCCTTTTCTGGCCTCTCACAGTACCTTGAGCACTGAGCTGTTGGAGAACAAAACTGGGAAACATCTGATGTCCAGCCTTTACCCAGCAGCCTGTACCATGTTCCCAGGAGCTCATCTTTGGAGAGAGTTTCTAATTCTAACTTACTAGGATGTTGGCAATTATTTTACTCGGCATTTGTCTTGCGGGTAATTCTTGGCAGGAAGGAATGAGCCTCTGGAAGATATGAAACCAGGGCATGGGCTCTACCTTCACTCTGTGGGCCTTGCCCTTCCTCACTTGATACCCAGCCACAATGTCAAGATGTTAGGTGGGAGAGGGGTAGTGTGGTAGTGTGGGAGTCAGTGGAGCACGGTGGGGAAACAGATCTGTGATGGGGACTCCCCAGTTCACCATGCCACCTCCACTGGGACGTGAATATCTCCTCCCTGTGCCTTGGGCTTCATGTCAGAGGAGACCTGAGAGATCATGAAAGCACACCCTCACCACCTCTCAGGGTGCATCTCAAGGAGCCTCTGCAGGGGAAGATGGAATTTTCCATCCTGAGCCATGGCAGTCAGCTGGGAAGCTAGACTCTCATCCTGAGGCATTCGGTGGTGCTCAGCAGAAACAGCGTCCTTACCAAGGGCAAGGCCTTACCTTCTGATCAGGAAAGTTCAGAACCCCACACAGAGAGAGGACTAGGAAGAACAGGCAAAACTGGTTCTTTGCCCAAGCAGCCTTCCACATTTAGAAAAACCTCATCCCGAAAATTACATTTCTTAGAAACGAAGATGTGTGGCTCTGAAAACCATGTTGAATAAAGAGCCTATTGGGATCTAATGCCACAAAGAACAGCCATTTTAATTATTATCCCAAACCCTCTCTTTCTCCTTCCCACCCTTCACCATGACTGTCAGCACCTTTCTGCTATAAGCTCTCTCTTAACCTTCATTCTCTTCTCTACTACACAATCCATGCGATATCCTAACATAACCCCCCTCTCTAAACACTTCCCTTTTTCTTGTCACACTTACTTAGTAATGGCTATCCCACAGAGAGGACCCTGTCCTCTCTATCTCAGAGAACAAGAACTGCAGTTTCATTGTCCCAGAAGCTTAGCAATTAACAGATTCCTAAGAGGGATCTCAGGAATGAACCAAAAGCATCCAACTTTTGCTGTCCTCAAGGGGAAGATTTTCTCATATCTGGGTTTCCCTTTCCACATGAACTGGGGAAGTCCTCAAAGTAAACCCACAGAGGCATCTGCCAAAACATTTCTAAGAACTCACTTCCTCACCTTGGTGATTGGGTGCGTCTGCAGCATAACATTCTGTAGCAGCTTAGTTTCTAAGCAACTGGAAGGGTCAGTTACAGTGTACCCACCGTATTATCATAAATCTCACCCTGCCTCAATCATAATGGAGTTCAGTTAAGTAAATGTTTGCTGAGCTAAGAGGGAACTTAACCCCTAAGACTATGCCTGCTCCTTAGTTAAGGACTTCATAATCACATAATATTTGACATCGGCTCTAACCAACACTTTGCTTTAAGTGTCTGCTTTAAACACAGGGTTGGAAACTCTGGGAGGGCAAGGAAGACCATGTCTTGCTCACCATTGTTTCCTCTGTGTCTGACAGGTAATTGACACTCTACAGATACTGTTGGGATAAGTAAATGAATCAGTGGTTTATAGTGAGCTGAATAGTGTCTCCCACAAAATTAACATCCACCTGAACCCTGTACGTGACTTTATTTGGAAGTGGGGTCTTTGCAGATGTAACATGAGGTCCACTAGATTAGGGCTGACCCTAAATCTGATATAACTTATATCCTTAAAGCAGTGGTTCTCAACCTTCCTAATGCCGCGACCCTTTAATACAGTTCCTCACATTGTGGTGACCCCAATTTCATTGTTACAAATTGAACATAATTAAAGCATAGTGATTAATCACAAAAACAATATGTAATTATATATGTGTTTTGCGATGGTCTTAGGCGACCCCTGTGAAAGGGTCGTTCGACCCCCAAAGGGGTCTCGACCCACAGGTTGAGAACCGCTGCCTTAAAGAAAGAGGAGAAGGCATTATGCGGTGTGGGCCAAGGATGGTGCAGGACACATGGGGGTCAGCGTCAGTGCTCACAGTTGCCCTAGCCTTCAAATTACTTGCTAGGAGCTGCTTGGTGGTAACTACTGCCTACACCAGGGCCACTCAGCCCTCATGTTCATCAAGCTCTCTCACCTGTTGTCTGAGAAGCCAGAAGACAAAGACTCGCTTGTACAGAATTTGCCCGCTTTCAGCAACTTGTCCTAGTCTTCTTTTTTTTTTTAGAAATGGGCTTTGTGATTTTCTTTAAAATATATTTTTATTGACTTCAAAGAGGAAGGGAGAGGGGTAGAGAGACAGAAATCTCAATAATGAGAGAGAATCATTGATAAGCTGCCTCCTGCACACCCCGTACTGGGAATTAAGCCCACAACCTGGGCATGTGCCCTTGACCAGAATCGAACCTGGGACCCTTCAGTCCACAGGCTGACACTCTAACCACTGAGCAAAACTGGCTATGGCCCTGCATGACCTTTTTTTTTCTGCATGACTTTTTAATATGAACCCAGACAAGTCTGTAATGCCTCATGTTTCCTCATTGTAAAACAGCACACAAATATCTATCTTCCTCCGAAGTCATGGTGAAGAAGTAGAAACAAAAGTGGGGAAAGGATCTGTAAAAATGAGAGACTATTATAGGTAACACTCACCCCCTAAAAAAGGCTTTACATTCCTAGTCTTCATCATACCATGTACACGGTCAGATTAAGATCTTTAGGGACCTTGGAAGCTAAAAACATTAATCAGTCAACACAAATAATTCAAAATATATTTTATATTACTCACCTGTAAAGTAGGTATTTTACAACTTATTTTATAACCCCAAAGGGCTTTTATATTTTTCCTTAATGACTGTTTGGATGCTTGTTTATCATTTTTTGTCATGTTCATTGTTAGTTTCCTCCTGACCTTTGTTGAAGAGTTTCTCTGGTTCTCTAGGCTTATGCCCTGGCTACCTACAGGGAAGCCCAGCCCTGAGGGTCCATCATGAAAACTCACTGGACCCCTCTGTTCCCCATATTTGCAATGCAGCAATAAGGGAATGAGACTTTCTAACCACAAGCTCTTATTAAATTAGTATTAGAAGAACTAAAGTGTAGGTCTATTTGTCAATTTTTCTATCAATCAGAATATGTTCTTAAATACAGTTACATGTTCTCAAAGTAGAAAAATCAATACAAATTAAAAACCCACCTACGTTGTATTTCAGAATAAAAGTTCTGCTGAAAAGAAAATAATTCATTACAGTCATCCCCCTTTACCCATTGGGGATATGTTCCAAACAGCCAGGGGATGCCTGAAACCACGGATAGTACCGGATCCCATATATACTACGTTTATCCTATACATACATACCTTTTCATTTAAAGGAAGCACTTTCTGGCTTCTCTTAGGCATAGAAAAAGTTCCAGCATCACTACTCTCGCACTTTGGGGCTATTATTAAGTAAAATAGGGGTGACTTGAACACAAGCACTGCGATATCTCAACAGTAGATAAAATCCAAGGTGGCAACTGAGTGACTAATAGGCCAGGAGTGTCTATAGCTGTGGAGATGCTGGACAAAGGGATGATTCACATCCCAGCTGGGGTTTTTAATCCTAAAAACTATAGTAAGGAAGTCAAAGTCCATGAAATTAAGGTTAGCCCTATGATATGCTTTCTGAGATTAGAGTTATGTGGGGTGTGTGTGTGTGTGTGTGTGTGTGTGTGTACACATGCTACAAGGAAAACATTTCAGTGGTACAGTGCTTAGGGAAGCGTGTCCTTGAATAATAACCATCATTTCCAAAGCTCTGTAACACATTTGCTCTTCACAACTACCAAATTCCAATTTTGAAAATGATTAAACTGACACTCAGGGAATTTCAGGAAATTTACTCAGAGTCACAACATTAAAGACTGAACTGAACCAGAGCCTTGTGATTTCTGGCCCAACATGCTCTCCTCTATACCTCAATGATTTGCTCTAAACTTGGAGATGTTTTGTATTTTTTGTAAGGAAGTGTGTTGATTCCTTCATTTAAAAAGATATGGATATTGAAAGTATGAGTGGCTACAAACAAAATACACAAGCCGTAGGATGGTATGGAATTCTCTTTCATCCTAATGCCACCATATGCTCCATTTGTGACCGTTGATGTGAAATAACCTTTTGTAAGTCAATTATTTTCACTCATAACAACACTGTACATGGCTCTTCTCACCTAAATTATTCCAGAAGGTTAATGTTAATTTTCCATGGATGCAGACAGAATCCCTGACATGAGTGGAGAGTACAGGTTCTCTGAAAGTAGACACAGAAGTCATTTCTATTAAAAGAAATAGGATTGGAAGGGCAGGTGATTAGCTCAGAGGCAGGACTGGGTCTACTCTGTGCCTCTAACGAGGGGCTGAAGTCAGAGAAGTGGAATCGGGAGACTATATCCCTAAATCTACATCCGGAACTCGTGTGTGTGTGTGTGTGTGTGTGTGTGTGTGTGTGTGTGTGTTTCCATACTCGGACACGTGACATTTCCAGCATGATCCCAGTACAAATTTTTCTATCCTATTTTCAACTTGGGTCAGTACTATATCAAAATTTTTCACTTATAAAGTATCAAATGAGGCCTCCCTTGTTCTTCCTCTTATACCTGTTGAGTATTTGGCTTCTCAAAAAAGGTTCTCTTATCTTGACTCCTTGAGAAAAGAGTGTAGGCTTCATTAAACCATCTGAGAATGGTTAGTTTTACTGTAGCGCCCCCTAGTGCTGCATGAGATTAGACTCACTTTCTTTTTAAAAAATATTTTATTGATTTTAAAGAGGCAAGGAGAAGGAGAGAGAGATAGAAACATAAATGATGAGAGAGAATCATTGATTGGCTGCCTCCTGCACACCCCCTATTGGGGATCGAGCCCGCAACCCAGGCATGTGCTCTGGCCAGAATTGAACCCAGGACCCCTCAGTCCACGGGCTGAGGCTCTAGCCATTGAGCCAAATCAGTCAGGGCTAGACTCACTTTCTATCTATAGAAATATGTTGACCACAGAACAGAAGCGAAATTTGGAGAAGCAGCAGTTTGGGTAATTTTTCCTGTTTTTTTGTTTTGTTTTGTTTTTTGGTGTGTGTTTTTTTGCAAGTAATGGAAGGAAGTGTATTCCCTAGCATGAGTCACAGCCCTTTCAAGCTTTACCTTCCACCATTTTGGCCTAGGAACACTCAACTTCAACCATTTTGAACAATCAACTGAACAAGTACCTAGAAAACCTTCTACCCGCTTCCCAACCCCTACCATCCTTCTTATCTACTTAAAGACTTTTTACTCTTCCTTTTAATATCAGCTATAGCATTACCTCCTTCCCAGCTCTTACCCTCTCTGGTTTTCTTAACTGTAAGTAGACTATGTGTAATGCCCGCTCAAAAATGCAATGATTCTATACATTATTATTAGTACCCCCTTTAGAGCCTCCAAATACTTAATGACAAATCAGTTCAATACTTCAGATGTTTCTTTGTTATTACCATGGAATCACTTATGAAATGTAAATTCATTTGCATTGAACATCATTTATTTGCATGTCTGGCTTTTTTTTTTTTCAAAAAGGAATTTCTAAAACTCTTGTTAGATTACATGGGGATACATTTAAACTGAGTTAATCTGAGACAAGATTTTTCAGGCTAAAAAAAGCTTCTTTTTTCTCCCTTAACAATACAAAAAAAGTCCAAGTTATAGCCTTCATCAAGAAACTCTGAATTCTAATCAGATCTAGTCAGCTCACTTTACAGTTTCCTCTACTTCTGTTTTACGCGGCAGTAAAAGTGTTGAGAATATAAACCTTCAACTGAAATTTGCTAAAGAATTATCACTAAAAGCCTCACATCTATAAATTGCCGTGATGAGGGTGATACAAATCTTGGAAGAGCCTGGCTTCAATAGTCCAGAGATACACAAATAAAATTTATAAATTATATTTATAAAAATTATATATATAAATGTGTAAGTTATATTTGTAAGTTGAGCTACTTTTCTGCCATTGTTTCAAGCTAAGTAATAGGTAAAACTAGAAGCCTAATACTTTAAATAAATATCCAAAGAGCATGTATTGTTTTTGGTGACAGAAGCACTCAGTTTTATAATTTGTACCATAGATATTCTTCTAGCATCCACTTCTTTCCTCCTTCTAAATAGGGTATTTTGCTAACATATAATAAGTTATTTAGATATGTACATAGTATATAAATAAGCATAAATTACAAATATATATGCAAATTTGATTTCCTTCCACCCCTTCTTAAGAACCAGGAAATTCATCTCAGACACAAAAATCTACAAACTTATATTTTGTATTTCCCAAAATCTCATTCCATTCTCTGAATATATGTATAAAGTTCATATTCATAGAATATTGAGCTGGAAGAGATCTTTCTGATCATTTGATCCAGTTGCTTACACATGAGAAAATCAAAGCCCAAAGAGGGAAGTGACTTATATGAGAGGGAAAAGTCTATATTTTATTTTCCTGACATTCCAAAATGAGAACTTCTGCTGTGCACAGAAATCAACCTAATGTCATGAAATGATAAGGGAAAAGTTAATTGCCCAAGGAGTTTAATAGCTACATCTGTGTTTTACAGAGCCTTTCATAAAATCAATTATTTTATAAGGCTAAAAATTAAATCTAAAATATGAGGGAAATTATTATTATTCTCCAAGTATCTTTTTCCTACAAAAAAAAAATCCAACTTAACTGGGTGAGGGTTGAGTACTCGGCTCACTTGAGATAACACCCAAATGGAAATGCATTGCAATATTACAGATCACTGCAATATTGTTTTATAAAAGTAGAGGGTTTTTTGCATCATCATCTGTCTAGCCAATGCTTCAACCAAAATTCCAAACAATTTTATCAATGAGTTTAGAAAGTGTCCCTTTTTCAACAGCTACTCTCCACCCTTCTCTCTCAATGTCTCTCTCTCTCTCTCTCTCTCTCTCTCTCTCTCTCTCACACACACACACACACACACACACACACACACTGCCACCACCACCATTTCATCAAGTTCCAGGGAGAAATATATATGATCTATTTGTGCTATCCCCCTCCCCAAAATAAAGTATATGAGATTAAATGTAAGGACCCATTGTGCTGCATCCTATAACAGTATGAAATATTTATGTTAGCTAAAACAGTCTAGCTAGAAATAAGAAAAAATTAAAATTCATGTCAAGTCTGTGCCAAAAAATTCCGTATCCAGAGTATATGAGAGCACGTTTCTTGAGCCACCAGCTCTACTGTACCTCCTATGTCTTTGCTTCCATTTCTGCACCAGAATCAAAGAATGCTCCCCATGAATTCTAGTGTCCTGGAAACCAGCACTCAGCTTTCCTTCCACGCTCGATCACAGAGCTGCTGGGTGACTTGGCAGAAAAGATCCCTCTCCTTTTCAGCATCCCCTGGGTATTTCTAGTCCAGGGCCACTCTGCCACCAGCGGGCTATATGCATCCATTTCACCTTTGGCTCTCTCATACTCACAGCCCTAGTTGAGTCTTGACTGGAGCCGTCTGTCCTGTCTTTTCATCGTCACAGTGTCTGTGACACTGTGGTTATTTGAAAAAGCACTCTCAGGGCTCCCAGACCTGGTGCATGCACTCAGCTGTTCTATTTTTGGCTACACTCTTTGTTTTCTTCAAAAAACGGTCTGCCTTAGGCACCCTGCCATGGACACATTGCACCACCCCCACACTCGCGACCCAAATTGCCTATTCTGATTGCACCCAAAGGGTTCTGCGGAGAGAAAGAAAGGCATAATGAGGAGAGGTTGAGTGTGGTGTTGTGCTCGCCAGTCTGCAGACTTGAGCATGACATCTGCTACACTTCTGGAATCGGGGGATGTGAACCCTCTTTGCAGTACAGTGATCACAACCACACTCCCACCAGCCTCTCTGCACTGAAAACCCCTGTTTCCGGTGGGCAGAGGCAAGCCCAGGCGTCTCCCAGGACTCCACTGGTCTTATCCTAGTTTTGTTTCGAGATACTCAGACTCTGACCTGTCCATCAGAAATAAAAGTTCCTATTGTCTAATCTTTACCAGGGACAGACTTTTCTAAACTCAAGCAACCCGCCAGGGAAACAGTATGATCAGACTAGCCTCAACAAGGGAACACGGGCAGACTGTACGTTTATTTTCAGTGGAGTTGCCAGCAGTCAAGAACATCCTTAAAGACTGAATAATGTTTGCAGGTCTGAACAAATACATAAGAAAAAAGAAATGTAAAGGGGATCAGAATAAAGAGAAGGGAGATTGCAAGGAATATCTTCACTAGGTGGGGGAAATACTAGAAAGATGCACCCACCACATAATATATTGGATAAAGTATAAAATAGACAAAGCGATGTCTGTACATTGTAATTGGTAGAGAAAAGCTGTGAGAATATCAGGGTAAGTTGTTGGAGTAAATGTTTGGCCATGTGCGCGGATGCACGGAACACACACATCTCTGCCTTTAAAAGAACTATTAGCTATTTAAAAGAACTTACTATTGATACCTTCAGCATTCTTTGCAAAGCAGGAGCAAATGTCCACGAGTGTCTGTGGGTTTTATGAATACAATGGCAAAGTGGAACTGAGCTCATTTTATTTCCTTTCTATATTAATTCCCTTATCAGACGCTAACTAAGAAAATAGGTAAACCAGCTATATCAATGACTCAAAGCTTCAAAGTGACGGCTCATAAAAAAAAATACCAGTATTCCTGCATTGCCAAGAAAAAGAGAATAATCCAGAAGCAGCGCCCCTGCCCTACCTCCACTGTGCCCCACCATTGCCACTACTGAGAAAAGGGAAGGAAAAAGGAGACCAGAGGGTGTTTAACCACACTTTAAAATTGCTAAGGGGGGAAGAAAAAAAACAAGCACCTGGACAATTTGGTTATCAGATTCTTTCCAAGTGACCCTTTGCAGCTGTTGGAGCTGCCATCAGCGTGAGCTGGTGGCAACAAGGTGCCGGTTGTGCATCTTACCTGAGGAGCATGAAAGTGCAGGCAGATGTAGATGAGACACAGGAGCAGCCCCAGCCCCTGGACCACAGAGGCCACCAGCATGAGCTTGTGTGTCTGGAATCTCAGACCTGGCGCATTTCTCACATTCTCATCCAGGGGCTGGACCCCTTCCATCTTCACAGTCTGGATGCAGCAAAGATGAAAACTGGGGCCGAAGGGAGATCTGAGAGAGAACTGATGTCTCCCCTGCCAAGAAGGAGCTGAAGATAAAACCAGGCGTATCAATCAGCAAATCCACAGAGGTGGCAGGACCAGAGATAAGAGGCAATTGAAAGAGCAGAGCGAACTCTCTTCAGTTTTAACACTGCCGCTTTGCAGCAGGCGGGGAACTTCTTTGTGACTAATCTGAATTTCCCCTTTACTTTCTTTCTTCTTTTTTTCTTCTCTGGGCTAACAGGGAGTTGTTTTTGTGGCATCCCAGTTCTGATTTGAGTGACTGTGAAATGGCAGTCATTGAAATGTGCACTTTTCTTAATTTCTCATTGCACCAGTAACCAAACTGTGGGTCACTTATAAAGATAAAAAGCATCATCCGTTGATGTGGAAGCTCGTCTCTCCCTCCCCCCAGGTGCCTTAAATCACAGAAGATACTTAAGGAAAATGCTGGAAACTAAGCTTTGAAACCATTCTACAGATTTTAGGGAGAAGCACACACAAATCATTCTCAAAGTGGAAAAAAAAAAGAGAAAAGAAGAAAATAGGATGGTGGATCATGTAGAAATAAAGGAGTGAGTTCCTCTAATTGTATTCCATTACAGTGTAAAAAATAAGCTAGCATGTAGTGAGCTTCTGTGGTCTTCTTCTCATTTGATCCTTTCGGCTAAGTGTTAGCAAACACTTAGATGGTTAATGTTAAGCAAAGCAGAAAAGAAGCAGAAGAGTATCCTTACTTTTCCCCCTTCTGTCCATTCTACTTTCTCCCCAGATGTGCACAAATGAATGAACGGACTCAAAAAAGCTTTGAAGGTTGCTCCTTTCTTTCAAGTCAAGGGTGGACTCAGAACTTGGAAAATAAGAGTATTCTATCAATTGACACACACTACTTACCCTTTACCACTGAAATAAATGGCAAAATCATTTATAATGTCAAGTTCAAACTGACAAATATTTACTGAGTACATAGTAATAAGCCTAGTGCTGTCCTGAATGACAAGGGATGATGGGGAGGGGCTGATTAAGACAGAATTCTCTCTCTTCTGGGACAAGTGTGTCCCTCTGAGCTCCCCATTAGTCACGAAACAGCTGTTTAAAGAAAGAAGGGAGGAGGAATATTTTTATATCAACAATAGGAGTTGTTTTAGTCTTATAGAAAATGGATAGGAGACATATTCCAAAGAGAGCTTGTGGGAAAAGAAAAGTGCATTTATTTATTATTATAGTATTAATTAAAATATGATTTAATACCCTCATGATAAACATTATGCCTTGCATTTGGAGGACGCACTGGTTTTCAGAAGTTCAAGTATTTGCCTGAAAGATAAGGGAACTGAGACACTGTATCATAGATGCCCAGCCAAAACTAAAAATCAAACTTACCTCAAAATGATTATTCCCATTAGCAAAGTATTTGTAATATGCAGGGTGTGAAGGGGGGAAATGAAATAAAAGTCAGTGCATAGAGCTCAATTTTTGTATAATTGTTAATAAGTGATAGTAAATATTAAAGTTGATAAGTACTTATGCACTTATTTTAAAACACTAAAAGAATCACAACAACAAAAAAAATTCTTTAAAGCTAAGATGCTATTGGAAACTGATGAAACCAGCTGAAAAAAAGTGAAAACTATTAGTACTAAAAACCAAAGAAAATATTTTTAAATGATGGCCAAATGTTGAAAAAAATAATATCACATTTACAAAGTGCCGACTCATGCCCTGAACAGCATCTCTTTTCACTGTTAACATAGCTTCTATGAAGGAAATTTGGCAACAATCATATTTCCTTATAGACAGTGAGAATCGTGCTACAGAATGAATTTCCATTTGGATGTTATCCCAAAGAAGCACAGTGTCAACTCTATCAACATTTGGGCAGACACATCTAAGACACATCTAAGACTCACCTCCCATATCTCAGTCTCCGACTGTCATATTTTGCCTCCTTGTAATTTTTGTTGAAGTTTAAGTAATACTTTACATTTAATTGTTTTGTTTTTTCATTGAACACATTCTCACAGCCTCTTCACATTCTTTGTGGTAAGACAGGGACTGCACACAGAAAAATAAATGCAAATTGACTTGAAAGTTCCTGGAACCTTTGGATAGACTAGGGAAGTGTTTCAAAATTCATCATTGGGCTGGGCAAGCAGCTGGAACACCATCAGAGACACCACTGATGGCATTGCCGTCTTAGAGCAACGGCACAGTCCTCCATCTTCAAAGCTGGCATGTTTTGAAAGAAATCAAGTATGTCCCCTGAATCTATGGGCAATATTTTAAAGCATCTCACAAAGGTCAAATACCCAGACACACCTGAGCAAACCAGCCATAGAATGGAAGCCTCAGACTTCATTCAAGCAGTTACCTTTCCAAAGATCATTAGTCTCTAAATGCACATCCCTTTCAAGATTACAGAAACGTAGGGAAAATAAAATGGCTTCAACAACTGACAGAATATCTTCTGTTTAGAGAGCAAAAACTTTTTTTGATTTTGGGTTTTTTTGTTGTTATTTTGTTTGTTTGGTGTGAGGTGGTGTTAAAATCTGTACTTTTCATTTGTGTCTAAATCATTGTCCATTTCAACAAGGATGAGCCAGGTCCCTACGTAACGGTGCTGAGGGAAAAGACAGGAGCAGACCGTATTCTCAGTCCTCCAGGAGGTCAGAGCCAGGGAAGTGTTGGCTCCAGGTGGCTGTGCAGGAAGAAGGGCCCCCCGGGGCGATCCCATGCAGACTGCTATTAGGACAAGGGCAGCTTCCTTGAGATGAGTCAAATAAACCTCAGAAAAGCCAGAAGCCATCTGGCCTTTGGGGGAGTGGGAGGGACAGGGCTTGCCTGGCAGGGAGTGAGAAAACAGCAGCCTGGGCCAGCAAGCATTTCTTCGTGCATTTCTCATCCAGGTAGCTGTGAGTGGAGAGGAGGAAGGTGAGGAGAGTCGCCCAGGAAGAGGGTGGGAAGCTGTCGCAAATGGACTTCTGTAACTAGTTAAGAATTGGAACTTTATCCTGAAGACATTGGGAGAACATGGAAAAGTTTGAGGCAGAATGAGATATAATTTTATTTTAGAAAAAAAAATCACTCTGTATAAAATAGAAATGGCAAGGGGGATCAAAGAGACCATCAGGGAAACCAATCCAGGGGTTTGTGTACCAGCTGAGGCAACAAGTGGGGTCCCCCACCCCTGCACTTAGCTCCCTGAGCCGTCCATACTGGACAGGGAGTTCATCCTACAGGAAGGGGAGTCTTCATTGTCCCACAAAGGTGTGCTCTGTGGCCCCAGCCCTGAACGAAGGGCTGCCTCCACCCAAACAAAAGCCACTTTTTCTAATTTATAAACTCAAAAAGGGTACTGTTCTAATTCACACAAAGACAGCAGCATGAGTGGGGCAGTCCTCAGGCTTATGTTAATTTAAGTGAGAAATAATAAGGTCCTAAATTCAAGCAGAGAGGATCCTGAGAGGAGAAGGACTATTTTAAGTCAGCAGACATTTTGAGGGCCCATCTCTAATTTCACAAAGGGGGTCATAACTAAGCTCTGCTCTGACACAGGTGACAGGAGGATGCACGGTGATGGAAACCAATGCATTACCAATGTCAAAAGCCTGATTGACCATCTGTCTTTTGTTGTTGTTATTGTTAATCCTCACCTGAGGATATATCTCAACTGGTTGCCTCCCACATAGGCTGGGAGTGAACCCTCAACCAAAGTACATGCCCTTGACCAGGAATCAAACCTGGGACCCTTTATGTGTGGGCTGATGTTCTAACCCACTGAGTCACACCAGCCAGGGCAGCCATCTGTCTTCTTAACCTGCTCTTGATCCTGCAGTTCCCATTCTTCTTCACGTTTTCAGCACTCTAGGACCTCAAAACCCCGGAATCAGCTTTGACCCTTCCTTGTCCCCAGTCAGTCAAGCTTTGTAGGGCTGAACTGCAGTACAGCTTAGACTTCCCTCCACATTGCTGTTCCTGCTGCTTCTGATCCAAAGTCCTTATTTGGGTCACTTGAACTCTGGGTTAACCTTCCATTCCCTTTGTGCTTCAACAGGCTTGTAAACCCAGTGACGACCAAGATCCTATCAAGGGCCTCCATCTCAGAGAGGATAAAGTTGAAATTCTTCAATGTGATATTCAAATCACTCCATCATGAAACCCCAAGTCTCCTCTCCAAACTTACCTCCCTCTGTTTCCTAATTATTTCTGACATATCCTTACCCTTCATCTCTCAAGGGCTGGGTGCCTTGAGAGGTCGTGAGCTTGCATTGTTTCAGAAGAGATTAAACAAAACTCTGAAGGAACTCTGTTCAGGGGATTCTAGCATTGGGTAGGGAATTTGTCGCCTCAGTAGTTCTCAAAGCCTAGCTGATCATCATAATCACTGGGAGTTTTGAAAGATCCAGATTTCCAAACCCTTTACTCTAGAAATTCTGGTTGAATCATAAGGTTGGAATAATGCCTTATGAGTCTGTATTTCTACAAGTTTCCATAAAAGCCAGATGTGAATCCCCCACCACCCTGCCACATGACCACTTAAGTTCTCTTTGTTACATTTCTGTGATGAGAAGCCTTCCCTGGGCCTTCAGCAAGAATGCAGCTGTTTCCACCAATTTTGAGTGCATTGATCATGCTTCGTCTTGTCTTATAGCTATTTAAATTTGTTTCAGTCTCCCCCATTGTGTTGCATGGTTCTGAGGTCAGGAGTCCAGTACTGCACTCACTGGCAGGGCTGGGAAAGCCTTTCTATAAAGATTATTTGCCAAATTAAATTGAATTTGCTTGCTGCCAATCTGCAGCATGCTACTTTCAGGACAAGAACAGAATGAGAGTCTTAACAAAACTGAGAATGGCACTATTAAACACAGAAATCTCCTGATAGCTGGACTTTGAACTTAGACATGAAGAATGAGCAAACTTGAAATGTGCACTTTTCATTGAAACCGGATGTACAGTGTTGGTTCAAATGCAAATGTGAACCCACATAATGACATTCCTTTTGGGTTTCAGACTCTTGAGACCCTCCCTTGTCAACTCCTTTTCTCCCAGGGCTGACTTTCCCTTTCATTCTTCATGTTTGCTACTTTACTTTATCTTGAGTTTACCCCTGGCAGTTATTTTAGGGCATGATGATAGATTCTAAAACTTAGTGGCACAAAACAGCAACAGAAATGTTTATGTCTGTGGAGACATGCCCATGAAGTAGCACAACATTATGGAAAGCAAAGCAAAAATCTAGACAGATTATTGGCACTCACACAATTACACTTTAAATTGTGCATTTAAAACACATGTGCAATGCCAAGGACATGTGGAAATTTGTAAGCAGATCTTTTAATTCATAATAGAATATAGGCAATTTTCTCTTTTTTAATATATTTTATTAATTTTTTACAGAGAGGAAGGGAGAGGGAGAGGGATACAGAGTTAGAAACATCAATGAGAGAGAAACATCGATTCAGCTGCCTCTTGCACGCCCCCTACTGGGGATGTGCCCGCAACCCAGGTACATGCCCTTGACCGGAATCGAACCTGGGATCCTTCAGTCTGCAGGCCAACGTTCTATCCACTGAGCCAAACCAGTTAGGGCGGCAATTTTCTCTTTTAAAAATCAACTTTATTAAAATATAATTACAGACAATAAGCTGTGTCTACTTAAAGTGAACAGTTAGATGTGTTTTGACAGTTGTATGTACTCATGAAGCCACAATCCCATACAGAACCTTTATTCATCCCAAAAGCTCATTTTCTTTAAGTAGTAATCATTCTAAAAGCAAATCTAAACTGAATACATAAAACATTCCCTCCTCCTTCCAAAATACATTTATTGGGTATAAATTGGAACCAATGTAAATGGATGATTCTCAACTGGGGGTAATTTTGTCCCTCAGGAATCATTTAGCAATGTCTGGAGACATTTTTGGCTGTCTGGATTTGGGGTGGGTGCTGCTGCTACCTAGCGGATAGAGTCCAGGGACACTGCTAAACATCCTGTAAGGTACAGGACAGCCTCCACTACAACGAAGGATTATGGGCCTAAAAATGTCAATAATGCTGATGTTGGAAACTCTGGTGTAGATGTCCATGTCCTTCATTGACCATGAATGAGGCAATATAGTCTTTGCCTTTACTTACTGTCCTGTCTGAAATGCCTCTCCACCTCCCAACAACAAATCTATGAGGAGGGTACTACTTTTCTCCCCATTTTGTCATTGAGAGAAGCTGAGGCTTAGCAAGATGAAGTAACTTGGCCAAGGCCACAAGTT
>NW_006293313.1:1979892-1987350 GCF_000327345.1 Myotis davidii
GTTCTTAAAACCTATGTGATAAATATTGATTTTTAAATGAAAATATAAGCTCTGTGTCTGGGCTGGGCACTTAGTAAACAATACATCTGAGTAGATATTAACATGCCAAATGCACAGAGCTATGAGTTTAATAAGAAAAAGTTTCCTATTGATTAGATCTTTTCCCCCTCAAATTATTGGTGAATGGGAATACATTTCTTGGATGCCTTCCGTATCCCAGACACGAAATCCTCCTTTCATTTAAACCTGCAGGCATACTCTGCTTGGTTATTACTAACCACATCTTTAACATGAGGAACCAGACTCTCAGAGTAACTTAACCACAATAGTGTTGGGATTTGAGCCAAGATCATCTGGGTTTGTCTGTTTAACTATACCAAACTCTCAGTAGATAGTGTTATAAACTGAATGTTTATGTCCCTCCAAAATTCATGTAGTGAGCCCCCATTATGATGGTTTTTGGATATGGGGCCTTCAGGAGGTAATTAGGTCATGAGGGTGAGGCCCTGGTCTGATGGAATAAGTGCCCATAAAAAGAAGCACCAGAGAGAACCAGATCTCTCTCTCTCTCTCTCTCCCCCAAGTAAGGATACGGTAAGAAGGCAGTTACCTACAATCCAGGAAGAGAGCCCTCACTAGCATCTGACCATGCTGGCTCCTTGCTCATGTCCTTCCAGCCTCCAAACTGTGAAAAAATTAATTTTTGTTGTTTAAGCCACCCTACAGTGTTTTGTTATGGCAGCCCGAGCAGACTAAGACAGCTGGAAATAATAAATACTGTACCAAAAGAGCATTGTTTTCTGAACTCCATTCAGGTTTGTCCACACATTTTATTCTGTCATCATCAAGTTCTTCTAAGGAACTCTTTTCTGAATGTACTTCCTATTTTGGAGCTACAGTGAAATAAGCTATATATAGCACATAGAACAATATCTCTAGACGGAGTAGACCTTAACCAGATGTTACTGTATTGTGTTTTCTTAAACCTATAAGTGCATTTCAGTGTTTATTCTTTCACTGACATATGTTACATTAGCCAGCTCTCACAGTTTTCTGCAAGTCCAATCAGCAGTCTCTCTCTTTTTAAAGATAGAATTCCCTAATCTCCCAACCCCTAGCCCCACTGTATATGGTTACTTCACTCATTTCCACCTCTTTAGGCTGTACTGATAAGTGAGCGAGGTAGGTCCTTTCTTCAGAAAATCATACACCAAAAAAAACCCTTCAGCTTTATGCAAATTGGCTTAGGGGTTTCTTCCCAGCCTCTCCTTTCTAGTTTCTGCTATGTTACTTGGGTAGCATTACCCAATCACACCTCACAGTGTGGTCGATATATTTCTGAGCATCCTAGGGAGAGCTCAGCTGCTCCACACATCAGTCCTGGTTGATGTTTGTCACTTTTGCCAGCAGTTCTCCCTTGGAATCATTATTCTTCCTGAGTCTTCTGGCCCCTTGCATAGTCTTATCACCTTGACATCCCAGACGGATCTCTCTATCTCCCTGTTCCTGTTTTCTGTGGATTAGGTCCCCTTTACAGCTACTAGAAACATCTACTCACAGCACTCGAGAACCCAATGCCTCTACTTCGAGGGTCCCTACCCACTTCATCACAGTCTCCAGATGGCAAGGGAAGGGCCCACTCAATGCCCACCAATGAAAGAATTCTAAGACTCCTTATATGCAGAGCCCCCTTGTTTTACACCCTCTAATTACTAACCCAGCGATAGAAGGGCAGAATTCTATGAGAGACAGAATTCCTCTAACATACAAAGTAAACCACATTAGCTGTTTCCTACTTGCCTCCAACTCTAACTTTTACCTTATAGTAAAGCTCCTTCATAATGCATTATATGTGGGATTCCATTGCTACAAGGTTTTTTCCTTACTGTTTAGAAAAATAAAAGGGATAAAATTTGGTTGATTTGTTTGCTTGACTCATGCTAACAATTTAAGCAGTTAGATACAGGAATCCAGGCAAAATGGGAAATTCCTGGACTATTAGAATTGTGCCAATAAAGAAGATAACAAATGGTCAGCTTTGGAGTGTGCTTTGCAGATAGAGCAATGAGACACTGGATTACATATGGTAACTGATGGAAATCAGGGAATCAAAGATGACTTCAGGATTATCTGGCTGAATAACTGTGCAGTGGTGCCATCAACTAAGTTAAGAGGAAGACTGAGGAGGAGCCCATGGGGGGAGGCAGTTTGCAAATCAAGAGCTCTGTTTTGAACAGCTCATTATTTAAGCACCACGGAGGTGCTTAAAATGACTCCAAGAGTCATTTCCTTTTCCCCATTTTACAGATAAGGAAACTAAAGCACAGAGAGGTTATGTAATTTGACCAAGGTCCGTTGGCTCACTCACTCTTGTTGATATTTCTCTACACAGCTGTGGAAAGGTTAAGGCTGCTGAATTTGAATCCCAGGACCCCCATTTACTAGTTGTACAACCCTTTGGCAAGGCACTTAATTTCTCTACGCCCTAATTTTTCTCCTCTTGAAAATGAAAATTTCTCTGCTCAGAGTTTGTATGTCAGGAGAGGCAAGATAGGCCATGAGCATGACCTAACATATAATAAATGGGTAGTAAATGTTAGCTAATGATATAATCGGTCACTTCCAAAGCTAAAAATATGTAGTATTATTGTCTTGGATTTACTCCAACTAAAAGGACCCATCTTGGAGGTATATCTTGTCCTTCCAAATGGCCTTCAGCCTTGGTCTTAGTTTTATTTCTCATTAAGACTACAGAGCAGAATGAGAACCTGATGGCTTGTGGCGGGTACTCTCTGTTATCTACATCTAAAAATTAGGGTGGAGCAGGGGCAGGGGGATTACTAAGTGAAACCTGAAATAAAGCTTAAGTAAAGAAAACATCAGAGGGAAAGACAAGATATGAAAACTCCACCAAAAGGGTCTAAAATGACCTTACAGAAAAAGTCCCAATCTTAATCAGGGAAAGTTAGTTGCATCAGTGAAAAAAAAAAAACACACAAAACCACACATGATACAATCAGACAGTAGAGATCTTAACACTGGGAAGCCAAAGGTGAAGAGCATTCAAAAGCATTTCCCCCTTTGGCTGACCTCACAGGAAGAACTGGTCCAAAATGAGCAAAACTGTGCAGTTCAATACCTAGAAAATTCCTTCCCTGGGCCCACCCCAGTGCAGCAGCCTCGTCCACCCTCCCCATGTTCACCCAACATCAGAGTGCCTTTGGAGATGCTATTCTTTCTCTATCATGATAAGCCCTGAATACACAACAGTGAAAAATCAGTGCCAACAGGAGGGGGGACGGGAGAGGGGGGGTGGCCCTTCTGAAGTCACCAGAATGGTGCATTTTAAACAGCTTTGAAAGCTGTAGTGAGGATGTGACCTTAAGACTCAAATGAAAAACAGTCAGAGGAAGCAAGGCAAAGGCAAAACCATGGAGAGACAAGTAGAAATGGCAAAAGTGTAATGACTTTTCTCAGAAACATGGATGCACCCCGCCGCAAATTCAGCCCCATCCCAGGCAAGCATTCTCCAGGTTCCATCCTGGCTACACCTCTGGGGTGGGGTCTCTGCTTCCTGCATTCTGAGGACACTAGTAAAATGGTTATGAGCAAGAGTTCTGGAGACTGGCTGCCCCAGTTTGATCCCCAACTTGCCTCAGCTTTTCAGTCAAAATAGAGGAATTATTGGAGTAATTGGACAAGTTTCTTAACCTTTCTAAGCCTTTGTTGCCTCATTAACAAGTGTGGGAAAAAAAAATGCCTCGTAGCCAACTTCCCATGGTTGCTGTGAGATAATACTTGTAAAGGACCTGGCACGTAGCTTTAAATGAGTGTTTACACTTCTTGTATCATTTTCTGAAGTTTCATTCTGGTTAGACCAGGATTTCTCATGGGAATGTGTCCTATGAAGGTGAGGATCTGGTCTGAGTAGGGCTGTGATTTCCTCTTGTGCATTATTTTGGTCCTCCTTCTTTCTTCCCCCAAACATATCAGAAAAACTGTTGGCAGGAAGCAAATAGAAAAGGGAAGGGGAGAAACTCTGTGGGGTCCGTGTCTTGTTTCAGCAAAAGCTCCTCAAGGAGAGAAACCCCAAGGGAAGGAATATGTGGTGGAAAGCATAGAGCCAGCCAGTTCATGCTGGGGTCCCCCAGACAGTGACAAAGATACAAATTAGGGGGTTTTCTGGGGGTTGGGGGGAGAGGCCTGTCAACTCCACAGCCACTCTGGAGGGATATACCCCAGCCCAAAGCTCCCTGGTGATTTCCTCCTCAGAAAAGGCAGCCTGGGATCATGGCTAGAACGCTAGACTAGAGGGCAGAGAGCCAAAGGTCATACTAGGATCATTTATTCTCAAACCAGGTCATTTTGTGAGTGAAAGGGAAGACTATTCAAAAGTCTGAGTCAATAGCACACACCAGCACTGTCTGCGCAAGCCAAGACATGGCCACCCTGGTCAGTATTCAGTTCTGTTCCACACTACACACAAACGCAGAAGTAGAAGGTTAGAAGATGTATGCTGGGAAAGAAAGAAAAAGGGGTAGGTAAGTGATGGAGGAGGAAACACACGTTTTTTAAAAGCACTACTGGTCTACCAGGACTATGTAAAGCACATTATATTCATAATCTCATTTAACCCCTGCAGAGTGGGAATCACAGGGGAAGTAATGTAGGAATGTGAACTCAGGACTGTCTGAAGCTAGAGCACTTACTTCATCCTGTGCTTCCCCAAGCTACCACCCTGGTCCCAGCACTCATGACCCCACTGGTAGGCCACAATGGTAGGCTGAGCTGGGCTGCATGAGCAGATAGACAGAGAGCGTGATCATGGAAGCAAGCCTTCCCACCCAAATCTTGGCTCCAGCTGGGCCTGTCCTTCCTGTCACCTGGACCCTCTGCCCACCGTGTTCCTTGCCACCACTTTACAATTAATTGACCCCACTGCTCCCCAATCTTCTACTCGTCACTCATTCTCTCTGCTTATCTACAAACGAGGCTGGTTCATGGTTCTGCTTTATTGCCACCACAGTGTTTTATTAGTACAGTTCAGTTTCCTGCCTATTCTGGCCCATTATTAACTACTGCACATTCTATGTCTACAAGGCCTGGATGACAAAAGAGGGTTCGATCTTTCCTAATTAATGCAGCCAGTGAACACTCCACAGGCACACCAGGAGTTGCTTTTCCAGTACTGGGAATGAGTCATCCACAGCCTCTTGATGGGCTCTGTGTTTGAGAGATTCATACCTGCATCTCAGATGTGTTACAGGTACAACACAAAACCAGGATGGTAAAAGGTTTCATCACATACACCACATTCTTGATGTGCAATGATTCAATGGGACCAGCCTTGAGAAAGACTGAGGTTGTCTCTAAGCTCAATGGGAAAGAGGGTTTTGTCGATCCTGTGTCACCGTGGACCAGGATATGGTCATCCCTGGGATATTCCTGAACTAAGGACATGGAACAGGGCAAATTCCAGTCCTGGAGTCGGATCTTCCTGCCACATACCCTGGCCAACTGAGCCACCCTTCCCCAGATTCTCTCATATTTGGCCTTCTATTTCCTGCTTCGCAGTAAGAGAAAAAGCCTTACCCAGATGGGTTCTAAGTCATCCTATCACTGCACTTCCTTTTCCTAGGCTGTGTTTTATCTAACTTTATTCACTATACTAGAGGCCCGGTACACGAATTTATGCACAGGTGGGGTCCCTCTGGGTGGCCTGCAGGGATTGGGCCAAAACCTACAGTCCAATGTTACCTGCAGCTCCTACCTGCCGCTCCCACTCATCCCAGCCCCACTGTGCCTGTCACGGGCTCGCGCCCAATCAGTCACCTTTGGGGGAGGCTTGTGCTGCCACAGCAGCGCTCACTAGCCATGAGCCCTGCGTCTGGCGCCCTCCCAAGGGGAATGGCCTGTGGGATTGGGCTGAAACCGACTCTCCGACATCCCCAGAGAGGTCCCAGATTGCGAGAGGGTGCAGGCCAGGCTAAGGAACCCCACTGGTGCACAATCAGGCATGGGAGGGACCTTGGGAGGGCTCCAGGGTGTTTCCAGCCCATCTCGCTCAGTCTCGATCGGCCGGACCCCAGTAGCAAGCTAACCTACCAATCAGAGCATCTGCCCCCTAATAGTCAGTGCACATCATACCGAGCAGTTGAGCAGTCGCCACTTAACCAAGAAAAATCAACCCAAAAAATGAGTTCACGTGTCATAGGTTCACCATCACTGATATAGGATTTGCAGATAAACAGCCCCATGTCTTTAGAACCTGGAAGAAAGTAGGGTAAATAGAATTTAAAAAGAGCACTAAAAATTCTGTTCTAATTGGGGAGATGGAGAAGTTGAGTTTTCTGAGCTTTCTAACTCCAGAAAGCATTTTTAGTGGTGACAAGTGTTAAGTTCTGGAGTCATTCTACTGGAGTTTGAATCTTTGTTTCACAACCCACAGCTATTTGACTTTTGACAGTTACTTTATATCTCTAAGCGTCAATTTCATCATCTGTAAAGTGGGGATAATAACTATACCCATGTCAGACTAAATGTAGCCCACCAATTTTCAAACTTTATTCTAATCTCAGGACCGCTTCATACTCTTACAGATTATTGAGGATGCGTAAGAGCTTTTATTTATATGTCTCATATTTATTGATTTTACCACAGCAAAAATTAAAACATAATTTTAAAACTATTTATTCATTTAAAATTAATCCTATTACCATAAATAACAAATTTTATGAGAAAACTATGTATTTTCCAAATAATTAGTGAGAAGAGTTTTACAATTTAAATGTCTGGCTTGATGTAAGGTAACTAGAATCACATATCTGCTGCTTTGGTTGAAGTAGATGAAGATAATCTAACCAATCACAAAATGTGTAATTGGAAAAGAGAGGGTATTTCAATCGTTTTCAGATATTGTGGATATTTGGATACACAACAAAACTCAACAAGTGGTAGTTTCTTAAAGATTAGTTGCCACATGGACTCAAAAATCATATCAATGAACTTATTATACTGTTACTTTAAGATTCATTGGAATATGTTGCATTTTTAAAGACCCATGAGTGAATTTGCAACATAATCCATTGGTCATCTTAAAATATTGGTTCACTGAGTTATACAAGCCTTCCAAACATTGACCCACGGCATTATGCAATGGCAAAAAAAGTCACATTCATTAATATCACCACTGAAGTCACCAGAAAAGTCAAGTATTGGAAAGCTGTCTGTCTCAAGGTGGCAGTTGCAGGTTTTCCAAAACTATCTTTCACTTGAAAGCTTGAGTTTTACTTATTTTGTTTTGTTTTGTTTAATTTTGTTTTGTTATCATTGGCAAAACACACACACAGAGAGAGAGATTCAGAGGCCTGTGGCAGGGCCTTGGGGGCGCTTGTTGTTGTCCGGCCCAGTGAGGCAGAGGTTGTCGGTCGCTAGCTCATTATGGGTCGACCTGGGGGG
>NW_006293313.1:1987479-1998639 GCF_000327345.1 Myotis davidii
AGCAAGCCCCACCTTCTCACTCGAATCAACACTAACCGACCTGACCCGGCATGGCTCTGCCCGGCCAGAGAGAGCGTCGAGCAGCAAGCAAGGCAGCACGAGCCCCTCGGAGCACAGGACGCCCTCCCCAAGGACATGAAGCTGTTGGAGAACTCGAGCTTCGAGGCCATCAACTCACAGCTGACCGTGGAGACTGGAGATGCCCACATCATTGGCAGGATCGAGAGCTACTCCTGTAAGATGGCGGGAGATGACAAGCACATGTTCAAGCAGTTCTGCCAGCAAGGCCAGCCACACGTGCTGGAGGCCCTGTCTCCACCCCAGACCTCGGGCCTCAGCCCCAGCAGACGGAGCAAGAGCCAGGGTGGCGAGGATGAGGGCCCCCTCAGCGACACGTGCAGCCGCAAGACGATCTTCTACCTGATCGCCACACTCAACAAGTCCTTCCGCCCCAAAGAGACTTCAGCATGGCCCGAAGCCACGAGTTCAGCCGGGAGCCCAGTCTCAGCTGGGTGGTGAATGCGGTCAACTGCAGTCTGTTCTCAGCTGTGCGGGAGCACGTCAAGGCCCTAAAGCCACAGCTGTGGAATGCAGTGGACAAGGACATCTGCCTGGCCGAGTGTGACATCTACAGCTACAACCTGGACTTGGACTTGGACCCCTTTGGGGAAGATGGCAGCCTCTGGTCCTTTAACTACTTCTACAACAAGCAGCTTAAGCGGATTGTTTTCTTCAGCTGTCGCTCCATCAGTGGATCCAGGTACACACCCTCGGAGGCAGGCAATGAATTGGACATGGAGCTGGGGGAGGAGGAGGAGGAACTCAGAGATGGAGGCAGTGAGGGCAGATCCGAGGAGACCAGCCCCATGGAGGACAGAGTCCCGGTGACCTGTATGTGAGGAGGAGAAGCAGGGGCCCAGCTTCATCCAGCATCAACTAGTGCCTGGACTTGCCCACCTGAGGGGCCCCAAGGGCCTCCCCAGCTGCTGGCCAGACCCTGGCACAGCTCCAGCCCCAGCGCTGCCCACCTAGCCCTTTGGTTCCAGCCTATGGACGGCCACTCATCCCACAGGCTCTGCTGCCCACATTGTGGCTGGACTGGACAGACAGCACGGGGCCTGGTGGGAATAGCCACTGCCCTGCCCAAACGAACTGACTGAGGCAGGGACCGCTGGACCACAGTTTATTTTTGTGTTTTGTACCCTGAGCCTGCACACTCCAGCCCGAAGGGCCTGAGACCCAGCAAGCAGGCCTGACAGTCGTCCTCCCTGGCTTGGGCCGCTCTTGGTGCCCACCTGTACCCCCACCTCGCCCACTGGGAAGCGTGCACTGAGTGTCACTTTGCTGCAGCTTGTTTGTTTCCAATAAAAGTTTATGTGACTTAAAAAAAAAAAAAAACCAACAATTGCCAGTTGTTTTTCTTGAAGCAATTGGCTTATTTTTGAGAAAATGTCTGCCAAACACTTAAGTATGAAAAATCAGAAAGACCAGCTAGCTCTTTGTCAGTCTTCAATGTTTTTTCAAGTAAAAATTGTGTTCCACTGATAAAAACAACAGCCATTCAGTTTCCAACTCAATTGTACATCAGACAATCATATTTCAATATGCAGTGCAAACACTGTACGCCCTTCCCATTTCATCACCTGCAATCCTATAAAGCTCTACACTCAATGAGTCAAAGTTTACTACAATTAATTTTGCTGCTTCATCAGCACACTCCTAAGTAAAACTGTTTTTTTTTAATGACTATTAAGGTGTGGCATCATCACCTAAACTTATATTAAAGTGATAGCAAGCTCATCCACCATCAGCGCAAATGTCAACACAGTGAAAAAGGCAAGAATATTTTAGTATTGCCATGAAAATAATTTTGACCTCACCGACCTCATAAGGAACCGTAGGGCCCACAGACCACACTTGAAAACTACTGTTGTAAGACGAGATATTAGCAAGCTTTTTTGGTAAAGGGACAGATAGTAAATATTTTTTACTTTGCAGACCTTACAGACTCTGCCACAACTACTCAACTCCGCCATTGTATCACAAAAGTAGCACAGACTGTACGTAAACAAATGAACATGATTGTGTTACATAAAATTTTATTTACAAAAACAGGAGTTGGCCCCAGGCTATAGTTTGTTAATCCTGGTATAAACCATATGATATAGTGAATAAAAAGTACTTACCACAATACCTGGCCTATAATTTAATTACAATAATTAGTAGTAGCTATGATAAGATTTCTTAGCTCTCTCTCTCTCTCTCTCTCTCACACACACACACACACACACATACACACATACATGCACATCACAGCAGGATTGACAAGACTTAATGATACAATACTGCCTTCTATTTCCTGCTTTTCATTGTAAGTTGAATAATCAAGTTAACCCAACTGATTGCTGAAGTGATAGATTCAAATTAAAAAAATAAATTATAAGAAGGTATTAATAGAAGTTAAGCAAAAATAGATTGAGTTTTAGGAGTTTGCCAATTCACTTCACAGCAAGGCATGGTTTATTGGACAAAGATAGGGCCAGCTATCTGGAGCTCTTATTAACTAATTTGTAACCTACAATTCTCTGGGCCTTGGTCTTCACATGTTCCAAGTGGAAGACATTGTATCATTAGCTTCCTATTGCTACAATAGCATTGTATAACACACACCACCTACCAACTATGAATGATACATAACAATCACATACATTTAGCTCATGAATTCGTGTGTCAGCCGGGGGTCAGCTGAAAGAGGCTTGACTAGATTGAGGGGTTTTGGCTCCATGTGTCTCTCATTCTCTTTCTGGGGCCAGCACAGGAGTCTGGGCATTTTTTTCTGATGGCAGTGGAGACAGGTACAAGATGGCAAAACAGAAAGACCTGCGGCCTCTTGGGCCCCAGGCTTGGAATTGTTATCCCATCACCTCAACCTCATTCTGTTGGCCAAAGCAAGTCACATATCAAAACAAAATCAAAGTGTGGGAAAATATGTCCCCTTTTCAGGCAGTAGAAGGTCACAGTAACATGGCAAAAACTGTGGTTCCAGAGAAGAACTGGGGCCATTATGACATATATTACAATTTGTATCTAAGATCACTTTCATCTCTAATAAAAATTATAGTATATTTTCAATTAAAAGGCTATGTGGCTTGTTTAAGACATTAGGACCCTAGTTTATTTATATAATTTATTTAAATTCACTTGTGCCAGTAAAAGGAAAGAAAAGACAGGGAGGGGCAATGAAAAAATTATGGAAATGGGGAAGAAGAATGGCATAGGTGTGGGATGTGAAGAAAGAGAGAGGAGGAGGAGGGAGAAAAAGAGTGGGAGAAGGGAAGGAGAGAGATGTGATAGAGAAGGGAGAAAGTAAGAGGATGAGGAAGCAATGTAAGCGGGGAGAAAATAATGACTGAATTTGTTCTTGGAGAATTCCATCAAAATATAAATGGAACTAGCAAAATTATTAGAAGCCTATTTAGTAAAACAGCTTATTCTCAGGAACTGGTTTTTTAAAAGATCTCTATTATGATTCTACCCAGAATGAGCTGCATGGAAAATGTGGCTAATAAACACTTTATTTTTAATCATTATGTAAAGCTGGTTTAGCATAAAACCGGTCTAATTACTTTAAACTTGCAAAGCTTTTATTATAAAACAAATAAAATTTCATAGAAAATTATCTATATTTAAAAACTGAAAGTGACATTTTAAATCATACTTATTTTAACTAAGCTAATTTGCTACCAGTTTCAGATCATATTCATAGCTTTACCCCATCTTTTCACAACATTTACTGATTGGTGTTGGCAGTTTCAGACTTGACGTCTCTGATTTAATACTGAGCTTGATTTTAAAGAGTTTCCACCATATGTTCTGTTATTTTCATCTTGCATGTAATTCCATTTTTATATGTCTTCTTTATTAACTACTTTCTACAATAGAATTTTAGTCCCATAAGCAAAAATAAAATTTTTGAAGAGAGAAAAAAAGTCTAAAAGTTTGTATTTGCGTTAAGGTGCTATTATGACCAAAAGATTAACATATGTTTATAACTAATGACTTAGAAAGCTGGACTCGGCCAAGAATCTGAAACTGTGATGATTAACATTTTCCACCCGTGCAGCCTCTAAACTCTGAAACTGGTTTCAACCAAATCATATTCGGAAGCAAGCGATATGTAGGAGGCAAGAGCACAAACCAAAACTGAAGCATCTAGGTTCCAGCCCCAATTATCCTACTAATTAGAGGACAAGTGGCCAGCATAGGTCTTGTTCGAGGGCCTTTACATTCTAACTTGCTTTTTACCGGCTGCTTTTAGAATCAGAGAATCACATTAGTTGAGGTTTAGAAAGAATTTTTTGCATTGGAACCCATCTACCATCCACCAACCATACCACTACCCCTTACAAAGGGCTACTCCAATTCACCATATCATTCAATCATTTCAGAATCAGTCTGCTCAGCTCTCCCACATATTACAGATTTGACAGTGGCAGGGCTGCAGGCCTACTAGCCAGCTCCCAAAGACAGCAGAACACTGATCACCTCCCCTCTTTTTGTAAGTCAACCTTCCTGAAGGCATATGGCTGCCCCTGTGGTAGGCAGTTAGACAGACATAGCAGAGCAAAGACAATGGGTTAGGTACAGAAGATCAGCGGAGTAGAAAGCCCCAGGGGCCTGGCAAAGGACAGTCGTAGGAGGGGTGACCTTTCCTTCCCTAGCATATCGCTGGTCATGCGGTTTGGACCCCCTGACCTTTCCTCTCTAGAGATAACCTCTAGGCCTCGGTTGTATTTCAGCTCCAGGCCCAAAAAAGCAGCAAAACCAGACAAGTGACACCAAGGCTGCCCTCAGGACCAGCTACATTGAATAATGACCCCCCTGCCCTGGAACTGACCAATCAATCAATGGAGACCTAAACCCTGAAAGGACACATCCTGAAAGCTGTTGATTGTTCAATTGAGATCTTACCCGGGGACCTCCCCTAAAATCTCCAGCCTTAAAATCCTTAGGATGGGGGGCCAGGGCCCGTACCGACCCAGTGTGCTCTCAGCCTGGGAGCATCCTGGCGCCTTTCCATTCCCCACCCCTTCTTCCTTCCCCTCCTCCACTTAGCATTACTTTCCTCACTCCCAAGCTCCA
The DNA here is from genome assembly GCF_000327345.1 of Myotis davidii. Taxonomy (NCBI): domain Eukaryota; kingdom Metazoa; phylum Chordata; class Mammalia; order Chiroptera; family Vespertilionidae; genus Myotis; species Myotis davidii. The sequence goes on from NW_006293313.1 coordinate 1,992,622, forward strand.
AGGGCCCTTCCTTTATCTCTATAACTTGTTTCCTAAACCCATTTCTTCTACAAGTTGCTTACTCTACTTCTGTGATTTTATAAATAAATGTTCTCTTTTTTTAAATATATTTTATTGATTTTTTTACAGAGAGGAAGGGAGAGGAATAGAGAGTTAGAAACATCGATAAGCTGCCTCCTGCACACCCACATGCTCTACTGGGGATGTGCCTGCAACCAAGGTACATGCCCTTGACTGGAATCGAACCTGGGACCCTTCAGTCCGCAGGCCGACGCTCTATCCACTGAGCCAAACCAGTTAGGGCAATAAATGTTCTCTTATGATTTGAGTCTTGGCTCTGAATTCTTTCCTAGCCAGAACTCAAGTACAGTGGGGCTTTGACTTACGAGTGTCCTGACTAACGAGTTTTTCAAGATATGAGCCGTCTCTCAGCCGATTTTTTGCTTTGAGCTGCGAGCTAAAATTCGGGTTACGAGCCAGCTTCAGATACCCCACCGCTAGTTGGTGCAGCGAACGTCACAGTGAACGCCACAACATCAGCCCAGCATCACGTGTCTCACTCGTTCACAATTGATTTGACATACGAGTAATTTGAGTTACGAACTCCGTTACGGAACGAATTAAACTCGTAAGCCAAGTCCCCACTGTACTGAGGTTGCTGAACCCAGCCCCTATCTGACCCCATCAGTCTAACACCCAGTGTTGTTCCCACCGCCTACAACACCCCCATCCCAGGTCCACTCCCCCCATACATCCCCACTCAGGGCCTAGCCAAGGAGCTTTTTCTATTGATCCAGTTTACCTTGTTCTGCAATGGCTTGTCCCACACCCTCCGTCCCAGCCCATCCTCATAGTCCTCTCTGCCCAAGAGCAACTTCCTCTGCCCAGGAACTTGCATCTCAGTTACTTCCCCTGATTCTGACCTACAGAACTGTAACCAATTTGTGATTGCATAGTAAGCAGATTTTTATATAGTAACTAGGATCCCATAGTGTCCTGGATTAAAAGGAAAGGACCTGAAGTCTAAGCCTTGGGGCAAGAGGCATAGAACAATAGTTTCAATCGCACTGTACGTGTGCACCCGCACATGGTATTTTGTGGAAGAGCCACACTCAAGGGGCTAAAGAGCCGCATATGGCTCCCGAGCCGTGGTTTGCCAACCACTGGTTTAGCCTATTGCTCCTGGGCTACAAGCCTGCACAGCAGGTCACTGTACAAAACCACGTGGGATGGAGTTTTTTTATATATATTTTTATTGATTTCAGAGGGGAAAGGAGATGGGGAGAGAGATAGAAACATCAATGATGAGCCCTAACCGGTTTGGCTCAGTGGATAGAGCGTCAGCCTGCGGACTCAGGGGTCCCAGGTTCGATTTCGGTCAAGGGCATGTACCTTGGTTGCAGGCACATCCCCAGTAGGGAGCGTGTAGGAGGCAGCTGATCAATGTTTCTCTCTCATCCATGTTTCTAACTCTCTATCCCTCTCCCTTTCTCTCTGTAAAAAATCAATAAAATATATTTTTTGAAAAACAGAAACATCAATGATGAGAGAGTGGTAAGAGCACTCAGTCTGTTTTTGGAATAATCTCGTTATGCTCCTGCTTTGTAATCCACCCTCCAAACACCAAGAAACTCAGCCAGTCCTGGGTCCCTGGACCAGTCCGACATTTAGACCCCCATCTTTAGACAGGGCAGAAGAAACATAGATGTTGCTTAACAGTGAATTTCCTGGGAAATAGAGAATAGAATTACTTTGCCTGGTATTAGTGTCCTCATTTCATTTTGCTTGGAGGGACTAGAGTAGCCCAGAGAAGGAATTTTCCTGGATAGGCAGAAAAATGGCCTGTGAGAATGTTAACTTTCGTGGGAAAAGCTTTTGCCAGTGTGATGAAGTTAAGGACTTTGGAAGATTATAATGGGTTATCCCGGTAGGCCCAATTTAATCACAAGTGTCCTTGAGAGCAAAGGACCTTTCCAAGAGGAGAGGTGACTATGGAAAAAGGTCAAAGAGAGATGCAGTATGGCAAGCTTTGAAGATGGAGGAAAGGGCCAAGAGCCAAGGAATGTGGGCAGCCAAGAGAAGCTGGAAAAGACAAGGAAATGGATTCTCTCCTAGACTCTCCAGAAGGACTACTGTCCTGATGACACCTTGAATTTAGCCTAGTGAGATACATGGCAGATGTCTGACCTACAGAACTGTAACCAATCTGTGTGGCTTTAAGCCACTAAGTTTGTGTCTTAATTTGTCACAACAGCAGTAGAAGCTAACATTCCTCTCTAATTTTGGCAAGTCTGAAAATAAAAGGCATCTAGCCATTCCCAGAAGAGAACATGAAAAGTCAAAGATAAAAATCTTACCATTTCCTATGACTTCCCCTTTGCTATCACCAGCCTCCCTCTGCCATCCTCTCCCACTGCCTTCTCACACCTCACTCAGCAGCTCATATGAGGTGGCGGCATCTCCGCCCCTCTCCTCCTTTGATCCCATGCCCCAGGACCTACCAGCCCTTGCTTTCTGTATCCCTGTCTTCACTCCTCGCCTGGTGTGTGGTAAGACTATTTCACAGTCCCCTCTTTTATGTCTCTGCCATCAGGTTGGTCCCCTGCCATACCACAACTATTCTAATCACCAGTCTCTCCTTAGTAGACTGCGTAAAGTTTGTCCTGATTAGTCATTAGGAGAAGTTTTCCAGAACTGGGAGTGGTCATTTTCAATTTCAAAACTATATCAGTGCACTAATCTTTGGGCCCGCCCTGTCAAGCCTTTTCTTCTTGCCCTGATCTTATAAATATTTCATTTATATATAAAAGCCTAAGCAACCATTACGACCAAATGACCGGAATGACCAGTTGACCGGTCCCTATGATGCGCACTGACCACCAGGGGCAGATGCTCAAAGTAGGAGCTGCCCCCTGGTGGTCAGTGTGCTCCCACAGCCAACCTCCTGCGGCCCTTCCCCCCAGCCAGCGAACCTCCTGTGGCCCCTCCCCTGGCCAGCCAATCTCCCCTGGCCCCTTCCGCCCTCTCCTCCTCCCCACCCAACCAGTACCCCCATTGGCCCCAATCGGGGGGCTGGCTGGCCAACCTCCTGTGGTCTCCCCCTCAGCTGGCCAGCCCCCCAATAGACTTCAATCTCTAGCCAGGCCAAGGGACCCCACCCATGCATGAATTTGTGCACCGGGCCTCTAGTTCAGAAATAAATATTAAACATTCAAATTATAAGCCCAAACTATAAAAAGAATACATTTGGCAGAATAAGATGAAGTCTGTCATTTCAGGAGTTACAATACTAGAATCAAATAAGTACATTCCAAATAATGTGGATTATTTGTACTGTCTTAGCTGAGTCCCATATCTGTTACGACATGGTAGGCAGGAGGGACAGATCAACTAGACAGCAGCTCAGAAGCCTAGCTAATATCACTGAAGCAATAGCTTTGAGCCAGAGGTCACTGTGAAAACATAAGCCCTGAAATTGATGAAAATCTTAAGGAGCATGTGAAACAGTCCATAAGGATCACAGTGACCTCAGTGGCCCAGGTGACACTTGGGTACGTGCACACAATACACGCATGACTGTGTACTATATAACATAGTATGCTCTGAATATCTTTGTACAGGGATGTCTATATCACCGTGTGTGTGTGTGTGTGTGTGTGTGTGTGTGTGTGCGTGTGCATGTGCATGTGCTGTGTATAAGGCATACATGCTTCTAGAATGTGTTACTCCTTAGTTCTGTTCCTGTGTAATTGGCTCTTTCCTTGCCTATTCTGTTTTAGAGGAGTATCTGATACAGTAAGACAAATCGGACATGATCTTAACTTTCTTTGTACGATGATGGGTCATATTAGATTTGTAGTTTTCAAACTAAATTCCAAAGGGCTCTCAGTTCCTACAGAGGAGGGGAAGAAGAAACAAGTGGGCAGAAAACTTAAAGGGTCCCACCCCAACATCAATCAAAACAGCTTTTGCTTTGAGCTGCTTTCTATATGGTTTTCAATGACATTTCTTTTTAAAAAGAAAAAATATATAGAAATCAGCTCTCTTAAAAAAAGTCTTAAAGCCACTGGACTAAATAATCAATAAGGGCTATTATCTGGCATTAGGAACAGAGACCATCTGTGTTGATGATAGCATTTTTATTATTTACTAGAGGCCCGGTGCACGGATTTGGGTGCCTCAGCCTGGCCTGCAGGGATTGGCTGAAACTGGCAGTCCTATATCCTCCAAGGGATGTAGTAGTGCCCAAAGTGGCAGGCGGCCGGGGAGGCACCCGAGCTCGGGCCAGGCGCCATGATGCTCCCAGCCCTGCTGCGCCTGCCGTCGCCACCACTGGGTAGGCTTGCTGCTGCTCCACTGCATCTCTGTGCGCCCATCCTAGGGTGCTACCAGCAGGCCCATGACCAAGAAGTGGCAGCGGGCTCACGCCCAGGCAATTCTGATGCCGGTCCTGGTCCAGATGGGGGAGGGGCATGCAGGGGGAGTGTCTGCGGCAGAGGCTGGCCACAGCTGCATTCGCCAGCCATGAGCCCAGCATCTGGTGCCTGTTGGTCAGCTGAGGGGGAGGCACCCGAGCTCGGGCCAGGCGCCATGATGCTCCCAGCCCTGCTGCGCCTGCCGTCGCCACCACTGGGTAGGCTTGCTGCTGCTCCACTGCATCTCTGTGCGCCCATCCTAGGGTGCTACCAGCAGGCCCATGACCAAGAAGTGGCAGCGGGCTCACGCCCAGGCAATTCTGATGCCGGTCCTGGTCCAGATGGGGGAGGGGCATGCAGGGGGAGTGTCCACAGTAGAGGCTAGCACGCTGCAGAGGCTGGCCACAGCTGCATTCGCCAGCCATGAGCCCAGCATCTGGTGCCTGTTGGTCAGCTGAGTGGCGCTCCTGCTATGGGAGCACATTGACCACCAGGGGGCAGCTCCTGTGTTGAGCTTCTGCCCCCTGGTGGTCAGTGTGTGTCATAGCTACCAGTTCAACAGTCGAACAGTTGCTTAGGCTTTTATATATATAAATTATATGTTTATACTATTTAATTTCTCATGAAGAGAATTTGTTTTTGCAGGGATTATTCTGAATTCCCCGAATTTCCTTATTATTCAGAATGTTCAAATTATTACAAACCAAATAACAACATTTTAACAAGAATTTCTTAAGAAAAAACAAATATAAATGTGCTGAATATATTTAGCAATGGTGTGAACATGAAATATTTTAATCCATTCACAAATACATATATCAAAATATTAGCTGAAAAAAGTCTTTTATCCCCCTTACATCATAATTGCCACTTGTGATAATAGATGTGCAAATAGTAATAATAATAATAATTAAATAATAATAATAATAATATAACTTTGCAACCTATATTCCGTCCTGCTTTCTCCACCCCTACATACACACACCACCACCAGTACCACTTATCAGTGTTAATCTCTCTGGGTCTTCTGTTGTCCATGCATCCTCTCTCTTTTCAAGCATTCCCAAGTCTAAGACAAGAATGTGGTGGACTTGGAGGTAGCTCCACTTTCCTGAAAGTGTCTCATCTCCATTTCTCTACCCTTTTTTCTATTTTTTTATTTTTTAAAATCTTTATTGTTCAGATTATTACATTTGTTCCTCTTTTTTTCCCCCATAACACCCCTTCTCAGTTCCCACCCCACCCTCTGCCCTCACTCCCCACCCACTGTCCTCATCCACTGTCCTTCCATAGGTGCACGATTTTTGTCCAGTCTCTTCCCACATCGCCCTCACCCCTTCCCGCCCCCCCGAAAGAATAGTCAGTCCACTCCCTTTCTATGCCCCTGATTCTATTATAATCACCAGTTCATTCTGTGTTCCAAATTATTCACTTGATTTTCAGATTCACTTGTTGCTAGATGTGTATTTGTTGTTCATAATTTGTATCTTTACCTTCTTCTTCTTCTTCTTCTTCTTCTTCTTCTTCTTCTTCTTCTTCTTCTTCTTCTTCTTCTTCTTCTTCTTCTTCTTCTTCCTCTTCTTTAAGGATTCCTTTCAGCATT
>NW_006293313.1:1999514-2008129 GCF_000327345.1 Myotis davidii
CGGAGCTGCAAACTGGATGGTCCCACTCTGACCTCTGGGTACATTAGCTCCTGGATCTCTAGGGAGGTGCTAATCTAGCCTCTGCCTTAGACTATCCAGCAAAAGTCTCCCTGCAGGGCTTGGGCGGGGTGGGTCCCACGGGATCAACAGGGCGGGGCTAGCAGTTATGGCTGCTGTCAGAGGTTCCGCTTCTCAATGTCCAGGTAATCACTGCAAGCCCCTCCAAGAGAAAGCTGCCCTCAAGTTCCGACCGATGCCAGACAGTCCCGCTTCTCCCGTATGAGTCTGAGTCCCCAGAGACTCGCTCGGAACTGGAGCTCAGAGCCTGAGGCTCCCTCCCGATTGAAAACGACAACCACGCCTTCAGCCGCCAACCCGCTCCGTGTGCGCCTCTGTACCTTAGTATTTTACTTCCACACTGAGCCTCCTCTGAGTCTCGGTATGCTTTTCTCTTTCCTTCTAGTTGTAAAATTTCCACTCAGCCAGCCTTCCTGTGGTTCTGGATGATGTCTGTTTCATCTTTTAGTTGTATTTTTGAAGTGGTTGTTCAAGGCAGCAAACTCCAGTGTTTACCTATGCTGCCATTTTGGTTTCTCCCCTTTTTTTCTATTTCTATAGGGCCTCCTTCTCCCAGGGACCCTAATACCTTAAATGTTACCTGCTTTTATCCACTACCAAACCTGGTCTCAAAATAAGATGGATAAACCCTCTAAATTTACATTGGCAACAAGGCCCAATATCTCATCCCTCCCAGGGGTTGGCACCCTTTCCACAAGGCCTTTGGACCAATGAGTCCCATCTGTATGGACTGTTTCCTGGCCACTGAGTATCTTTGCCACAGGTGCTGGATACCAGTGGGCATGAAAACAAAAAGGAGGAGTTAAACATACATGGTGAGGTAGATTAGATATCCTCTGAGGTTTCTTCCAAACATGTGATTCAGTGTCTTCATGATGAAGCAGAACATAGTGTATGTTCTGGAGGAGAAGGGAGGGAAAGGACACAGCTGAGGTACATTTTAATGAGATTTTCATTTTTTTAAATATATTTTTATTGATTTCAGAGAGGAAGGGAGAAGGAGAGGAAGAGAAAGATAGAAATATCAATGATGAGAGAGAACCATTAATTGGCTTCTTCTGACATACTCCTCCACTGGGAATCTTGCCCGAAACCCGGGCATGTGCCCTGACCTGGAATCGAACTGTGACCTCCTGGTTCATGGGTCAACGTTCAACCACCTAGCTACACCAGCCAGGCTAATGAAATTTTAAAAAGCTTAACAGGAAAAATTGCAAATTCTAGGGGGGAAATAGGCCTACCAAGATTCTCAGTTCTCCATTCATGATATATGTATTCATGAATGAGAACACAGGACAGAAAAATCTGAACCTCAGCCACCTGAAATTAGGGACCACTGAATTCATCTTTCTCCATTTCAGTTTTACCTAGGGATAAACCAAGATTTCAGGCACCTCTAACACCATATGGGATTTTTTTTAAACCAATAAGAAAAGCAAAGGATAGTAGAGATAAAAATGCTGTGTACATGTTTTCAGTGACTTAAGAAGGTACAAGATTATACAATACTTGCCCCAACTTAAGTTGTTCATTGAATTCATTAATTAAATCGCTATTTATTTTGCCCCCCACCCCCATGTGCCAAGCCCTGTGATATTTATGGACAACCAGATGTGGTCTCTCCCATCTCTGAGCTTCCAGGCCAGCAGACAAGATAAACTATTAAACAAGAATTTATAATAACGTGAACTAGTGTTATGTCAGAGGAATTCGAGATACATATAACATCCTACCTTCCCTGATGTAGAATATTAGAAAGTTTGCAGAAGAAAGGAATATGTAAGCCAATGTCAGAAATATGAGTTGGAATTGAATGGAGAGTGGTTCAGGTAGAACAGCATAAAAAAGGCCCAGATGGGACAGAGCGTGTGACCCTTCAAGGCACCAAAAACAAATTCATCCTGAGGAGTGTAAGTGGTTCGAGACAGACAGGAGAGGCAAGTAGTAGGGGCCAGTCTTATGAAATTTGGAGCTTATGCTGATAGCAATAAAAACCTTTTAGAGGGTGTTAAGTGAAAATGTGACATAATAATATAAGTGATAGAAGGATCACTTTGAGGACAAGAATAAAAGATGAAAGACTAGCAAACAAGAAGGAAAGAAGGCAAGAAAGGTAACTGCAGTGGGTGAGTTGGGGGAAGAGTGGATGATCTTTTAAGAAGCAGAGCTAACAAGACTTGATTAATTAGGGTGGGTGAGGGATAGGGAGGGAGTCAGAGGGAAGGATGAGTTTGACTCAGACAACTGTGTGCATGACAGGGCCACTCTTCAAGGTGGGGGACACAAGAGGGTTTCGCACATGTTTGTTTAGGGCTGAAAGATAATAAATTCAGTTTTGGACCCATCGAAATTGAGATACATTTTGAAATATCAAAAGGACTTAAGAGTGCTAAAGAGTTGATCTAGATATCAAGAAAAAGGTCTGAGTTATTTTCTGAGGGCATCCCTCAGATTATCAAAATGCAAAGTTGAGCCAAAACCGGTTTGGCTCAGTGGATAGAGCGTCGGCTTGCGGACTGAAAGGTCCCAGGTTCGATTCCGGTCAAGGGCATGTACCTGGGTTGCGGGCACATCCCCAGTAGGAGATGTGCAGGAGGCAGCTGATCAATGCTTCTCTCTCATCGATGTTTCTAACTTTCTATATCTCTACTTCCTCTCTGTAAAAAATCAATAAAATATATTTTAAAAAATGCAAAGTTGAGGGAAATAGCCAAAGATAAAATTGTCTATTCAATTTTTCCAAAATGGCCCACCAAGGGAAAGCTATACTCTTGGTATCTTTAGATGGACTACATGTCCCATTCCTTGTGATGTCACTCTTATAGCAAAGCCACATCCTGCACACCAAGGGTGGGAGGACACAAGAAAAGGGCAAAGCTCAGCTGGGTTCTAAAGTTAGTGGGAGGACTTGGGCAGAGCACTCGTGACTGCTGGGAAGTAGCCTGAATCCACCCACTCATTTCACAATACACCCCTTCCCCCAAGTCAGAGCTGATGCACCTGGACGCCAGAGCTTCCTGCCCGTAGCAATAACACCAACACTCAGAACTAACGCTTAGGGCTAGATCTTTCTAAGCCTTAGTAAAATGGAGATAATAACAGTACCTGCTTCACCGATTTTTGCGAGGAGTAAGAGATAAGGCATAATGAGCACTAAAGCACAGTACTTGACACGTGGTAAGTACTCAGTACGCTTGGGTGGTTGTGGCAGTGATAGCGGAGGTCATACTGATGACACATAGGCATTATATGATCCTGAAACTCCTAAATCATTAAATCATCTCATTGTCATGTGTTGTTGTTTTTTTTTTCATGCCAAGTATCCTTAATTGTATTCTGAGCATTTAAAAATTGATAATCCATATATGGCAATTCCCTGTTCATCAATACAGCTGGTAAGCCATTCAATATCTAACTATTCCATATATACAGCATCTAAAAACTAAACTGGGATTTCTATTTCAATTTTCCTAATTGGTATTTATTTCTTTGTTTTATACAAAACTTTTAAAGGATTTAACTAATTTTGATCATTTTAGCACATTAATAAAACATAAATTTTAAGTCTACTTTTTTATTTAGCTTAGTGAATCTTGAAAGAAATTTTCAACATTAGAGAGACATTTAAAAATTTTAATGAGTACACTGAAATTTAATAGGGAGATAGAGATTACGACAGTGATGGCGAACCTACGACAGTGACATGCGAACTCATTTTTTTGGTTGATTTTTCTTTGTTAAATGGCATTTAAATATATAAAATAAATATCAAAAATATAAATCTTTGTTTTACTATGGTTGCAAATATCAAAAAAATTCTATATGTGACACGGCACCAGAGTTAAGTTAGGGTTTTTCAAAACTCTGACACGCCGAGCTCAAAAGATTCGCCATCACTGGGTTAAGAGAAAGTTTTGTCTTATATATACACAAAACTTTCAGTCATAGGGTTTTACTCACTTCAGTATCTCCAGTTTCTTAACACAAATCTCAATAAATATTTTTTGCAGGATGGAAGGGGAAAGATGTAGAATGAGAGCTGAGCTTTTACTAGTAAGATCAAATGTCTGTTAAGAGACTAAATTCATTAGGGATTCCACCAGAAAGAATTAATTATTCCATAACATAACTAGGAAAGCCAAAGCTATGCATAAACGATCTAACAAGAGTTTTCAGTGTGTGATCCCTACACCAGCATCATGCACATCACCAGGGAACTTTGTCGAAATGCAAATTCTGATGCTCCACCTAAGACTCACTGAGTCAGAAACTCTGAGGTTGGGGGCCAAGCAGTCTGTTTTCACAGACTCTCCAGGTGATCCCCAGACACACTCAGGTGTGGAAGCCCTTGAGGAGGAAGGCACAAAGTGGGTCCATAGACTTTTTAGAGCCACTGGGTGTTTCAAATGGCAAATACTAGGTCTTGGTCAAAATACAAGCAGCTTTGCTCCCAGAATTCTGCATTCACCAGGCACACGTCACACCATTTAAGTGCAGATTCCATATAGGCATCTGAGTCTCCACTTCCCGTTATTTGCCCACCAAAGAGATTGGAAGAGGAATTGTGTTACAGAATGAAGTGGAAAGAGATCGAATTAATCTATGCACTCATTGAGGGCAGACAGAAGTGTTTATTATTGGCACTTCATTTTCTGTGAGAGCACCTGACAAGTAGGAGTTCAATACCTGTGTGTCGAATGAACGGAGACGGTACACATGTGGGAAAGGGCTGATCCGGGTGGCCCCCCCAGATGGTCTAAGTGGGAAGTTGGTGAAAAAGACCTAGGCTTGAGTCCCAGTACCAGCCCTTGCAGGTGTGTGACCTTGCACTAATCACTTAATCTAAGCTTTATTTTTCTTACATGTGCAATGGAGATGATAACCAACTCTACCCCATACACTTATTCTGAGGCTTAAAAAGAAAAAGGATATGTAAAGGATACAGCGAAGTGCCTAAGACATAGGAAATCATCAATTGATAGTAGCTCTTATGGTTATTTTTTACCATTTTTGTTGTTATTACAGTTGTATTACTTAGAAGAAGTCAAGACTTAGGAGTAAGGCTCTATCCTGTTCAATTGACATTATAAAGACTGAAGCCAACCCCATAATGGCAACCTGGTTTTCCTGAAAAGAATCATAGGAACCTGTCCTTTACTGAAGTCCTTTCTAGAAGGCAGAGAATAAGGTAAGTGCCCTGTTATTATGTGGCTCTTGAGTTTTCAGGCAGGTTTCAGTTGGCTAACAAGATCAGATACTTTGTTTATAGAGGTATCTCTGCCAAAGTACAGACTCATCCCCTTTTTGTGATATTGCCAGTCCTGGGCTCTTATGGCAGTAAAAGAAAATGGAGAGTAAGGGAAGTACAGAGGAAGAGAAGAAATAGATAAAACTTTTCCTGAAATTCTATTTTTAAAAATGAAAAGGCCAATTGTTAATAATTACATTGGTGGAATGCTGGCCTAAGATCCTAACAGTGTAATTATGGATCTCTTGATATATTTCATATAAATCTAATCAGATATTTGAAGCTCTGATTGTGTGGTGTGTTTTTTAAATACTAATGCCTAAGTCCCACCTCCAGAGATTCAGATTAGTTGGGCTGAGGAGCAGTTTGGGAAAGATGGTAAGACTAGTTTTTCTTTTTCAAGCAACCCATGTGGTCATGTCTGACTGAAGTTGCTAATCAAGATCCGTTAGGGAGGAGGGTGGGAGGGGGCATTTGGGTATAAGGGGATATATGTAATACTTTTATCAATAAATATTTTTAAAAAAGAAAATATCCCTTGGACCTGGACACTCATGTCCATACCAGAATGCTTGCAACAAGGCTCAGAAAGAATGGCTGTACCCAAAAGCGTGTCTTCATACACTTTTTAGCTCATGTGCTTTATTTATGCTTTCTTTTCAGTTTATTGTTTACTTTAATGCTCCTCAAAGTTGTGAATTATCTTCTAAGAAATTATCTAATTGTGTTCGAAAGCAAACGTCTCTTTATAATATAAAACATAATTTATGGGAATGTCCTTGCTAACCTCTAGGGGGAGCTCAAGGCTCCTTCTCCCCACCTCTTCTGTCCAGTGCCCAAGAAGCTTTGTTTAGGTTTGAGTATCGCTGTCTTTACTTGTGTGTTGTTTAAAGGAGGGAATGAGGGATGAGAATTTGGGACTAGAGGATAGTTCTAGAAAAGATAAAGGATTAAATCAAAAATACCTAGGCTGAACTTCTTAGTATAAATGGTAGAAAGATAGCAGTGCCTGACTTTGCCTCAGTTGTCCATCAATATATCTATGAAGACTAAAGAAGCATACAAGCAGAAAAATACTAGCAACATAGACTGATTTCTGACATCAATTCCATGGAATTGGGCCAGATTTCATAAGTGAAGACATAGTCCTTCACAAAACTGCTCTCATTTCAGACATCAACTCAAAGTGCAGAGGTCCCTAGGCTGCCCTCACTTCTAACCACTGTCAACAAATTTGGGGATTCCCACTATTCCCTATGGTTTAATAATTCACCAGAACAATTCACAGATCTCAGAAAACCACTGTTTTTATGATTAAAGTATTATTATAGCAAAAGGATACAAATTGGAGCAACCAAAGGAAGACATGCATAGGGTGAGGTCTGAGAGGGTTCCGAACTCTAAAATTTGTTATATCTTCACCTGATGAAGTCACTGTGCATCACCCTCCTCCCACATCACAAATGACAATATGGAGAACATTGCCAACTTGGAAAATAGACCCAAGTTCTGGTGTCCAGAGTTTGGTTAGAATTTCATTATATAAGCACTAGAGGCCCGGTGCACAAAAACGTATGCAGTGGGGGTGGAGGGGTCCCTCAGCCCAGCCTGCCCCCTCTCACAGTCTGGGAGCCCTCAGGGGATGTCCTACTGACAGCTTAGGTCCGCTCCCCTTGGGCCTAAGCTGCAGTCTGGCCTCCCTCTGCAGGAGACGACCAGCTCATCATGGGAAGGCACCGCCCTCATCACCCCATCACTACTGCTGCCTCTGGCCTCCCTCTGCAGGAGGTGACCGGGCTGATCAGGGGAAGGAAACACCCCAATCACACTCCTGCCACTGCAGGCCCCCATAGCTTGCCTGAGCCTTGGCCCTGCCCTCGCAGCAGCAGCCGTTGCAGCTTTGTCCAGAAGGATGTCTGGAAGGTGTCCGATCTAGTTAGCATATTAATCTTTTATTAGTACAGTAGGTCCTCAGGTTACATTGGAGATCTGTTCCTACAGTGCAACGTAAAGCAATTTTCACCATAAGTCGGAACCCACCTACATAAGCACCCTCGTCACTCATATGGAGCACATACACAGCAGTAATGAAGTAAAACAGTAAAAACAAAATTTTAAAAAAGATAACAATTCCTGACCTTTATTTATGGTAAATAAATAATAAAAAACATAAAGCACATAGGTACATACATCGAAATGACAGAACTTTTTTTTTTTAATAACTACTGTAAATGGGAGATGGTGACATAACCACAAAATGACATACGTTGAGTCCGACATACCCGAGGACTGCCTGTATAGATTATTACTGGAATTATGGGTTGAATTCACCCAGCCCCACTTCCTCTGGTTAATATCACTGTGACTCGAAGTCCCAACCCTCTAACCACATGGTTGGTCCATTACGCATGGCCAACCTTCCATCCTGGGTCATCTCCTCAGCTAAACTATCTAAGTCCCACCATGAGCCTATTGAACTATCAGGGCTAGCCAAGTATAACAAAAAACTCCCGTTATACTCGGGAAATTTCAGAAGCTTAAAGCAGTATTGGGGAACATCTGGCCTGAGGGCTGTACAAGACTCGTAAAATCACTTGGTCTGGCCTTGCCAAGGCATTAGAGGTGAGTTAATTAAATGTTTGACCAAATATAGCAGGCTAATTTTTAACTTGATAATTCTGTATGGCCTGTGAATGATGTTATAAATATCCAGATGGCCCTTGGCAGAAAAAAAGGTTCCCCATCCCTGGTTTAGAGGCTACCTCTAGGAACCAGGGACAAAGACCAGCCAAATTCTTTATATACAGGTCACCCACTGGCCTTTGGCCGTGGTTCTTCTTATATGCCTAATATTTGGAGTAAACAGTATGAGGTAGATTTAGGAAGCTTTTGACTCAATGTCATAAGCCATCCAACCACCAATCTATCTATATATATAAAAAGCCAGCGACCGTAACACAGTAACGACTATAACGACTGGTCGCTATGATGCCCACTGTGGCCAGCGAACTGGCCCGATCAGGTACATATGTCTCCTTTTTTCCCCATTGACCCAAGAGCTCTCTATGTGGTTTGCTGAGGCTGATCCCTGGACAGCATTGCAGCTTTACTTATTCCTCTGCTCAAACCTGCTCTTCTTTCATTCTTCCCAATTACTGTTCTCAAAAGTATCTTTTAATAAGTACTGCCCACTACTGGACTCTCCCACGCTGATCAAATGTGGGGCCAGCCGGCCAAACGCCACACCCCCTTCCCCCTGGCCAGCCCTGACCCCGATTGGCCCGCCCCA
>NW_006293313.1:2008206-2011132 GCF_000327345.1 Myotis davidii
CTGATTACACCCCCACCCCAATAGGGAGCGGGGCTGGCCGGACAAACACCCATGACCCCACCCCCAGGCCGCTGGCCCCCAATCAGCACCCCCACCCCATTCAAGGGGCAGGGCCTGCCAGCCCACCACCCCTCCCCATGGCCAGCCACACCCCCAGTCAGCCCCCCAACCCCAATCAGGGGCAGGACCTGCCTGCCAATTGCCCACGGTCCCTCCGCCCAGCCGGCCTGGCCCTGATTGGCCCCGATCGGGGCGGGCTGGCTGGCCAACCTCCCACTATCTCCTCCTCCTGATAGGACTAGCCCTGATCCACCCCACTTGGGGCCAGGCATGAATTCATGCACTGGGCCTCTAGTATCAGTATTATAAGCTTACCTACAATGCAAGTGTTACACCATAATATGGTAGATATAACCTGATATGGTAGATATAACTCAAAAAGTAAGAGTGAAAAGATATTGGCACATTGCTGGAGTCCCTCTCACTAATTAGCCATCTTGCCAGTCTATCATCTTATCCTTTAACCAAATGTCCCTCCAGGCAAGGCCACTCAGGTTTCCAGGCTTTCATTCAATGACACAGTACTGCTATGCATGCCCAACTTTTTGGCTTGGATGGTCAGAGAACAGTTCATGATGGGCAGCTAAGGTCACATGGTAACTTAATGGCCCATGGTTAAATGTTCACTCTCTACTAAAGGCCCAGTGGCAGGCCAAGAGTTATTTCTCTAAAGGAGAGTAGTTATTCACAGAGAATGGCAGAACTTTGTTCCACAATCCTAAAGGCCTCGTTTGAAAGAGAATCAAAGTGGGCAGTTGAAACACTGGAGATATAGGCATTAAGGCTCACACACCTTCACAAGTGTATGAGTGTACACTCAATATGAGGGGGGCCAAGAGAGGATTCCCATCAAATAGACGTCTTTGCTTTTGTGGTATATTTGGGGGAAGAGGAGGTGGGGGAGCATGCTACTATGACAATGGTTACATTTTGTCTTTCTCCCTCACATTATCTCAACTTTCCTTTTAGTTAAAGGGGAACTTCCAGAGGCTCTAAACAGGATTTCTATTTGCCCTGAGACTTCAAGCACGGTTGGGTCTGCTTGGTCATATGGTTAAGTGGCAGACACTGCAGGCTGGATCTGTTGCAGAACCTTCTCTTGTTCTAGGCTGCTCTCAAAAGTAGAAGCCTTTTGGGTCTCTCAGTAAATGGATCAGAGTAACACTCCCTAAATGAGGAATGTATTGCCTTCAAAACCCACTGGGCATTGCATTTTTTGGGCTGTAGGAGGGGCCAGATGCAATATTTATGTCTCACCTTAAAGAGAGGTCTTGACAGGCCCCACTTACTGGGCCCCTAGTATATTCACTGAGGTCAACGTTCCATGAACTTTTACCAGATTTCTTTCCCATCCACTGACACCCATATGTTTTACCAATACGTGTGGAGCAGTTTTTATTTCTTGTTCACTTGGTCCAGTCAGCATAATGTCATCAATGTAATGGACCATGTAAACCACTATTGAAGGGAAAGGCAACCTGCATACCTGTTGTTGGGTCCGAACCCCTCTGCCAGGGACTGGATCTCCTCGATGGAGAAGACATGAGAAGTTGTGGGTATGTAAGAGAGTCTTTATTGTAGCCCAAGTAGCCATTACTATGACAGGAGCTATTAGACAAACTCGTCCTTCAAAGTAAAGTCCCAGACAGTAGCCTTATACTGGCTAGGTAACAATGTATCTTTCCTACAAAGTAGCAGTAGCCTCTAACATAGGAGCTATACAGGAGCCATCCCTAGAGCTACAGCCTCACTTAGCAACCACCTCTGTGGCTGCCTGCTGGTTATTAATATACTTTAATACTGACTTAGACAAAAGAGGCTTCTTACCAAATAGTGACCTCAGCCTTTTGGGTTATAGAAGGGCACACTTGCGCAGTGTACGTACAGTAAGGTAGCTGTGTCCTTGCTTCTTGCACCTGTGTATAGCAAAGTAACTTTAAACACCCTGATTAGGTTTCCCATGTTCAGAGTGGCCTTGAATATCCGGTGTGCTCTAGACAGGGTCCCCACACCTGGGAACGGCTGGAGAGTTGATATACTTCTGACACCAGTTGCCCCATTACCCTCCCAGCACATCATGAATGACAATACACAGAGTATTGCCAACCAGGGAAGCTAAGCTGAGCTTTTTATTAGGGTTTCATGGTTGATTAAATCTGCCCTTGTAAGTGGGCTGGGGGAATCCCCAGCTCCAACCTTCCCTCCATGGACATCAGGATGATATCATGAGATCGGCATATCTGAGTGAAAGAGGTTTCTCCCAAACATGAGATTATACACGCCTCATTCCACTCAGGAAAACTCCATGACAGAGCAAACCCGAATCTGGATTGGCACTCCAACCTGGCTCCTTGATATTAAATATTCTTTCATAATATGAGTTTTTAGCATATCCATAGTATTCCAACACAGGGGTGTACCATAGTCTATGTAACCATTCCTCTGCTGATGGGCATTTCAATTGTTTTTAGCTTTCTTCTACTGTATTATTTTTTTAATCTTTTTTTAATTTTAATATTTATTTTTAATTTAAATACTTTATTGTTTAAAGTATTACATATGTCTCCTTTTTCCCCCATTGACTTCTCCCCGGCCACTCCCATCCCCCTAGCCCATGCCCTCAACTCCCTACTGCCTGTGTCCATTGGTTATGTTCATATGCATGCATACAAGTCCTTTGGTTGATCTCTTACCCCCACAACCCCCGCCTTCCCTCATAGGTTGAACAGTCTGTTTGATGCTTCTATGTCTCTGGTTCTATTTTTGTTCATCAGTTTATGTTGTTCATTATATTCCGCAAATGAGTGAGATCATGTGATATTTATCTTTCTCTGACTGGCTTATTTCACTTAGCATAATGCTCTCC
>NW_006293313.1:2011736-2012863 GCF_000327345.1 Myotis davidii
GCTTCTGTATGTCTATTTAGGTCCTTTGCCCATTTTTTGATTGGATCATTTAACTTCCTTTTGTTAAGCTGTATCAGTTCTCTGTTAATTTTGGAGATTAAACCCTCATCTGAAATAGCATTGGCAAATATGTTCTTTCATGCAGTGGGCTTTCTTGTTGTTTTGTTAATGGTTTCTTTTGCTGTGCAGAAGCTTTTTATTTTGATGTAGTTCTATTTGTTTATTTTCTCCTTAGTTTCCATTGTCCTAGGAGCTGTATCAGTAAAGATATTGCTACGACGTATGTCTGCTATTTTGCTGCCTATCGCTTCTTCTAAGATTTTTATGGTTTTCCGTCTGATGTTTCAGTCCTTTATCCATTTTTGTGTATGGTGTAAGTAGGTGGTCTATTTGGCAATGTAGCAGGATACAAAATTAACACCCAGAAATCTAGGGCTTTTTTATACACCAATAATGAATTCACAGAAAGAGAAACTAAAAAAACAATCCCATTTACCATTGCATCAAAAACATTAAGATACCTAGGAATGCCAAAACCGGTTTGGCTCAGTGGATAGAGCATCGGCCTGCAGACTGAAAGGTCACAGGTTCGATTCCGGTCAAGGGCATGTACCTGGGTTGCGGGCACATCCCCAATAGGAGATGTGCAGGAGGCGGCTGACCGATGTTTCTCTCTCATCGATGTTTCTAACTCTCTCTATCTCTCTCCCTTCCTCTCTGTAAAAAATCAATAAAATATATTTTAAAAAAAGATATATATATTTAAAAAAAAAAGATACCTAGGAATAAATTTAACCAAGGAGGTAAAGGACCAGTACTCAGAAAATTACAGGGCACTGAAAAAAGAGGTAGAGGAAGACATAAACAAATAGAAGAATATACTGTGTTCATGGATTGCTAGCATCAGCATCATTAAAATGTCCATACACTTAAATGTATGACAGGAAACCATAAAAATTCTAGAAGAATCCAAAGGCAGCAAAATCTCAGACATATGCCGAAGCAATTTATTCACTGATACAGCTCCTAGGACACTTGAAACTAAAGAGAAAATGAACAAATGGGACTACATCAAAAGAAAAAGCTTCTGCACAGCAAAAGAAACCATCATCAAAACAACGAGATAA
>NW_006293313.1:2013198-2023364 GCF_000327345.1 Myotis davidii
TGACTTGTTTATTTCACTTAACAATAATGCTCTCCAGAATAGATACAGAGGCAGAACAGCATTGAACAGACTGTCAAACTACAGTGGGAAACCTGGGGAGGGTTGGGGGTGGGTAAGAGATTAACCGAAGAACTTGTATGAATGCATATAAGCATAACCAATGGACATAAGACATTGGGGGGTAGGGGAGGCTAGGGGAGTGTCTAGGGCGGGGGGAAAAAAAGTACACATATGTAATACCCTTTGTAATACTTTAAGCAATAAAAATAAAAAAATAAAAACAAATCTAAAATAAGTCTCAAGATGACAAAAAGGTAAATGTATGTAACTAGTTTTTGCAAATAAAGTCATCAAATGCAATACAGTTTTATTTATGGAAAACATGAAACAATATTCACTTGTTAAAAGCACACTTAATTTTTATGCAATAAATTACACGTAGCAAAACAGAAATAAAATAAAATGTCCATACTACCCAAAGCAATCTATAGATTCAATGCAATCCCCATTAAAATACCAACAGCATATTTCAAAAACCTAGAACAAACTCTCCAAAAATTCACCTGGAATTAAAAAAGACCCCGCATAGCTGCAGCAATCCTGAAAAGAAGAACAAAGTAGGAGGGATCTCAATACCAGAATTCAAGCTGTATTACAAAGCCACTCACTGTTCTCAAAACTGCCTGGTACTGGCACAAGAAGAGACATATAGACCAATGGAATAGAACAGAGAACCCAAAAATTGACCCAAGCCATTATGCTCAATTAATATTTGACAAAGGAGGCAAGAGCATACAATGGAATCAAGACAGTCTCCTCAGTAAATGGTGTTGGGAGAATTGGACAGATACATGCAAAAAAAATGAAACTAGACCACCAGCTTTCTTCTACTTTAAATGACATTTTGATGCTTAAAGATACATATTATTGAGTTGCTTGGTATCAGAAGGCTCTGAGATGCAATGGTGAGCAAGGAGTTCCTGCCCTTAGACATTGGAGACCATTGTGCAAAACAAACTAATATCAAATCACAATAAAATGCAATCGAGAGAATTATCTTTCATATGGCAGGAGCAGTCTTTGGGCAGTAATTACCAAGTGGTTTGTTTGTTTTTTTGCTTACATACCCCCCAAAAGAAGTTCTAAAATTTATGTTCCCTCCTCACACATATTCATTGCTGTCTAAAAATTCTGTCATGTTGGAAATTATATAATCTCTATGTTATAAATATTAATATTTTAAAATAATAACACAATAGTTGGAAATTATATAATCCCTACTATGTTATAAATGTTAACATTTTTAAATAACACCTAACTCTTTTATGTTTATGCAACAGGTAGAATAGAAACTTGCTACTCACCATCATCCATTGCTTAAAATACATAAATTTTATCCAATATTTTTATATTTAAAATCTTTCAATGATTACCCTTTTAATTACTTTCATTCAATAAAATACAGATATTGGTTGAAATTTATTTTTACTTTATTTCTAGTAACTATGAGGTTGCAGTTGTTAAAATTTTTCCTCTGGATTACATTATAATTAAGATTATTAATAGTATATAATTGATCAAGTAATATGTATAAACAAAATTTTACTGGAAAAAGTATGTTTTAGTGAGGTAAATGGAGCTTTAAAAAAAAAACATAGCCTGTAGCCTTGGCCAGTGTGGCTCAGTTCGTTAGTTATGTCATCAGCATGTACACCAAAAGGTTGTGGATTCGATTCAGGGCACATACCCAGGTTGTGGGCTGGATCCCCAGATGGGATGTGTATGGGAAGCAACTGATTGATATTTCTCTCTCATGTCAATACCTCTCTCTCTCTCTCTCTCTCTCTCTCTCTCTCTCTCTCTCTCTCTTCTTTCTGAAATCAATGAAAAGCATATCTCCTGGTGAAAATTATTTTAAAAAAATAACAACAATAATAATCAATTAAAAAACATAGTTTGTTTATCCTTGGACAGATACTTTATACTAAAATGAGACAAGATCCAGCATCATCTTTATTTCTATTTTAGTTTGTATATATTAAACTGAGAAATCTTATTTGTATAAATAATGGGAATTGGAGGACAATGACTTAGTAATTTATTCAATTCTTTGGACTTTTTCTGAGTTACACCTAAAATCAGATAACAAGCTATCATCAGAAATTATATTTAATATGCATCATCTGACAACTCACTTTGATCTTATTGTAATTTTGTTGAAAGCAAAGAATTGGAAACCACCTAACTCAGTAAAGAATTTGTTGCCCAGCAATTACAATTACTCACTCAATTTCTGGTAAGTAAACCAAAAAAAAGGCTTTTACCAATGCTTAACAAATTATTGTTTTTTGTTTTTTGTTTTTGCTTTTTTTAATTTTTTATTACAAAGGGTATTACATATGTCTCCATTTCCACACACACACACCCCCGCCCTAGACAGTCCCCTAGCTAACAAATTATTGTTAGTGGTAGCTGTTACTCTCTCCTTTAGTTTGAAACTGGAGCCAGGATGGCCTTTCCAAACTGTTCCAATGGAGGCCAGTGGTGGGACCTTTAGATGCCGGCCTTGGACGTCCTAGAGAACTGTGAGGTGTCATTGCCCTGGCAAGTCAGTACCTTGGTCCTGAAGGGAGAATCCAAGCTGTCCAGCCACCACTGCGATGGCTGATTGTAGGGGTGACTTCAACTGGCCACAGGGTGCCAAGATGGAACATTATTTCTGGTTGTACCTATGAGGTGTTTCAGATGAGATTAGCATTTGAATCCAGGGACTTTGCAAAGCCTATTGCTCCCCCACCCCAGGTGGATGGGCATAACCTAGTGCCTGGGGAGCTGGAATCCAACAAAAGGTCCTCTCTCCCTGTCCTTCAAACAAGGACATCTCCTCTCATCTTCTGTCGGAAGATGGGGATTTACACCAGTCTGCAGGCCTTCAGACTTTCCTACGAACACCAGCTGTCCTGGGTCTCCAGCTTACAGGTGGCAGGTCATGGGACTTCTCAGCCTCCAGAATTTCATGAGCCAGTTCCTCATGATAAATCTCCTTTTATTCACATTATATCAGTTCTGTTTCTCTGAAGAACTTTGGTTAACACACACTATAAAAATGTGTGTTTCACATTTAAATATAAACATTTCATGTTATATAAATATTTAAGTTAATTCTACATATAAATATACTTTCTACCAACCCTTGAAGCTGCAGGATTAACAGTGGTTATTTATGCAAAACCTCTGCCATATAAACTAATGCCTAACGCAGGTCTTCATTGCCAAACCCATCAGTCAAATCTGACCTCTTTCTGACATTATTTTTAATTTTAAAAAGTATATTAATACCCCTATAACACCCAGCTCCCTGATGAATTATAATTCTGAGAAAGAGAAAGAAAAAGGAGGTACTGAAACTTGCTCTAGGTTTTACTGAATGAAGTAAGGTTGACCTCCCTAGTTCTTTCTAAAATTCTGCTGATCACACATGACCCTCCCTCAGGGTCCCTCAGGACCGTATTCAGTGACATTAGCTGGGGGAGGAAAGAGCAACAAGTTATTGAGTGAAAATTATCATTATTCTACTGCCCCACTCTACCATTAATTTAAATTTCATAACATCACACTATAAGGAAAAATACTTTATTTCTGACATGCTTTGCCCGTAATGGAAATATATGTAAAGAGAAGTATAAATAAATAAATAAACAAACAAATCTTCTGGTACCTTGGCCAAAGGCGACTTCTCTGATGCTGATATTTTATTTTTTTAAATATAAAAGAGGAACGGAGAGGGATAGAGAGTTAGCAACATTGATGAGAGAGAAACACCAATCAGCTGCCTCCTGCACACTCCTCACTGGGGATGTGCCTGCAACCAAGGTACATGCCCTTGACCGGAAATCGAACCTGGGACCCTTGATTCTGCAGGCCGATGCTCTATCCACTGAGCCAAACCAGTTAGGGCTGATGCTGATATTTTAAATGATCCCTTCATTTAGAACTCCCAGAAGTTTTACACACACACACACACACACACACCAGGGTCATGTAGGGTAGTGAAATTCAGCATGGCTGAAAGGTGGGACTTTTTTTGTAAAAGAGGAAGAGGCCAGTTGTAAAAAGTGCCTGAGCAAGGAGTCCAGAATATTCCTGTACCAGGTGGTAGAATCTCAGGTTAATTTTAAGAAAGAATATTCTGGACTCCTTGGAAGTTGAGGGTCCTTAAAACTACCCATGACCATATACCTCCAAGTAAGGCTTTACTTATCCTCGTGCCCAGTTTCTATACTGCTGGTCTATTAAGTAGGGAATTAGCAGAGACCCATAGAATCAATAGGAACTAACCCATTAAAGGGACGTGGGGAAAGTCCTGGCAGGCTACCTCTCAGAGTCAGAAACAGCAGATAAGGTGTCTGTGCGAACTATGCTGTATCAGAGGCTATATAAGTGGACAGGAACGTTTAGATAGAAATTACTTTTTTAGTGCCATCAGCCATCATTCCCACACACAAGCATGTGCTCATATTTCCTGCTTCCTATCTGAATGATTGCCCATTCTGTCCCTCTAAATCCTTTCCACTCCCCAAAGGACAACTCATATCTAACCACATAACTTCCTTCTTCATCTAATGGTTCTGGAACCAATTCCAATGTGGTTGGGTGAAGTGTTTCCCCACACCAGGACTAAACAATACTTGAACACCAGCTGCATGTCCTACAATTCAACTCAGTTCTGACACTATCTACTGGGAGATAGCTTCGGATTCCACAAGTTAAGGACTCAGTCCCTCAGGACTGCCCGCTCCCTCTCCCAACTTCAGATGCCGGTCAGAAGCACTTTTGATCAACTAGAGATAGAAAGTTCCAACTAACCCTGCCTTTGTGTGATTAATTTGCTAGAGCAGCTCACAAAACTCAGAAAAGTATTTTACTTACTAGACTATCAGTCCACTATGAAAGGATATAACTCAGGAACAGACAGATAGAAGACATGCATGGGGCAAGGTATGTGGGAAGGGGCCCAACTCAAAGTTTCACTCAACTTCACTCAACTCAGAGTTTCCATGCCCTCTCCATACGCACCATTCCCAACTCAGTTCTCCAAACCCTGTCCTTTAGGTTTACATGGATGTTTCATTACAGAGGCATGACTGATTAAATCATTGGCCATTGGCAACTGACTCAACCTCCAGCCCCTTCCCCTCCTCAGGGATGGCGGGGGAGAGAGACTGAAAGTTCTCTGGCCAAACAGCCCATCTTTAGGTGTAAGTCAAAAGTCACCTCTTTACTATAACAAAAGACACTTTTATCACTCTCTGCCACTTAGGAAATTGCGAGGGTTTTAGGAGCTCTGTGCCAGAAACAGGGACAAAGGTCAAAGATATATTTCTTCTTATGAATCACAATGTCACAGTCTCCATCTTCTCAAACTCCCTGGCTGCCATTTGTGTCACAGAACTGGGCACTGATTCTGGCCTATGGTACTGTCTTATAGCTTCTGTACACTCCTGGTTTCTGTAGCTGGTTCTGAGCAACTGAGATGAAGCACCATGCCATATTATTCTTCTGTATTGTACTGTCCAACTATGTATTTGTCTGCCTCACTCCCAGTCCATGAACTCCTACTAGTAAAAGGGACTTAGCCTCTAGCATTCTTATTCTCAGCACAAGAGCTAGGCACTCAGAAAATATGTGTTGAATGAGTGAGACTTCCACCTGGCTAAGGGGAACATTAATCAGACCCAGATGAATAACAGCTACTGTAAATGAATATTTCTCTATCATAGACTTCAGGGAAGAGAGTATTTTCTCTACTTCACAGATACAGATGGGAAAACTCAGAGCAATTAATTTACCCCAAGTCACACAGGAAGTGGTGAAGCAGAATTTTATTCCAACGCCATGTCATGCCCCTTTGGCCACATCATATTTCCTTTAATGACTGCTCTTTCATAAGTTGTTTTTCATGTTTAGTTGGCAAAAGATTGTTCTTAGTTGGTGAGACTACCAAGGAAGTGCCGGAAGAAAATGATACCAAGTATTTACTTAATGCAGTGAGTTTTAAAGTCTCACTCTATCATGAATATCTCATACAAGAAGCTGAAGCTGACCATAAATGATTCTTGAGATGACACATAAAACCATCTTCATTCCCTACTACATTCTTAATACATTTGCATCTGTTTCTAAGTTTTGTATTTATTTTTATTTCTTATGTTATACAAATGACTAGTTGCTTCTGGAAAAAGCCTTCTGTTTCCTAATAGTGTAATAAATCTTCCAAATGTTACAAATTTCAGAATTCAGTCCTTCCACAGTTGAAAAAGTTCTGAATACTGGACTCAGTCCCAACTGGACTCCTCTTTCCACACTCCTATAACAATAGCCACCATACAATTTTTCTGAGATGGGAAAGGGAAAGTCAGACTTAGATTCATCCCAAAATATAAAGAATAAGCATTCAAAGCCACACTCAGAATATTTTCCTCTACGAGTTCTGCATTTCGTGTTATGCTTAGCAAAGTCTTCAGCCTTCTAAGATTAAACAGATACTTGGTATCATTTTTCTTCTAGCACTTCCATGACTTGAGTTTTTTCATGCACATCTTTAATTCTTCTAGAATATTTTAATTATTTACAAATGGAGTGAAGTAGGGATTAAAATCTATTTTCCCCCTAATGGTTAATTAATTAGCTGCCTCAACAATCTCCATTGATTGGAATTGCCATCTTTATGGCATACTACGTTCTCATACAGGCATGCCCCTTTTTTATGGTGCTTCACTTTATTGCGCTTTGCAAATGTGTTTCTATCAATATCAATGCAACACCCTCCACTAGCAAAAAAGATGCCATCTTCAGCCTTAGCTGGTTTGGCTCAGTGGATGGAGTGTCGGCCTGCGGACTGAAAGGTCCCAGGTTTGATTCTGGTCAAGGCCTGGGGTTGCAAGCTTAGTCCCCAGTGGAGGGCGGGAGGGCAGGGGGATGCAAGAGGCAGCTGATCAATGATTCTCTCTCATCATTGATGTTTCTATCTCTCTATTCCTCTCCATTCATCTGAAATCAATAAAAAAAAAGATGCCAACTTTGTGAAGGCTCAGATGATGGTTAGCATTTTTAACAATAAAGTTGTTTTTACTTAAGGTATATACATTGTTTTTTAGACATAATGCTATTGCATATTTAATAGGGTACAGTATAATGTAAACATAACTTTATATGCACTTCACTAGAAGTGGTAAAATATGAACACCAGTAAGCTGAGAGCTACACATGAATACAGAAACACCTAGAACAACCCTAAGGAAAATATACAATGTGATATAATCAAAACATTATCAATAAATCAGAATGAAACTCCTAAAAAGTGTTATCTATGGAAAGGCAAGCAATGAAGAGGAACAAGAGGCAGAGGGAACAAACAGAAAACAAATAGTAAAGTGGCAGGCTTACACACCAACAACAGAAAAGAGCAGGAGAGCAGATTTAAAAACATAATCCAGCTTATACTTTCTACAAGAAATCCACACATCAGGTCATAGACAGGTTGGAAGCAAAAAGGTAGAGGGAAAAGTCAGGTAAATTATCAAAAGAAAAAGCAGGAATAGCTATACTAATACCAGATAAAGTGGACTTCAGAACCAAGAAAATTGCTAGGGACAAAAGGGAACATAACATAATGACATTTTGCTGCTAGTGTATTTGAAATCTTGGGTGATAATGATAAAGGCTGCAGTTGTAAATACACAATCTCAAAAAATGTGTTGAGAAGTCATTGTTCATGCCCTCGATGATACGGCTTTCAGCTCAGTCAGAATATGTTTACTCTCCTGATTATAAAATCCATTTTTATATATCAATATACATTATATGCATACAGCTTGCTAAGGTGGAATAAATTAATATTTATGGGTATTTATAATTTCTAGTCTAAAAAGGTAATTTCCAAAAGCATTATTGAAAAAAAAATAATAATCAAAGGGACCTGGGGAGTAGATGGAGGGATAGATGAAAAAAGAATGGCAGAATGTTGTGGTTTGAGTAAAAGGTTGATTTGATCTGCCATGTCTAACAGTGGCTGCGCTGAGGACAGAGTTTAGGGCTGTGAAGGGGTGAAGAAGAGAGACAGGAGGCTAGTGCAGTACAGAGACGCAGTTGAGAATAATGGTGCCTGAAACCTTATGGTGGCAGAGATACTGAGAAGACCTCAAATTCTGCATATATCCTGAAAGATGTGACAGAGACAAGTCAAGAATGCTTCCATGGTTGTTTTGATTTGAAAATTAGAGGTACTCTAGACTGAGATGGGGAAAGCCATGAGCAGAGGAGGGTTAGAGGAAATATTTAGTTGTTTGATATGGGGCTTGTTAGGTGTAAGATGTCTGCTATCCCTCAAAGGAAAGATAATTAGCAGATGCTAGACTCTGGAGTTCAGAGAAGAGAGCAGGGCTAAGACTATAATTCTGGGAATAATTGGCATCCAATGGCATTTAAAGTCATGAGACTGGAAAAGCTCACCTCCAGAAGAACTAACTATAAATGGAAAAGTCCTGGGTTTTCAAGTGCCTAGAAGTCAGGGACTTGGGGAAGTGGGTCTACAATTGAGAGTGAGGATAGGGAAGAGACTTGAAGAGAGAAGAGAATGTACAAACTATCCATTTGAGAGTGGGAGAGGAAATCGTCTAGGGAATAGATTGTTGGGCAGCCTACTACTTACGATGAGTGTTCATGGATATTAAATGTCAACTGTAATTGAAAAATAAAATATTATCAGAAAAAAAAATACACCCAGGAATGTTCAATACTACTAATATAAACATTGAACATTTTGTGAACTAATCAGTTCTAAGACAGAATTTAATTTAAAAAACATTTTTTTAAATTATGGTCTTAACTGATCTTTAAAAATACATTTCAATAGTTTTTTTAAAAGGTGATTGTTCATGAATTTAAAGTGAGACAGGTCAACATGTTGTACATTTTTTCCCAACTACACAGAATTAGATGGGATTGGGATTAAACCAAGCAAATGAGAAAGTACCGAGGGAGTTGAGGGTGTATAAAAGAAAACATAAAGCAAAAACTATTAGAAATGCAATCGTAGCAGATAGTACAGCACATTACAAAGCTGCAATATATGTTGTTAAATGTGGTACCAGTGTCAGACTGCAGAGTTACCAATGGAGCAGAATGGAATTTTCAGAAACATATGTAAGAATTTAGTATATATTAAAAAGTGGCATTTCTAATCATTAGTGTGGCTATTTGATAAGTGTTATTGGTATAATAGTTAACCAATTGGAAAAAAAATGTATATGTTGACTAATCCTCATTTAGCACTGTATACCAAAACAAATTCCAAAGGAATTAAAGATTTAAATGTTTTAAAATTAGAGCATAAAGGGCCTACCAAAAAAAATTCACAAGTGTATATATAATGTAGGATGAAGATGGACTTTATTCTTTGAGGTACTCATGTGATAAAGGTCACATTTCCAAGAAATTTTTACATTAATGATTTGGGGGGTATGTGGACATAGAATATAGCAAACTGTTAACAGGAAATATGTCTGGAAGCCTGGATTTGGGGTAATCGCATGTGCCTCTGGAAACTTCAGTGTATCTTGCAAACTTTCTTCAAGGTTCTGTATTACTTTTGCTTAGCTTTTATAATACTTACTAGAGGCCCGGTGCACAATAATTTGTGCACTCGGGGAGGAGGGGGGGTCCCTCAGCCCGGCCTGTGCCCTCTCGCAGTCTGGGATCCCTCGGGAGATAACGACCTGCTGGCTTAGGCCTGCTCCCGGGTGGCAGAGGGCAGGCCCAATCCTTAGGTGCAGCCCCTGGTCAGGCTCAGAGCAGGGCTGCTTGGGGAGTTGGGGCACCGGCCCTGTCATGCACAGAGCAGGGCGATCGGGAGGTTGTGATGTCACCCTCAGTCATGCTCAGGGTAGGGCCGAATGGGGGTTTGGGGCACCGTCCAGTCACACTCAAGGCAGGGTTGATGGGGAGGTTGCGGCGCCACCCCATCACGCACACACCGTCCCCTCACACTCTGGGCAGTTTCGATGGGGAGGTTGCGGCGCCACCCCGTCACGCACAGAGCAGGGCCCATCAGGGGGGTTGGGGCTCCATACCCTGTCATGCACAGAGCAGGGCCAATCAGGGGGTGT